>NW_022987215.1:349500-655229 GCF_010094035.1 Trematosphaeria pertusa | reverse complement strand
TGATCGAAGCGGAAGAGAGAGTTGCTGATCGAAGCGGAAGAGAGAGTGCTGATCGAGCTTGAAGAATGCTGATTTACCCCGTTCGCATCACACCCCCTAACCCTCACTTGGGGGTGTGATCCCAGGCCTCACCGGCGGGGAGGTGGGGTATCGAGGCCCGTAAGAATAGTATTAAGGTAAGTATAGTGGGGATAACATACCAGACAAAGGAAAACCAAGAAAACGCGACTAGGAGAGCTCCCTCTCCATCAACCCCCAAAGCCTCCTCTTCTCCCTCCTCCTCCCTTCCTCCAGGCCCTTCCTCATCCCTTCCTCCAAGCCCTTCCTCCTCCCCTCCTTCACCCACCTTCTCCTCTCCTCCTTCATCTTCCCCTCTTCCTTCTTCTTCTTCTCCTGCTCCCACAGGTCATAGCGGGAGACCTTCTCCTCCACCCACTCCCTCGCCCCCCTGCCCCTTTTCGAGAGGCAAATCGCAAACAAAAAGACGTTAAATATCTTCATCGCAAACGAGAAGATAACGCCGGAGAGTCCGCCGTACACGATACCGGCCCAAGTCTGGGCCTCCGGGTTCTCCATTTGGCCTAGAAATAGCAAGTTAGCATCATTCCAATACCACCAACTGACTGCAGGGCGAAGGTGAAAGGGAGTTTCGAAAGCTGAAACCCAGTTATGTGAGAGGGCAAGGATAGATAGATAGGGCTTGAGATTAGGCGGGGAGGGTAGACGTGTACGTACAGACAAGAATTCGTGTGTGTGCCAAAGAGAAAAGAAGAGAGGAGAAGGAAATGAAGAGAAGACATTGTTTTGGTTCTCGATCGCAGTGGGCAGGCGCATGCCCGCCGCTGCCATCCGCACTGGGTGTGGTTCGGCTTCAATATGGGTGCGGCTTCCTATCTAAAACCTCGCTGACGGCTCACAGCAACTGCGGAATGGATGAAACAACCTTACGGGCAAGGGCGCCTCCTAGGACATCTATTTCCCCTCAACGCCTTCTTGAACAGTGCATCAACGCAGCTTCCACAGACTGCCAACGCGACGAAGGCAGAATCTGATCTTTGACAGAGCGTTAAATGGGCTGCTAACGTCTAACTTCAGGATCTGGTATTGCCCATATGGAAGATACTGGATGCGCCATTACCTACGGGCAGAATATCTTAGGCCACCTCTTTCAACCTTCTTGTCCGCCTCCTCCCATTCTCTACACCACCTCGCAGCATCGATTCGGTGTTCCTCATCCTTTGATATCAGCTCTTTCTTTAGGCTTTTCCACTCATCACCTTCGAAGACTTTCTCTATATGCTGCACCTCCTGGATGCCCAGCACCTGCCTCTGGTATACATGCATCGCCTTTCCTAGCACAATGCGCACCTCTTCATTTGGTGCCGCAATGTTAATTATGTGCGCGTGTGACCATAGTTCGTTCGTGAATAATCCTAGGACGATGTTGAACGGGCCGAGGAAGGCCAGGCTCCTGAATAGGCTGTAAAAGTAGGGCTTTCTTTGCGAGATTAAGCTGAGGTGGCGCTTGCTTTTATTGCATTGATGCGAGGCGTATGTGCTGATTAGCTCGAGGACATAGCTTGCGGGGAGACCAAGATAGAGCGCAGGTCTGATCACCGCATTGGCGACGGCTTCGCGGTCGCTGGAGCGCACAGTGAGCCATTGCGTGCTTGTGTTTGAAATTTTCGCCTTGAGCTCTTCGATCAGCGTAATTAGACTGAGGAGTTCAGCGTGCTCGGCTGGAGTGAGGATCGAATTGGTTGGGGATGTGGAGATGGTCGATGCTGTTTGGCCAAGCGCCTCATTGAGGAGGGAAAAGTCGGCGTCGAAGGTGAAGCCCATGATTTCGATAATGTAGCGGCGGAGCTGCATCAACGGGTTGTGTGCGACGCGATTTGGTGATAGACTTGAGGAAGGGCTTCTGGCGGAATACGGAGGTGGTGGTGCATTGTCCATGCTGGACACGGTGCGGAATCTCGGCATGTTTCGTCCGTTTTGATAGGGCTATTTTGTTCAAGAGGACTTATAAGTAGGTCTAGAATGAGAGAGTCACTTGCCTCTCTTTTTTTAATGTGTGGGGGCTCCACTATTTCCGTGGTTCATTCCCACGTGAGTACGTCCTATCGCGGATGGTTGAGGGTCTTTTTCTGGAACCGAGGAACGGGCGCCCATGGCTCATTGCAGCTCCATAAATCTGCGCCTATGCACCTGATCTCAAGGCCGAGTGATAAACTAGGGGCTCTCTCAGCCAGTGCCACTATCGAAAGCTAGAATCAAATAGACTTAGTCTAGGCCACTCGAGAAGCATACCACCAGAATCGACGCGCAAGAATTTCCAAGCGCAAGATAAAAGGTCTACCTCAACGCATAATTGTACGCCTCGATTGACATCCTCATGCTCAAGGAATGAGATGAGGCTTGAGGGAGTGGGCGTGTGTCTTCGCGTACCTTTTCCTCTTCTCCAGAGAAATGAAGGGATGCGTATTCTACGGGGGAACAACGAGATGGCGCTGAAATGTGGTGAAATAGTATATGTATTGTGCCTGTTATATACAGGAACTCCTTCCGGCCGCAGGAGTCCAAAGACCGCAAAATCATCAAAAGCAGAAACACGTTTCAAATATGACTCAAGGTATCATCCTCCACACCTTCCCAACCCTTTGCCTGATCCCCGCCCTCGTACGAAAAAGCTTCTAAGAATTCTTGACCTCAAGCTGCGAATCCTCAATATCCTTCTCATGCGCGATCTTTGAATCGGGATCCACAGCGCCCTCCTCCAGCCCGACGTGCGACTCGCGGTATGCATCCAACTCCTTGCCCTTGTACATGTTCAGATAGATGGGGAAACTCCATGCAATGATGAAGAAAGCGAGTGGAACTACCATAGCCTTCCTCGTGCCTACTTTGTCCGCCACATTTCCGAGGATAGCTGGCACAACAGCGCCGCCGCAGATGGAGGCGACGAGGAACGAGGCGCCGCGCTTCGTGTGGCGGCCAAGGCCACGCAGCGAGAGCGTAAAGATGGTTGGGAAAATGCAGGACTCGAAGAAGAGGACAAGCATGAGCATGGCGAGGCCTCCCCAGTTAGCGGCCGTGCCGTGGCCGGTGTCGACTGCAATCGCTGCGATAATGAAGACCATGATGAGAGACTGGTAGAGGAGAAGGACCCAGCGCGGCTTCGTGAAGTACATCAGCCCAGCGGCTGAGAATCGACCGATGGCGAAGAGGCCTTGTGCGATGGCATAGAAGTTTGCTCCTTGGTGCTGCGCTGCGAGAGTGGTCTCATCGGGCCGGGCTTGCGTATAGTAATTAATGAAATAACCCTAAAGGTGACGATACAGTTAGTAGGCGCTCAGAAAGCTAGGGTACAAATACCGCATGTCTTAGGCAGCAAATATTAGAAAGTGTCTAATATTTGCTCTAAGGTAGGCGTAATATCAGGAAGATTATGCTTACTGCCTACAAGTTAGTATATACAGTCTACTATTTCTACCAGGGACTTTTACCTGCTATGCCGACTTGGGCGCCGACGTAGGAGAATTGTGCGGCCACGCCCCAGAAGAGGGTGAACTGCTTGCGGAGGGGCTTGTCCTGGTAGCCAGTAGCTGCGCTAGTCATTTCGGCCTACGTTGTATTAGCATCGAACACTATATTCAATGCTCTCACATTGGGGCATTCTCCGGTTATACGACGTGCGTAACGGCTACCCTGGAGGCCTTCGCAGGTGCGTACAATGGCCGGAGAATTAACTACCGCAAGAGACGGGTATCCGCATGAACATACCTGATCTGCCATATCGGCGTCCGAAACCTCAGGGATCGGCGCAAAGTAAAAGACAATGGCCAGCAATCCAACGAAACAGGCGATTCCGAGATACACCCACTGGACACTCTCCAGCGACTCGCCATTCTCACCAACGTTCTTGAAAATGACGAATGAGGCGAGGACAGGCGCGACAACTGATCCGACAGCCTGGAAGGACTGAGAAAGTTCGAGACGGAACTCTGACCATTTAGGGGGACCGCAAACAGCAATGTACGGATTCGCGGAGGTTTCGAGGGTCGAAAGACCGGAGCCGACGATGAACATGGCACCGCAGAAGCCACCAAAAGAGCGCTTGACTGCAGATGGCCAGAACATTAAGGCGCCTACGCAATAGATACTCAGACCGAGCATAAATGTGTACCGGTACCCGAATCGGCGAAGGAACCACCCTGAATAGGTCAACGGGCCGATGAAATAGGCACTGTAAAGCGTCAATAAGATCCACTGCAGTCAAGCATGCGCAAAGTCCTGCCTTACCCAAAATAAGCAGCTTGAAGACCTGATGACTCTCCCTGAGTGATATGCAACGCAACCTGAAATCGCGAGTTGAGGACATCAAGTAGACCGTAGGCGAAACCCCAGAGGAAAAAGAGGATAGTGACCAAGGTGACTGGAACGATCGATTGACGTGTCGTAATTTGACTGGCACCAGTAACTTCACGGTTACTGACGCTCTTGCGGCGTCTATCCTCGGCGATCGCTTCGGCGGCAGATGGGCGACGGCCTTGCTGCGCGTGGACCTCATCGATTGTTGGCTCTAGACCGCCTCCAAGGCCGAAGAGTTTGAGACCCATGGTGTACTGGACTGTAGGAAGTTGTGGTGGTGGCCGCAGTAGAAAAGACGAAGAAGAGAAGATATGTCACAGAACCAGTGACAAAGTATGGAGCAAGGTGGGGTAGATCCCCAGATGTTGTCAAAGCTGCAGAGCTGTGGAGCTGATGACTGCTGTTGTGAGGATTCTCCAAAGCTATATACCTGGCATTCTTTGATGATTGTTGACTGGGATAGACGCGACAGCTCAAGCATCTCAATCCAGACTCATACCCGGCGTTGTAAAGCATCACCGGCGCGCGTCGAAGCCCGCCACCATCTCCATGCCATGCGGGCTTATACTCTTAGCTCGACCGCGGCTCGCATCTAGTACTACTGCAAAAAGCTGCCTGGTTCGCCCTCCGCTGACGCAGAATTTTACAACCGCATGCTCTGGTAGGCTAGATGCCGCTGCACTAATGAACGGTCCCCAGATTCTCACCGAGATCTGCTCCGGCCCCAGCTGGGGTCGTCGGATGATGCTCTTTTATGGCCAATCAGCGAGGATAGACTGCGCCGCTATACCGATACGTGCATCCGTCTCCGCGTTTGCCCCACTCCGCTATTGAGCCTCATGATGAACTGTTTCCACCATCAGGTTGCGTTATCTCTGGGGCTCCACGGCGCTCCCCACCACGTAATCCCGTGGAGTCGGTGAGGACACATCTGGAGTCGCAGGGCAGGCTGTCGCAGCTCTCGCAGGACACTGCCCAGAGCCTCGATGGGCGAGAGAAGCATGTAGCAGGCAAACGCCAATTCGAATGACGCACATTGGTTGGCCCGTAATTCGGAACGAAGAAGCGTTGGCAAGCAAACCAAGGCGAGCTTGCCATGGCCCCGAATTTCTTAGCAGAGCGGCGGAAATTCCTCCGTTCGATGCTAGTGCGGCCGCTAAGTAGCAAAGAACGCTCGGACCATATCGTTGATATCATGATGCGCGGTAAATGGCTCAGATGGCCACTCGACCTAGATCTGGGGCATGCGAGGCAGCCTGTGTAAGCTGCTGAGGGCTGGAGAGGCTCCCGCGATAAGCATGGGATGATCCGGCTGCGCCAGTCGCGGAAAAGCACCATCCAAGAGCGAGTTCTTTCGGATAATGGCTTTCGAGGCCATTTCCATACTATGATTGATCTTGAAGCCGTCCTGGACTCCAACACGTCGCGACGATGTATGTCTCTTGGATGACATGGGCATTTCATCATCGCTCATCCGACGCTCCCCTCACTCGCAGCTCCAGATCAGGAACCCCTCACATCAACCCCAGCGGCGGGCTAGCTCACAAGCCGGCGAATCGTCGGTCGGTAGATGCATCTCAACACCTTTTCTAGCGGTGTTCTAGCGTGCTTCGATGCAGCACTGGCCATTGAAAGCCTCGAACGACCTGTCGGTGCGACCCCGGGACTTCTTAATGAATAGACCGAGCCCGGAGGGTTTGTCGGGAGATTGAGATGCCTGCATGTCGGCAGCTGCCTATACCTAATATTGACTCGTCCCACTAGACAAAGTGGTGCGCGAGCGAGCTCCTCGTAACGCCGTGCAGTTGATGTAGCGAGAAGAGGTCAAGCTTGAAGACTCTCCGCCTGTTGGTCTTGGTAGCCGGGTAATGTTGAAGTGAGGTTGGGAGAATGATAGGCGCCTTATCGCTTTAGGTAAAGCATCTGGGGAAGACGCGTCCCACCAAGGCACACTCAACCCTGCTGATTCACCGAACAAGGATGAATGTTGAACTTCTTGATCCTAAAGGCTAACTTCTCTTTGGCACGCTCTTCGGTGGGCTCGAGATCCCACTTCCAGTGTGATTCCACTCCCTCAACTTCTTTGGATCCTCGAGGCCCGCAATCAGGAGCTTCTTTGCAACCAACTTGCGCAGAGTGTAGAACTCGCCGCATGTTAAATTGAACCTAGTCACGAAATTTTCATTCATATACTTCACGGGTTGTCGTTTTGCGGTATCCTCCTTGTTTTCATACCAGTCAGCGTCCGGCTGGTCATGACCCGCCCTCAAGGACCAATACTGCGGGTTTCGCGTGTATCGTAGCACGCAAGCGCAGTGAATTTCATCCTAGGTAAGAAGGAAGCGAAGGTATCTCTCCGGCGATTGCTAATCCTTACTCGAAACGGAATCGAAATCAATCCCAATTTCGGAAGTCCTTAGATATCATTCCTGCTGCCTCTTTGCTAAGAGGATATGCAGGATTGACATGATGAGGGGTAGCGACCCACTCCTTAAAGTAGTTTTAAATTTGAATAACAAAGGCAAAAAGAGCGAGGGTTTTCATCGCTTCGCGTGGTTTTCCTTCATCTGCCTCTGCAAGAATATTGTAGAATAGTTGCATAACTTCCCAGAAAGCTAGGTCAATTCAATGATTTCAGTCAGTCAGTCGGAAAGATGTTGATGAAATGAATGATGAAATGAATGATGAGATGGATGATGAGATGGATAAAGAGATGGATAGGGTCAGCGTCGACGAAGGGGATGAAGAGATGGACGAAGTGCAGCATGAGAGCTGCGGTGAAGAGCTCCCATAGTAGAGCTGGGAGTGAACCCGCGTTTCCGAACTATGCAAAGCGGGCAAGATCACGAGAGCGTACGGTATCAAGCTACGAGTACAAGGACGAGGACCCAGAAACAACAGACACTGATTTAGACGATGAGGTGCCTGTTTCCGCTTCATCTCGCGCACCTGGCAACGAGGAGGACCAAGACGAGGAGGAGCTTGAAGTTCGAGGATCAATCCACGTCAGTCATCCGAACTGCTGCAAAAGTACACTGCATACAGCCTACCACAACAAAGGGATTCAAAGCACGTGGGAATACCGCGCGTGGGGCCATCCTACGGATGTGCGACCCGCATGCAGACCCATGGAAAGGCAGAGATCTGTCTGACAAGGAACTCCAAGACGTGAAGGCGCGAATCGCGAAGGTCGGATGCATAAGGCCGAACATTGGCCTCACCAACCAAATCCGAATGATACTGAGTAAAACCAGCGCAATGCTCGCGGACTGCAAGAAGTGTGACAGGATAGAGCGGCTTGGCTTTGCGCCTCGCTGCTGTTCAAGCTCGCACTGCGACCAATTCAACGTTAACCGTATCGCCCTAGAGACACCGGATCGAAATATAGCCCGCAACACATGTCAACTCAAGGTCATGGGCCAGTACGGGTACAATAGATCGAACGTCGATAAGATATCTGTGAAGGAGTGGGAGAAGAGGAGGAAGAGGGCGAATCAGGAATGCGAACACCACCGCCGATGCTCTCCTACTGGATCCGGTCATATGATAGGAAGTATCTGGGTAGCCTCGAAGGTAGGCTTGCATATTCATGTTTAGGTGCCATCTGCTAACAATTGGATAGACGGCACTATGGGAAAATAACAAGCCGCTGCTGTACACGTGCTTCGATTGCCTACACCAGCTATCCTTCCCCTGGTGTCCTACGAGCGCAAAGGATAAAGAGACGTCGGCTGACGGCATTGGACCGTATACCCTTTGGCATGCCCCCCGCGCCTGGAACCCACGTGGATGGTTCATTCGGCTACTAGAGCACTACGCGCAGCACCACCTAGATATACACATACCGACATATACAAGTATATCTTACTTTGACTGTGGAAAAGGACTCTTGGCGGTCTTCAATAGGTAAAGACTACCAACGTGCTCGACATTTGCTCATGTCTCTCGCTGCCACCTTTCGACATCGGAGCGTCGAACTGACGGGAATTCTTGATGGCCACGGCCGAAAGGCAAAGGCGAAGAGAGGGAAAGGAACTTGATCGCGCAGGTGAAGATGAAGGCATGGCAAGGCTGATCTTTCGAGGGAGGGCACGCGCGCTTCACTCTTACGTATATGTTCTGCAGGCAATACACCGTCTTCACCTTGCGGAATGCTAGGTACGCCTTCATTCATTCATGCCACAGCCCAAATGCTCCTTGAATTGAAAGACAAGGTATCCTTTAAAAGTTAAACAGAAAACAAGAAGAATATGTCAGAATCCCACCTGAACATTCATCACGGGTGTCGTAGCTCGTCGGCTCTAGGCAGGAGCGATGCCCATACAATGCCCGGCAGATATCCAATGCTGTCCCAGTTCTCCCATCGACTCCAACTCCATATATGGCACTTATATACCGCCCGTTCCGAGCCGAACTTAATTACCTTCTCATACAACCATCACTAACCGATGCAGTCCGTCCATGCATATCACTCCTTCTGACCTTCATTGAGAACCAGTTCGACAACGACTTGGCAACGATCCTGTTGCGGATGTTGCAAGCTGAGCTTGATCGTCCGGTTATGGGATGAGCCGCCGCTCAGCCCATCATCCAGGCACTTGACGTCTCGTCCCGCGATGACCTGCCTAAGACGGCCATTTTGCGCATTCCTGATCTCGACGAAGTCAGGGTCGAAGAGAAGGACATACGGTCCATACATGGCTGCGCTCTTCGCTTTACCGACGAACTCCATAATGACGGAGCGGGAGATGTCGCCATGCTTGTTAACATAGACTGCGCATTCTTCGTAGCAAAGCAGAAACTCCTGGTCCGACAAACGGAACATGCCCAGCGGGTCCTGGTTCTGGAGTCGCGATGCGATAGTTGCGACGTGCGGTTGCTTGAGGTCTGGGACAGACCATGGTTGCTTTTTATCCAAAGTAAGAACCTCGAAGCCCTTTGCGGTGGAAATGGCGAGCGACGAGTGGAAGAGGTTGATGCCAAAACAGTCGGTGGGGATGTAGAACTCGTCGTACTCGCGGAAGAACTCGGTGCGGCCTGACTTCCATATCCTCGACTTCTTCTCCGTGGATTTCTGGTACACAGGCTCAAGGACCTTGAATGTCGATGAGAGACCCTCACGCTTCTTGTAGAAGACGAGCGTCCTGTCCTTCATCACTCCAGTCGCGAAGAACCCTATGTCTCGCGCACCGGAGAGCTTCTGCGGTGCCCGACGTGTAGAGTCGTTAGACGGAGGGACGCCGCTGACGGGGCACACAGCATCAAGATGGTATGCTATTAGGGACTTGTCAGAGATGAGTAGCATCAGGCTGAACTGCTCTAGCACGGCGACCTGCGTAACTTTAGGGATTTGGATCGCCTATTGTTGTTAGCAGAAAGCGGAGACGTTTTGGGCGTGAAGTCTTACCTTTGTCCAGCCGCGAGGGTTGTCATACTCAGAGATGTAGACACCGATGTCGGTTCCAACGGCTACCATTTGCTTGCCGTACGGCTGATGGAAAGCAGTCGCGCAGTTGACACGAGCCCGGCATATGGGCACCGGGCGACCAGAGTTCGCGAACAGCCGTTCCACCTCTTCTATCGATCTATCGAGCGGTGTGCCCTTGATCGTGATACTCTTTTGGGCAGGCATAGCACTCTCGTAGGCGAAAGCAGCATCGGCCATGACTCTCAATCGGAAAGGTTCAGCATTCTGTGCGAATAGCGCCGCCGCATGCTTCGTCTTGGCGATGATAAGTTTGTCGCACCATTCTGCACGGTTCTGGGCCGTTGGCGCGAAGAGGGTGTATGTTTCCTTGCCTAAGTGCTTGATGCGGAAAGGGTACATGATCTTCTCGTCCTTGCCATTCTCGAGAACGGTGGTATTAACCATCGTCTTACCCGAGGACGCGGTGTTCGTTGACGAGAGCGAGTTCGACGTATTGGTGTGTTGGAGCGTGCCAGGTCCAGGACTGTTGCTCGAGCCACGCGCTAAACGCGCGTCAGCTGCTGCTACTTTGCCGCTGACTGTAGTCACAGCAGCAATGCCTTTGACGGCAGATCGAATGACAGGATCGTCGTCCTCGCTCTCCAGGACGAGTAAATCCATAGGAATTGGCAGCCTCGACACATCGTACTTCTCCGACTTCGTCACTCCATCCGCTTCTCGGTATGTCACCGTCTTTGCAAGCACCAGATAGTGATCGAAAAGGAGTGCGTGAGTCTCGAGCCAAGTGAACCGGTTGCCTCCCATTCTCAGCAAGTCACCCTTGAAGATGAGTTCTCGGCCAAGATGGTCCAGATTGAGCTCCACTCGCTGCATTCCGGGTCGCAGTATCAGCTTCGCCTGAAGATCGCTCAAATCCACCTTACGGGACATCTCAGCAACGCGTGCGTCACATTCTAATGTGACCGCTTTGATCTCATCTTTCGCCACCTGGAGGTTTCGCTTCTCCTCGTTGTCTATAGTCGATCGCTTGAGGACTGTGTCGATCAAAAGACCGTAATGCTGCAATCTGGTGATGGGTCCTTTGAGGAAAGTGTCCCAACTCAACTTGTTCGACAACTTGTTTGCTCGGACTTCGTCTAAGAAGGTGCGGAACAGCATGTTTTTATCGGCCTCTTGCCGAACAAGGAAGCTTGCGTACGGGAAGGCGGCGGCATACTCGATATATGCTTGTTTCGCTTTCCTGATCCATTCTCGGAAGATGTCGCTAAACCCGATGATCCAGGGTCCTTGCTCTTGCTGCCGGTACTTCATCTGAGGCAAAAGATGCTCCTCGTTCGCCTTCTTGACAGCATCTACCTTGCCAAAGACATCCTTGATGAACTTGTTCAGTTTCTTCGGAGGGATGACGGGGGGTTGAGAGGCCATTAATCGGTCACGGTACAGATTACGCAGGACATCGAGGCGCTCCATGTACGCGTCTTCTCCCTGCACTATCTCATGGAGGATATTTTGTCGCTCCACCTCCTTCTTATTCACTCCCTCGATATCCTCTTTCTTCAGCTTGAAGAAGGTAGCCCAGTCATCG
Organism: Trematosphaeria pertusa; assembly: GCF_010094035.1. Lineage (NCBI taxonomy): Eukaryota > Fungi > Ascomycota > Dothideomycetes > Pleosporales > Trematosphaeriaceae > Trematosphaeria > Trematosphaeria pertusa. The sequence continues at coordinate 643,845 of NW_022987215.1, read as the reverse complement.
GACTGTGGTGCGCCGGAAGGACCTTGCAAATCTAACTTCTTTAGTGTCCTTTGACAATGATACGCGTAGCATCGCCCGGGAGTAGAGTACGTATGCAGCATTGGAGCGTAGCAACCAGCGCCGGTGAGTTGGAATATCACCCCGGTCATTGTCTCAGAGGAGAACTTTAGCCATTCCTCTTCATGCACGAGGGTACCAGCCTTGTACATCTCGGCCACGACTCGGCTGGCTAGAGTCTCGGCATCGGCAATGTTCATAGTAGAAACCTTGTGCGTAAAGAGTGCCACAAGACCCTCGTGAATAGGACCCTCCTTCAGATCATTCTCTCCTTCGGTCATGACCTTGAGCCAGGCGATTATGGAGCTCAAAGCCCACGGCTCAGAGCATTTCTTGAAATCGGCAGTAGAAAGCTTGGCGGGATTGAATCGCTTCCCGGCTGGGAGAGTGGGTAAATCGATGGCAACGGCTTCAGCGCTTGCGGGCGTCAGAGTATTACCATCACTATCAATAGCGCCACCGTAAAACGTGTTCCGATTAGCCGCTTGTCGAGCTCTATGCCCTTGTTCAGCATCTGTTTTCGATCTCGGAAGTGGTACCGCCTGAGGGGTGTTGCTATGTTGGAGTAGGGAGGTTGACCTTGGCACGACGGTGCCTGTCGGAGACACCATTTGCATGGATTGTGGATCAACAGGGTATGACCCACGTGAGGGCTGGGAATTACGCCAGTACTCATATGACCCAGTAGAGCTTACGCTCTGATTATGGGCACGTCGGTTGTTGCTCGCAGGCGGTGGAGGCAACGGGCGGTTGGTGGACATGCCGGGGTGATAGAACATGTCTGGGGGCTCTCCAGGGACGGCTGGTTGGTAGTCGGTAAGTGCCGCTTCGTCGCCTTCATCGTAGCTTCTCCGCCGAGCGCTCGGTTCTTCTAGACCACCAGTGCCGAATGTATCTACCCGAGCGTTCGACGAGAAAGAGGGGAATGGGTGAATAGGATCGTAGTCGTCGCTCGCGGCCTCGGACCGCCGCTGAGAGCCGGAAGAAGATACCGGATGGCTGCTGGGCTCGAAGGAACTGCCACCAGAAGCCAGTTGATTTGGGCCGCCGCCGTACGTAAAATGTGGCTCGAAGTTTCCCCCATATAAGCCAACATCAACCGGCACATAGTCGCTGTCGCTAGCGCTCTCCTCAGCGGGCCGACTAGTATTGTTCGGTAGCTGTGGGGACTGAATGGATGCGTAGTTGCTGAACAGCCCGGCACCTCCGCTCCGTCTCCGAGCCTCGTCTGCCTCCTCCTGTTCCTCTGCCATTCGAAGAGCAGCCAAACCAGCAGCTGCTTCAACATCGCTATCGCTGGTATACGTATCCTGGACTGGGTATGGTGCAAGATGATCCCCGTTTATGCGGCCACCGTTTCGCCCGGACGGCTGACGCTCTACCTGGCTGTAGTAATGGTTTCCGTTCGCTTGCTGTACCTGGATAGAAGGGCTTCCGCCGCCAGTGGCCATGCTCTCTACCTGAGTGAACAGCTCGTCTTGATTGTATCGGTCCCCATTCTGCGCGGCAAAGTAATCCTCACTGTCGGACTCGTTCGGAGGAGGCGGTGGGGGGAGCGGTCTTCGACCGAGAGTATCCTGCCGTTGCGGCGACTGCTGGTGAGGAGGCACTTCGGGTGTCGGAGGAAGAGGATTCGAACGATGGCTCGAGGTCGAGGGATACCGGTTGATATGCTCTTGCGAGCCATAGCCTGTATCGTAGGTAGGCGGGGAAGGAAGCGGAGCGTGGGAGGCGTCGGAGGAACGGTGGTACGAGTGCGAGGAGGTCGACGGCTGGCGCGCCGGATAGCTGCCCCAGTCGTCGGCCGGTGATTGCGCGCTTCCCGGTACCACTGGCAGTGGCGGCGGCGCGGGAGGGGTGTAAGCTGACCGCCCGTGCTGGACGGAAGTTGTTCTGCCGAACTGCGACTGCTGATGGAACGTAGGCGATCCGTAGGAGCCGGTCGTGGGCGAGGTCGGGGAGAAGCCGTAGGGGTGGCTCACGGTGTTGTTCCTGTTCAGGTTGCTCTCAGCATAGAGGGCGGGATTGTAAGGCGGGTGCGCAGGCGCGGTGGGAAATGATCTGTTGAGGCCCCCGAAATGCTGCGGATTCGGCTGGGAGACGACGGGCGAGCCATAGTGCTGCGGGTTGTACTGCTGCGTCGGCGACTGGTACGGGTATCCGCTGCCAAATCCGCCGGCCGTGGGCGACGTAGGCTGCTGGCTCATGCCCGTGTCGCCCATGAAAAGCTCGTCATTCTGGCGCGTAGCAAAGCTGTTGCGCCTGCCCGCGGCGGGGAAGCCGTAGCCCCCGTTTGCGTCGTTCCCATTCCCAGCGGTTGGTGTTCGTCGGTCGTCGTGATATTGGCCCGAGCTCGAAGGCGGGATGCTCGGGTTGTAGTAGTTCTGCCCGTTGCCGTAGTACGACATGGCGGAGTCTGGTCGCAGCGCGTGCGAGGTGTCTGATGTGTCGTGCGGGCGGTCGACGTCGCGATTCACGAGGCTGCGTCGAAAGCCGTCGCGGGCAGCATGGCAGGTGCCGCTGAGCTGAGCTTTGGATTTCGCAAATTCCTAGCCCCGCGGACGATGTTCCACCATACGATAGGAGGCGTGCGCTTGCGCTGGCCTATCCCTTCGCATGCGCCGGGCCGGGTCGCCGGGTTGATAGCGGTGCCTCGTGGATGTTTGCGAGGCCGGGGCGGCTGGTGCGGTGGGTTGCGCTGTCGCTCGTCGCGGGGTGCCGGCGATGCAGCAGCGAACGCGTTACGAGGCTGCGACGAGAGTATCCGAACTGGGCGGGCGCCGCACGGCGAGGGAGCAGATGTGGGCGGTGGCGGCGGGATCTGGGTGTCTGGTCGAGCGACGTCTGCGGTGCGGGCAGTCAAATGTCGTCTGGCTGGGGTGCCGTCAGTCGCTCCTTCGGTTCGCCAAGGCCAAGACCAGAGGTGTTTCAGTGGGTCGCATACAATATGCCTTGGAGCCTCGACGAAGAACGCCTGCTTGCGCCCACGTCGTTGAAAATGCGAAGTTCGCCTTCGTGTGCCCAATGCGTTGTAGCAGTCTTCGCCTTCGCGCACGCGTTGCGGATGGCTGGTTGCTGGCTGTGCAAGGCCCTCTGACGTTGGCCTCAGCTCGAAACTACTGCTGGTGCTGCCCATCCCGCGAACATCATATCAGCCATACCCTGCGCGCTCTGAGCGCATCCCCGCCGCACGGCCCCTGCCAACACTCCTGATACCGTTTGACACATTCGATGAACCCCCAGGAGCTGTTTGACAGTCGCTAGGGCCAGAATCCAGTAGTCTCGAGCCTATTCCTCGAGGTAGCACTGCCGTCGTTCGCGGACGACGGTCCTTCTCAGGCGGACTTTATAGAGACTGTAGCTATTCACGATGCTATTTTAGGTATGCTAAGCACTTCCATTGAAGCCTGCCACGCCCATGCCTTCCGCAAGCCTGGGTGCTCTGAGCTTACCCCGCATCGTCTCCGAGGACCCTGAGGTTCGGCCTATCGATGCGCTCTACTCTGCCATATGGTCACTTACTCCCGAGGTCTGACACCTCATCCTATTTTTCCACCCATATAGGTCGTCTCACTTTGCCAGATGTGCCTTTGTCTTTCTCATCTTCCAGCCTTTGATTATTAGCACCTAGTGTGATCACAGTAGCACCAAGATGGTCATACATTCAGAGCCAAAGTCGTTATACGCCCCTGGCAACGCCGCCGACGAAAATATCAGAATTCGAGATCAGGGACCCCCGCAAACCGACGAACATGGATACAGAATCCGAGAGCAGCCCATGGGCACCAAGAAGAAAGTGAAGGTCATTCTTATGGGAGCAGGTGCTTCGTCACTGAACTTCTTCAAAAAAGCCGAGGAAGAGATGGAGAACTTGGACATTGTCTGCTACGAAAAGAATCACGATGTAGGAGGTACATGGTTGGAGAACCGATATCCTGGCTGCGCTTGCGATATTCCTTCCGTCAACTACCAGTTCTCTTGGAGCATCAAATTTTGGTCACACTACTACTCCTATGCCCCTGAGATCTGGGAATATCTCAAAGACATTGAGCGCGAAAACGACTTCATCGCAAAATACATCAAACTGCGACATCGCATCGAGCACGTAGAGTGGGACGAACCCGCAGGGCTCTGGCGTCTGAAAATACGGAATCTGGAAAGTGAAGCGGTGATCGAAGACAGTGCCGAGTTTTTCATCAATGCAGGCGGCGTGCTGAATAACTGGAAATGGCCCGACATCCCCGGCTTGAAGGACTTCAGGGGGAAGTTGATGCATTCCGCAAACTACGAAGAGGGGTATGACCTATCTGGTAAACGAGTTGCAGTCATCGGAGCTGGAAGCAGCGGTGTTCAAATTGTTGCTGCGATCCAGCAGAAAGTGAGCCACCTGTATCATTGGGTCAGGTCGCCAATCTGGATCACTGCTGGATTCGCACAAACCTGGGCTGGCAAGCGCGGGGCGAACTTTCGATGTGCGTGGCTTGAGCATCATCGACGAAGAAAATTTCTGACGAGACGTAGACAGCGAAGAGCAATTGAGCTACTTGAAGGAAAACCCGAGGAAGTATCTTGAATATCGGAAGCAAATCGAAAACGAGCTCAACCAACGATTCAAGTTCATCATCAAAGGCAGCGAGGAAGCCAGAATGGCGCGCGAATACTCCTTCAACGAGATGCGCACCAAGCTCAACAATGACCCTCGACTCGTCGACAAAATGATTCCTAAGAACTTCAATCCTGGATGCAGACGCCCGACCCCAGCGCCCGGTTACTTAGAAGCACTCGTCGCGGACAACACAACCATCTTCACAGATCCCGTCCAATCCATCACCGAAACCGGCTTCATAGACGGCGAAGGCAACAACCACGATGTCGATATCATCATCTGCGCCACCGGCTTTGACACTTCATGGTTGCCTCGCTTTCCTTTCATCGCCTACGGCACGGATCTGAAGGACCTTTGGGGCCCCAAGAACGGAGTGACGTCGTACCTCAGTGTCGGCATACCCACGTTCCCGAACACGTTTAGCTACTGTGGCCCATACGGACCGCTCGGACACGGCTCCTTTATGCCGCTCATCGAGCAATGGACCCGCTACATCTTCGCAGTGATCACCAAAGTGCAGGTCGAGAACATAAAGTCGCTGCGCCCCAAGTTCACAGTGTCACAGCAATTCCGCCAGCACGCAGACCTATTTCTGCAACGCACAGCCTGGACTTCCCCGTGTCGCTCTTGGTTCAAGCAGGGCAAGACAGACGGCCAAGCCGCTATTTGGCCCGGCAGCCGACTGCACTTCTTAGAGATCATGAAGAGCCCACGGTATGAGGACTTTGACATTGAGTACTGGGATGAGAATTGCTTTGCATTCATGGGAAATGGGTTCGAAATGCGCGAGCTCGACGGGAGGGACATTACGAACTACCTGGGGTGTCTGGATGAGGAAGGGAGGGATGTGCAGCCGGACTATGACGATGGTTTGATTGATATCCTGGGCGGGTTTAACCTGGATGATAGCTGTATTGTGCGAGGTGGATAGAAGCTCTGTCTCTGTCCATCTTTCCCACATCTCTCAAGCATCGCACAAACCTATGGAACGGCGGAGATAGCCAACATCTTGGCAAAAGCACTGCGTTCCCAACGACCCGTCTAGCTGAAGCCACAATGCCGGGGCTTAACAAGTGGTACCCATGGGGTGAAGTCTTAGAATCCTTCGAGATACACACGTCTATCTGAGTGGCGCAGCAATCAATTTCAGCCTCGGCTTTCTGGCAACAGCCGCAGCCCTCGGTAACGCAAGACGGCTGTCTTAGTTCTTTCTGGAACACAAAGCAGGTAAATCTCCTCGAAGGTCTCACCATCAGGAGCCCTGTACAGCAATTGACCACGCGACGATTCCTTGCTCTGGGTTGAAGTGGTGTTGTGGCGGCAAGGATGCGGTACGTGCTAGTCCGCATCGGGCATGGGCCGGTGTGGGCGGCGCCGTTGCTGACAGCCGGCTTTCTTCGCATAGCTTCGCTTGAGCTTCAACAACACCACCTTTTTGCAGCCAAGCGGACATCAAAATTCGACTGTTAGTCCATCTCAACACTCAAAGATCAGCAGCGCGGGAGTTTCCACGGCGGCAGCTCCCAACGCGTCGGCGCTTTCCTTCGGTTTCTAGAAGCTCCAACAGCCGCTTATCAGCACGCAATGGCGAGAAGCAAGGGATTACCGCTCCCAAGGCCTTGGCAATCGACTGCCAATCCGCCAATGTCACGCCAAGGGCGTACCAGAAGGTGCAGATTAAAACAGACCCTACCCGTAGAGGAAGCTGCAGTGGCCGTCGCGCGCAGCGGGGACCGCGTGTGCACGAGGATTATCTGCTGAACCTGGCGATTGGAGACGTATAAGACCTGGAACGCCCTCGACGAGAGGCTAACGTCGCGTTTCACGAGCTTCACTTTTCACTTGCTTGACATCCTCTTGGCTCTTCCCTTGGGTTACTTCGCCAGCCTGGTGGCGCCCCGAGTAAGCCTTGCTGGTTGTGCTTGTTATCAGCACAGCTTTCGAGGCTCGGCTTAGCCTTGCGCCGTATATCATCCGGTGAAGACGTCGAACGCGAGGTACAAGGCTCCACGGCTCCCAAGGCTCTTCCGCCTGCCTCGTATTGCCTGGGTACTTAGAGGGACGCCATCTCCACGAAATTCGCCACCCTCGCGAGATCTCGAGTTCGCTTCACTCGCGCATTGCGCCCCTCCCGAAGCCTCTCACGTAGTGGGCTCTCTGCCAAGGATACATTCTCCACCTTCCAACGACTACAAGTTCGCGCACCCAGCCAGCAGGCTCCTACAGCAAAAATGGCGATTTTCAAGAGGAACTCGGGTTCCTCTGATGGTGCAAATGCGGAAATAGGCAAGACTGAGTATACGGCCGAGGTGGAGCAGCCGATGCAGCTTGCCTCTGATGGAGCCGTCGACTACCGTGACCACCAGCATCTTCACCGTGGATTGAAGTCTCGTCACATTACTATGATTGCCATCGGCGGTGCGATTGGAACTGGTCTCATCATTGGTACCGGAAAGGCGCTGCAACAATCTGGGTATGTGGCTTCGACTGGGAATATGTCCAAAGCTGACACATATAGACCTGCTTCGATCCTCATCTCGTACACCGCCGTCGGTCTTCTGGTCTACATCGTCATGTGCGGTCTTGGCGAGATGGCGGCATGGCTTCCTCACGCTTCTGGCTTCAGTGGATACGCTTCAAGATTCGTAGACCCTGCTCTTGGCTTTGCCCTTGGATGGACATACTGGTGCAAATACGTTATAACCACACCGAACCAGCTTACAGCTTCGGCCTTGATCATCCAGGAATGGAAGCCAGCGACCGAAGTCAATCCCGGAGTATGGATAGCGATCTTCATGGTCACAATCATAGCTATCAACTACTTCGGTATCAGATTTTTCGGAGAGTTGGAGTTTTGGTTGAGTTCGATCAAAGTCGTCGTCATTGTCGGCCTGATCCTACTCTCCTTCCTCCTTGCCGTTGGCGCGGGTCCCGGTCCAGCGACTGGATTCAAGTACTACAAGGATCCAGGCGCCTTTGCGGAATACATTGACAAGGGAGATGCCGGAAGGTTTTATGGCTTCTGGAGCTCGTTCGTCAATGCTGTATTTGCCTACTTAGGAACGGAACTTATCGGTGTCACTGTCGGAGAGGCCCAGAACCCACGCAAGACCATCCCTCGCGCCATCAAGCTGACCTTCTACCGAATCCTGTTCTTCTACTGCCTTAGCGTCTTCTTTCTTGGCATGCTCGTACCCTACGACTCGGATGACCTAAAGACGGCCGTTAACACGAAAGCTAGCGCTTCCGCATCCCCTTTCGTTGTCGCGATCAGGCTCGCTGGCATCCCGCACCTCCCCGGCATCCTTAATGGATGTATCCTGCTGTTCACCTTCAGCGCCTCGAACTCGGACCTGTACATTGCCTCTCGTACCCTCTTCGGTCTAGCCGAGCGCGGCCACGCCCCTAAAATCTTCCGATGGACCGACACGCGGGGTGTTCCCGTTCCCGCTTTGGGTATCTCGGCACTGTTCTGCTGCAGCGCGTTCATGAATGCAGCGAGTGACTCATCCACCGTCTTCAGCTATTTCGTTAATCTGGTCACCATCTTCGGTCTCTGCTCTTGGATCTCTCTGCTGGTCACCCACATCTACTTTGTCCGGGCCCGCAAGGCGCAAGGTATCACTGATGACCAGATGCCGTATGTCGCGCCACTCGGAATTTGGGGTTCGTACATTGGGCTGTCCTTCTGCGTTCTGATTGCTCTTACGAAGAACTTCAACGTGTTCACTAAGGGCAAATACGGCAATTTCGACTACAAGAACTTCGTAAGTAACTCAGCCCCCTTAAGCGACGAAAAACTAATGAAAACGAGGTCACGGGCTACCTTGGCATTCCAGTCTATTTGATCTGTATTTTCGGTAAGCTTCCCTTGTCCTCAAAGGGGCTCTTGATGCGAAAGCACCCTCGAATCTCTTGAAGAATGTCGCTAACTTGGAAAAAGGATACAAATTCATCATGAAGAGCAAGCAAGTACTGCCACACGAGGCTGACTTCTACACCGGCAAGGACGAAATCGATCGCGAAGAAGAGGCCTTCCTGGCCCATCAAGCGGCGACCAAGGGCAACAAGAAAGGTGGATGGTTCTACCGGACTTTTGTTTCCTGGCTGTTCTAAGTCCTTTTGGCCTGTTTTAATTTGGCGTTCAAGCGTGCCCTGCGCTTCAGATAACGGCACTATGCCTTACCAAACCCCGTATCTACAGCTTGGGGAGGTAGCGATCATGATCCAGGAAGGAAGATGACACGACATATATGAAATTTGGAGATGTTATTACCCGTCATCTTCCGCATTGTGTTGTAATCTGCTGTCATTGCACCTATCCAGAGGTCACTGATAGATACATCCCGGTAATGTGACTATTGCTATTTGGTAGTCCACGTCGTCTTGGATTCACGCTGCAGCGACTTCAACCGGATCTAACTGAACCCACACTCGACCTCGCATACAGCTGCAATCCAGCACGCAAGCCTACGTCGGGGATGCCCAGTCTTCCGACTCCTTAGTGCACCCACGTTCGCCAGTTGATCTGTCTGTTTTGTGACGCTAGAGCTCCCGCACTTCGACGTAGAGTCTTGAATTGCATCATAGAGTCTGGAATATGCACCTTTAAGTGGTGAATGCTGAAACTGCCTGGGCATACAGGATGCTCAGCCAGAGAGGAGGACTTATCGTAAGCTCTCAGTGCCGTCATCCAAGGACGTACCCCAGCGCTAGTGTCTGAGTTAACCTTACAAGCAGCGGTCCATAACAAGCATCGATACAATGATCCGCAGCGTGTGACCGAGCAGCATGAATGCGTCGGTCAACCAATTTCCCCGTTCTGTAAAGGACCGCATACCTTTGGTACGATAGGGCTCCTACCATGTGCAGAGGAACGCCCTGCAGCTTGGTCCGTTTCTTGTCCTCATGAAGACGACCAGATCTCTGGTTTCTCTCGGCTTGTTAGAGCCTGGATGCTTTTTCCCACCGCGGCCGCATCCTGCCGAAGCCGACACGCATTTCTGCGGCAGTCTGGATATGCGGCTCTGCTGTATCCCATTGTGGAACAAACACAGCCACGCCGATTTCGCAGCTCCTCGATTGATGTCACCTCGGATCACATGGTCGCGCATCAGCGTCCGACTCCACGATGCGGGTGCCGCTTTCGGCTAAGCGCAGGCACGAAACATCAAACGCCCGCCGACCAACACCATCCTCGACTCATCACTCCAACCCCTCAACTCGTCTGATGTCATCCCGTCCCGTCTCCAAAAGGTATCACACGATAGTCGCCCCTTGGTGTAGCTTTCGCCTGTTGGGTACGTACCGTCGATACCCATGGTCTGAGAAATCAGGCCGCAGAGGTCCTCCTGCTGTACCCGTGACGGCCCCGACACGCTTACGCACGGCTTTCACACCCTCACTGTACGGAGACTACAAGGCAATGGGGCGGTTGGACTTACTGATTACGGGTATTCTTTCGGGCTCACACGATGCATTCAGCTTACGCCGTCCGCCGCAGCGACAGCCTTGTTTACTTGCCCCTCAACCTCGCAAGGCAGCAACCGCAGCAGACACGCCGAATTGGTAGTTGTTCCGCCGTTAGCGAGCGCTTCTCTTTCCAGTCCAGGACGTGAAGGCACGCTTTTAGTAACGGGAGGATTCGCGGCCGGGTTTCGACGTCATCACGCCCTCCCACATCTCCAGCTCCTGTTGCTTCGTATGAATAGCTGACGATCGATAGGGCGGTCAAAAGCATCCCTCTTCACCGCGAAAGGAGTCATGGTCCCTCCGAGAATCGGCCCGTTGATCAAGGTTAACATCTGAAAGGCATCTATTAGGTTCACGCGACATGAATTCGCGAATCGGCAATGGCAATCGCGTAGAATTCAAAGAACGTTCCGCGCGCCTTCTTCTCACCGCCCGATCGGTTACTGTGGCTGATCCGACGGGCCAATGCAAGTGAGGCTTCTGCTAAGTGTCCGCGTTTGCGAAGCCACAAAACCCGTTAATTACTCAATAAGGCTGGCGCTAGCTCTCGTTACGCCTTCTTTGCCGCGACCATATGGTCACTTGATATCGACGAGACGATACTCATTTCCTGCTTTTTGACGTCCTCCGTCGGGCTTCTACGACCATGTTATGTTACAACATGCGAAGCAGCGAATCTGATTGTTCCGACTTCAGGCGCTTCACGGCGGTCTCCTTCGCCGGCGGAGGGGCTCACGAAGTTGAGGGATAGGGCACCAGCATCATGATGGTTGCCCCTTTGGGTTTCCATGATGGTAAGGGCAAGTTTCAAGGCGCTCTGCGTTTCCTTCGTCCTCCATTTGCTGTCTATAAAGATTTGGTTCTCGTCGTTTCATCCCATATCAAACACACGCTTCAGCTTTCTCAACCAACACAGCTTCTCCAGCAAAATCAGTCATTGCGCTTGATATCCCTTTCTTCCCCTCCTTTCTCGGTGGCTTTATTACCCTTCTTGGGCTCTCCTTCGACCATTGCTTGCCCTGCTCAACAAGAGGGCATCCCAAAGCCCACTCTTCCACTCCAAGCACTTTCCGCAGTTCCGACCAGTACGACCCCCTTCATCTCACCGCAAGAAACATCTCCGACCACCCACACGCAGGTCCTAGCCAAGCGGGTCAGACCCCATCACCTCCACAGCCCTTGATTCTCCCGTCTCTTCTGCGTCGTGCCAGTTTCCAAAGTGGCTCAGAGGAAGGATCTCCTTTCGTCAACCAAATCCCACTAGCGCAATCGTCGTCGCGCCAGTCTACCGCAAGAGCTCTTCGACCGCCTCGTCCGTACATCACGAAACATCAAGCGTTACGCGACCCATCATGAACATGGCTCAACCACATACTGGTGAAGTCCCTGAGGATATGTGGATCTGCGGGGAGTGTAATGGAGGCAATTTGATTGAACTGACCGCCGATCAATGCCCCGTGTGTGGCCATACCAAAGATCACTGCTGCATCGGACCCGGCGAGCAATACCCGAAGAGGACAGGGCTTTTCCCAGGCCATCCAGAACTCAACTACAGTTCGAGCCATATCCATACTACCCCTTCACCTTGCATCCCATCTGAAGGGCAGTGCGACATCAACACGCTCTGTCGTGGGGGAGGACCATTCATCAACAATGCCGACGGCATCCCCGATGATGTGTGGATCTGCTCAGAATGTGGTGGCGAGAATAGGGATTGGTACGATGTATGTCCTTTGTGCAATATAGGGACCAGGACGGCCATGCGGGTCCGGGACAGCATCCCTCTCACTACTCTGGGCGGTGCCGGCTCCGCAGCTGAAGGTTCATGGGTCTGCAACAACTGTGGCACTGCGAACTCCAGCTTGACTCCGGACTTCTGTCCTGCTTGCGGCGCGTACCGTTAGCCGTGGAAGTTATTGAATGGCTCTGGTCATGACTCGATTCCGTCTCCAGCGAAGCAGGTCGACGGCGTTGGGACGGACTCTTCGACAACGTCCGATATGCCCTGCAACTCGATGCCATCTAGCACCAGTGGCATCAACATCACACACCAATCGCTTCACCATTTCCTTCGGACATCTCTTCTTAGCTTTGTTTCCTTCCCTTCTGCTTCTTGTTCATCTCCTTCGTCTCTTTTTGTTCCTCTTTACTTTTCTGTCTTTTCTTCGCTTCATGTTTCTGTGAGTTGCGCTTTCACGATTCCCCCTTCCCCCTTTGACGGCCTTTCACACTTTACTGTTTTGTTCACGAGTTATGAGCGATACCCCTAGAGCCTAGCTTTTGGATCACTCCATCTTACCCTTCGCTTCCTTTGCTGTCTTTTGTACTTGTTTGTTCACGGCCGCGTTTGTATTACTTGTACCTTGTACTGTCTCTCGTTTCCTTACGTCAACTGATGATATCCACGACCTCTCTTACATCTCGGTGCTCGACAGTCTATCCACTTCTGTGTTGTTATTTTGCTGTATTGATATAAGCACATTCGTTTCCTTACGTTGATTGATGATACCTAGGACTGAGTGGTATTCGGTCATTCTGGGTTGGCGTCCATACTTAGAATAGATAAATGCTTCATCGCTACATTTATGGGCTCTTAGAAGTGATCTTGGAACCTTGGCGAGCAGTAGCTCTGATTGGGGCCCTAACTGGTGACGAAGTACCACTTGCTTGACACACTACGACCCAAAACTCTCTGCGCTTTACCTCAATATTTCTAGTTCTGTCCATGAGGTATAGGAGGCCCCTGAGTGAGGGTGTTTCGATGAAGTGACCCGTCGCATTTCCCATTAATTCCGCGCTAGCCTGTTCGAGCTTAGAGTAGAAGCGAGAGTGAATACTCTAGTGCAACTCGGTATCCGAAACCATCCCAACTTTCTTTTCGACTCTGCATGACCTCTCATCGGACAGCGAGGACTAGAATCAACTCTGTAAACATCCTCTCCTTGGACGATTCGCCATGCAGCATCCAATGTTGTGCAAAGTTTGTACACGAAGCACTCCAAGTAGGAGGGAAAGCGGATCGCAAGCTTTCCCACACGCAACAAAGCAACTAGATGTGAGGAGTCCCGCTCGCCGGGTTGTCTTTAAGAGTCCGGCCAAATGGACATGAAAACGCAGAATGCTGATGCCAAGCGCGGAATCTCTCCGCATCCCGACTCCGCGACTCCACAAAACTCCACAGTTCCCTCACGACCTTCCTCATACAGCAACCCATCCCTCTCACATTTTCCTCTGCTCATCCGATAATCTCGCATGGCGTGTGCCACCGCCCAGACCAGACCAGGGGCCCCTCATCCGACCCGGGCCTCGCTTACGCCTTCTTCTTCAAGGAGAAGCGGGGCCCCAGAAATTTCGCAACCCCAGCTTCGACCCACAGCAAAAGGTGTTCCAAGAAAGCAGATCCCCATACTTTGTAAAACAGGTGAGAGAGTAGTGTGGTAAGGGTGGCGGTATTGGCAGGCCATGGCCGGGGTTGGCGTGCGTCAAAGGCGCAAGATAAGCGTGTCTAAGTCTTTTAACTGGCTGGTGGTGGCGCCGGCTCGGCTTGCGTCAACGGCGGATACGAGGGTGATGGGATGGGGTTCAAAGGCCGATGCCGAGGGAACTTGACTTACTTCCCGCTTGTTTTGTGGGTGGATGGATGGGTGGATGGAGACCGAAAGCATGCGGGAAGCCGATCGGATGGTTGACGTGGGTGGATTCGCTGGGGTTGAACGGGACAGGCCTGGACTGACAGCGGGGTTATATTCAGGGTTTACTCCCCGCCACGAGGAAGAGTGTAGATCGAGCTTCGACGAACTGGTTCACGGGTGTACGCTGCGTTTTGCTGCTGCATCGTATCGTCCCGTCATCCAAGTATTCGTAGTCGTCCCGCCAAGTTCGACAACACGGCACTACTTACTAGATCCACCACATCCCATCCGAAAACCTTCTCCTTCCTTCCAAGGTTCCCTGCAGCCAGCAGCCAGCACCCTGGACTAGGACCTCCGCCTCTGGTGCTCCACCTACCGCATATACAAACTATCTCGGGACCTAGTCTCGTACACCATCCTACTTAACCACTCCCCTCCCCAGATCTACCGTCACCGTGGATTACAATTTCTTCAACACCGCCTCCCATCCCAGCTCCGACCCCATCTTCGGCTTCTCAAGTCCCGACTGCATCCTCTTTGCACGATGGAGAAACCCGAAGCCATCAAATCCGAAGGAGGAGGCCAAGACAGTCCCCGGAGCGGGTCCATCAACGAGCACGACAGCATCAAACCCGTCGCCGTCGGCCACCACCACGACCATGGCAAGCACCACACCAAATCCGAAGAAAAGGCCCGCATAGATGCGCTGGCCACCGCGCCAGGCGTGTCTATGAATTCGTTTGCGCATCTGGATGAGAAGAAGATCCTGCGGAAGATGGACTTGCGGTTGATCCCTATGCTGGCCCTGCTATACCTCCTCTCGTTCCTGGACAGGGGCAACATCGGCAACGCGAAGATCGAGGGTCTGGTGGAGGACCTCGGGATGACGGGTCCTCAGTATAACTGGTGCTTAACGGTGTTCTTCTTCACTTATGCCGCTTTCGAGGTGCCGAGTAATCTACTATTAAAGAAACTAAGGCCGAGTATCTGGCTGCCGAGTATTATGGTGGCATGGGGGATTGTTATGACTTTGATGGGGATTGTACAGGATTACAAAGGGTTATTAATTGCGCGGATCTTTCTAGGTGTGACGGAAGCAGGGTAAGTAAGCTGCAGGCTTAATGGAAAGGCGTAAGCTGACGAACGTAGTCTTTTCCCAGGTGTCGCATATTATATCACCATGTGGTATGTATTCTAGAGGCTCTGCCGTACGTAGCATCTTGCTGATCTCGTTCAGGTACTGCCGCCACGAAGCCCAACTTCGGCAGGCACTCTTCTTTAGCGCCGCATCCATTGCGGGCGCATTCTCTGGCCTGCTGGCCTTCGGAATCTCGAAGATGGACGGCGTCGGTAACCTAGCGGGCTGGCGCTGGATTTTCATTCTTGAAGGTATCTTGACCGTCATAGTAGCTGTGATCGCATACTTTACGCTCTTCGACTTCCCAGAAACAGCAACGTTCCTGACCGAGGAAGAACGCGCCTTTATCGTCTACCGGCTAAAGTATCAGGGGCAGCGAAAGAACGAGGTGCGAGTTGCGCAGGACGATACATTCCAGTGGAAATTTGTTAAGGCGGCTTTTCTTGACTGGCAGATTTGGGTAAGTGGAAGTCCGGGGCCAGATGGATAAGATGAGCGATACTGATGAATTGAAGGTGAATATCTGGGTGTACTGGGGTATCGTTGCGCCTCTGTACGGCATCTCACTTTTCCTGCCAACTATCATCAAAGCTCTCGGATACACCAGCTCCACAGCCCAGCTCCTGACCGTTCCAATCTACATCACCGCTTCAGTCCTCGCTATTGGAACGGCGTACGTTAGTGATCGTTACGGGAAGCGGTCACCTTTCATCCTGGGTGGGCTCTGTATTATGGCTGTCGGCTTCATCATGTGCATATCGACGACTACGCCGGGAGTGGTCTACGCTGGCGTTTTCATCGCTGCTTGCGCTCTCTATCCTGCTTTTCCCGGAAATATTACGTGGCTTTCTGCCAGTCAGCGCTCCCTAGACTACACACTTATCACTCGCTGACTATTGCCAGATCTCGCTGGTTCGACGAAGCGAGCTACCGGCCAAGCGATCCAGATCGCCATGGGAAATCTTGCAGGCGGTAAGTCTTCATCGAAGCCGTCTCAAATGACCTGAACTGACGGTCACACAGCTATGGCGTCGAACTTCTATCGATCAAAGGACGCACCACATTATGTACTGGGTCATTCTCTTGAGCTTGCTTTTATTATAGTAGGCATCCTCGCTGGGCTGGTACTAGTCTTCAACTACCGCAGAATTAATGCCAAGCGAGCGAGGCAGTTGGCGGAAAACGCGCACAATGGATATACGCCGGAGGAGCTTGGTGAGCTAGGCGATCGCGCGATCACCTTCCAGTACGTGTTGTAGCCTGGAATTTTGTCAGATAGTGCTGTTGAGATTAGATTTCTCATCTCTTACCTGGAGAGACCACTAGTCTAAAGCACATGAATGGAGCTAGAGCTTGAGCTGTCTTTGCCGCAAGTCTGCCCAAATGTCTTCGTGCACACGAGCAAATGTCCCAGGCGAAAGTCCAGGCAAGTCCACTCCGTCGGTCTTCACCTACCGAAAGTCTTCAGAAGTGACTTTCCAAGAAATGCCAGTATGCATACCGAAACATGTAGTGCCAGAGTCCGTGAACCCCCGCCTCTGCTTCAGAAGTCTTGAATGCCAGTCTCCCCGGTGAGGACCCTCTCTTTGCCGTCGTCATCCAAGTCATAATCAGACTCCATGCTGTCGAAATAGGCATCCTCTCTGTCGCGTTCCTCCTCCGGATCGTTGTATTCCTCGCTCTCGTCGACTGTTTTATAGTCGAAGTCGAAGTCCTCGCCGCGAAGGAAGCGCTGCGTCATCTCGTCAATCCACCACGCCCTGGCCTCCTCCTTTGACATAGGCTCTTCATCTTTGTCCTCCTCCAGAATCTCGCCATTGGGGCCGCGGGTGCAAAAGAAGAGCGAGTGTGGGATCGGATGGCGGAGCGCGTCTTTCTTAGCTTCGGCTCGCCATAGGTGTGCCGCTGCTTGTCCCGAGAACCCCCTCCTGAGCTGCTCAGCTTCGCGTTCTGCGGCGGTTTGGAAACGGCGGATCAGGCGGTCGTAGAGGACTGGGTCGACAAGTTCGAGCGAGTCGTCGTCGAAGTACTCTGGGTGGACTTCGAGGTATCGCTTGCGTCGGTTCTTCGCCTTCAGCTTCTGAGAGCGCTCCTCCCGGACCCGGTCATAATCTTCCATAAAGGTGTCCCCGTCTTCATCCGCGACTACCAGCTCCGTCGAGGCAGCCGTGGGACTGTCCGTCGCCGAGGGATTCGCGCCCGCGTTCGCGTCCGTCGACAACACGGGGTCGCTAGCAGGTCGAAGCGCAAGCTGCGTCATGATCGGGGAGCCGGTCAGATACGGCATGCTCCTAGCTGAATCGGAGACGTTAGTAAAAAGCCGCCCACATGGAAAGGAAAGAGATCTCGAAGTTGGGAGTTTTATTTATGACGCCACGGCTCGCGCGCCACACTCGCTCCATGCCGTGCTAAACCCAAAACAGCGCCGGCGACCGCACCCCCAGCCGGCTGTTTCACCCCTGCTTCAAAACATCTCCGCAGTCGGTACAGCACCAGCTGTCCTTCTTGGATATTTAATTCCTTAAGACGCATTCTTGGTATACAAATTCCTGCGTCTGCTCTTCAGCACACTTCTTCGTCTGTACCTCCGCATGGCGCTTCTGCGGCACAACGGTCCGCAATAGCGAAACAAAGGAGCTAGGATCTCGTGGTGTTCATTCTCTTATATCTGGTCTTTTCCCGTTGCTCACAGGATCTCCATTCTGGCATTCGGGATACCCTTCGATGTTTTGAGCTCAGCAATACCTTCATCCAACGACCAGAGGGCTGGTCTTAACTTCAGACTTTTTTCAGTATGTCTTCAAGACAAAAGACTGTGAAGAAGCCAAAGGCAGCTAGAGAGGCGGAAAAACAAGCACGACAGCTTCCAACAACAACCATACTCAAGAATGTCGGACGAGCAGCAGCTTTGCTCCTTATTGCGGGAATCGCTTCCCCGATCTCCCAGCTCAATCTTTCTCCGGTATACGGCTCCATTCCCGCATCTCTACACCATCAAAGGAGCATGACCTTCACAGCGGTTGCTGCCTTAATCGGAAGGGGAACACTGAGGAGATACTTTCCCTCTGCGGCCTCCGAGTACATCGCTGTCGTTGCATACTGGACTCCGGTCATCCAGTTCCTCCTGTTCCAGTACAGTGGCCAGCTTGGAATCGACTATGGCCCATTGCTTATAGAATCCCTCACATATTTGCCCTTGCTATTTCTCTCAGTATACGCAGCAGCCGACCTCCTGGACACGATCGACCTGAGTCAATTCAATCTTCCGACGTCGATCGCGGAAATACTGTTCCCAACAGCGTCGTACTTCACCGTCTCCACCACGTCGAAAATAGTAGGAGCCATTCTTCCGTCTCTGGTTGGAAACCACATCTACTTCACTCGAATTGGTTTTCAAATGCTAGTTGGATCAGCTTCTGCTTTCCTGACTCCTTCTAGGGTGGTTTTGTTGGCCTTTCCAGCTATTCTGCACACCTTGTGGGCAAATCCTCATCACCCGTCAGAGTACGCTTTTCAGAAGGCCAACGCGACTCTCACCTCTTCCCAGAACTTCACGCTTCTAGCCCGCCAAGAATCTGTCACTGGATATGTCTCAGTCCTGGAAAACCACGAGGATGCTGCTTTCCGCATTCTTCGCTGCGATCACTCCCTACTTGGCGGAGAATGGATGGTGACACCTTCGGCATATGCCAAGGGACAGAGACAGCGGGAAACCATCTTCTCCGTCTTCGTGCTCCTAGAGGCCGTCCGCTTGGTCGAAGATGAAGCAGCAGACATTGAGCCAATTCCTGACTCCCAAAAGTCAGCTCTGAATATCGGCCTCGGCATCGGCACCGCCCCGAATGCCATGATCTCACACAGTATCAACACCACCATCGTGGAGCTCGACCCAGTTGTCCATCATTACGCCACCAAATACTTCGACCTCTCGCCCAACCACACCGCCGTCATCGACGATGCGGTCCAATACGTCCACTCCAAATCCAAAACCAACCCGGGCTCTTTCAACTACATCATCCATGACGTCTTCACTGGCGGCGCCGAACCCGTTTATCTCTTCACGCAAGAATTCTTCCAAGGATTATATACCCTCCTCACGGATGACGGCGTCGTAGCCATCAACTACGCCGGCGATCTCTCCCTCGGCTCAACACGCCTTGTCCTCAACACCATTCACTCCGTGTTCCCCGCCTGTCGCTTGTTCCGGGACTCACCGCCTCCGGCGAATTGGAAGCCCGGCGATCCGGACTTCATCAACATGGTCGTCTTCTGCGTCAAGAATGATCACAACAAGGGAAAACTTGCGATTGGGTTCAGGAAGGCGGACGAGGATGACTTCAAGGGCAGCATTGCACGGAGGAACTTTTTGCAGCCGAAGCCGGACCAGGAGATTAACTATGAGCTTGTAGAGCCGGAGAGGGGCGGGAAGGTGATGCGGAGGGCGGATGTGGGCGAGTTGGAGAAGTTCCATAAGCAGGGGGCGGTTAGCCATTGGAGGATTATGAGGACTGTGCTTCCGGATGGTGTGTGGGAGATGTGGTGAGGCTTTGAGGTCGCATTGAGGATTGACTCCAGGAAATTAAGACCTTTGCACGAAAAAGACCGATGAGATAGCTTAAGGCTCCAGTTGGCATGGAGCAGCCTGAAGTGCTTTACATTGCTTAAATTTTTTTCCTTGTTCTCGCGAATCCTTGCTCGTTCTCTTTGTTGTCTCTGTGTCGTTTTCTAATCTTCTCGTTCACATTTACATTGCACCGTCTGGATCAAGCTTGTAAGACTGAGCGGTCGGTCGCCGTGATCTCGGCTTTTAAGCCTTGTGCCTTCATTTCTCCACCGTGTCGATCCTCCTCTCTCTCCTCCTTCACTCTCTATTCCAACTCCTCTTACAGCCCCGCTTCACACACCATACACCACATCTTCAAGGATACCAGCCCGCCCCCTTAATCCCTCGCCTAGCCGGCCTTCAGCCAGACCGCGACTACAAGAACCCAACAGCGATCCTACGAACTCATCGCCAGAGGCGACAGCCGTCATCGACAGCCCACCCTTTTCACTAGATCCGTCACACGTACTCTGGAACGGTTCAGGAACCGACGCACCAGCCAATAACGCAATTGACGGCCGACTATGCTATCTATGTTCATCACCAAAGCCACCACTGCAAAATCTAGAAGGATCGACACAGTACAAGCACAGTTTTACTGAGTACGCGATGCTCAGCTCCGGGTTATAATGGAATCGAAGGATACGCACGGCATTTGCGGTACTACAACCCTTGAAAGTCTTGATGTGTCGAAGCTCGCACTCCCCCGAACAGGATCTACCGGATTAGATTGAGATAGCCAAATCAGCAATGTGCGATGTGCGGTATGCTTTGCGTTAGAGGGATCGGTCAAAATGTATGGGAGAAAGAGTGTATAAGCAGGCCTGAGGACAACACGGATTACACCACTGGACCAGAAATGCTTCAAGATGGGTCGGGATTCGGCAGGGGCTCCAGGGGGCAGAGATGGCTGAGGTGGAGAAGAGGCTCAGGGGACGGAAGAACAAGGTAGCAAGGGTCTTTCATGGACAACTCGCGGTAAAGGGACGGTGACTGGTGTTCTTACTTTACGGTCTATGATTGCACCAGGAGAGGAAATATTGATATAAATCCAACATCAGTCATTAGCTCAACCACAGCGCTTTCCACCATCCTACGCCAGCCTCACTCCAAATATCAAGGCCATTTTCGCCGCAACTAAGCAGCATCTCTGAATCGTAAGCGCATCTCGCTTGCGATTACGTATTGACGGCTCCGGAACCTTGGGAGTCCCATAGACTGAACCACAACTTGCATGCTCCAGACTGCTGCTGATCAATTGATCAATATCTTTTGACAGTATTGCGCCATGGAAGCACTACCGGCTTGATGCCCGTGGTTTCCATCGTCGAGCTTCTCGTCGAGGGGCTGTTAATATGCACTTGTGGGTCGAGGGGCTGGCACTGAGCAGGACGCAAAGAGAAGTCTTTAGGGGGAGGCGGCGGATGAACGGGATCACTGATCTGCCATTTAGTGAATATAGAAATGGCTACTTAGAGCAGAAGCGCTTGAGCGTTAATGGACGAATGCAGCGATATGTGACGCGAGACACTGAAATTGCGTTGGAAAGGAAAATC
Source organism: Trematosphaeria pertusa (assembly GCF_010094035.1). Classification (NCBI taxonomy): domain Eukaryota; kingdom Fungi; phylum Ascomycota; class Dothideomycetes; order Pleosporales; family Trematosphaeriaceae; genus Trematosphaeria; species Trematosphaeria pertusa. Next base: position 622,781 of record NW_022987215.1, on the reverse strand, counting down.
TAGGGGTAATAATGCATCAGTTCCTCCAAGTCCCGCAGATTGGAGTGGCTCCTCGTTCACCTATCGCTCCAAAGCGTATCTGCTCGGCACTGGCTGACTCTACACACGTCCTTCACTTCTATTCTTTTACCTATGCGGCAAAACCATACCGTCCCTCGCACTGGCACATGCGCGCCGTTTCACCCTATAGCTAAATCCGTAACATCGCTATTATGCGCGAGCCCTGCATCAATTGCCCAACGTGTTCTCCTAGCCGCGGCATTTGACAGTTCTTACAATTGCTGCGGCAGCTCATATTCTGCGCAACGCCTTCAACTAGCCGCCTCATCGGCCACAGAAGTAGGTCCCGAGTCATACACGGCTACCCGCAGCGGTCAATCCCGAAAGAGGTACTGTCACTTTCGTCGTACGACCGCGTGGAGACATGACGAGCGAAAGGGGCGCTTGTGATGTTAGCGCTGTGCATCTGTTGTACCTGACGGTTTGAGGACTGTCGTACACCACGGGTGATTGGGGGGCTTTGGGGCGGTGGCACGTAAACGTTACTGGAGTCTTGGGTGGTGGTGCTGTCTCGATGAAGAAACCGAGTGTTGCATAACGACTGGCTGGTGAGACTTCGTCTTAGAATGTGTCATGATGGTCTTCAGCGAACGCACCTTTTGTCAGCGTCAGTCCGCCGCAACTGGCGCTGTAAAGGATTTGCTCTACTGCCGCTGAGGATAGATGATCGGACGGGGGATTCATTCCATCACTCCTGTGCCGGCTGAAAGCCCCATCCCATCGAGCGCTTTCCCAGCGCGGATCTGAAAGAGGGTCCCTACTCCCGCAGCGACTCAAATAGATGCGTTGTGAGCACTGGGCACTATACAGCAAACCCGCTTCGGACCGTCATAATGCAAGTCATTGAAGGACTGCACAATGCCACCGGCATTTGCCCGAAAACACCGCAAGTCTTGGACCTTTCTTCGCATACCGAAACACAACGCCAAGAAGTCGGGGCCGAATGGGCGGATTCCAGGATGGGACGACGCCCCTACTGGATGGTTGCGCGCTATCTGAAGATCTTCCGGCTTGCATGGTCCGCGTCGGCGCATATGCACAGCACTTTCCATGCGCTCTTGGATGACGATCATTTCCCCATCATGAAAGAGTGAGGCTCTATGATCGGTGGAATCCGAAATCTAACCGCCGGCTACATATTGGAGGTCACGTCGGAGGTCTGCCAAGTCCGCTGTGTCCTGTGCCTAACCGCTGCCGCACTTCTCCCTCTCTGGGAGTTGATTGAGCCAAGAGGTGGGCTGCAACCTCCCTCCCAGCGGAGAGGACTGCTTTGGCATGGGCGGTGCTCAGCGTCGTGCAGGGCTCTTGGCGTCTAAGTACGACGAGATGTGCTAGGACTTGGCGCGGCATTTCTCTGCGTTCTTGAGTGGTGTTTCTTTCACTATCCCACTGCGCCTTGAGGTCAGAAGGGCCGAGTGCTCGGCGTTTCACATCGATGGTCGCTTTTCTTGTTCCCAGCAAAAAGTCTTGTCGTGAGAAGCTTCGTCGCCGCGGTGTAGGAGCCGCAATCGGCCAAGCAAATTTGCTTGTTCGAACTGCGCCTCGGATTGCGTGTAGGATGCGCAGTCATACACAGATCAGTTTCCGAATTAGGTGATGTTTGAGAAGAGATAGGTTTGGCCAAGCAGAGTGTGTGGTTGCTGGTGAGCCCGCCATGCGCTGACCATTTGTGCCCGGCCACAGAGTCTAGACTGGAGGCTCCATGCCTGCTTCGCAATCTTCGTACGTGTAATCACGGTGCGCTGTCCACGCCAAGGAACGGTCGTTTCGTACTCGACGCACTACCAGTAGGTCGGAATTCCAGCAAGCAACTACCAGCCGGTGAGATTTAGGAAGCGGAGGGCATTCAATCTGCTGTAGAGTTTCGAAACGAGAGTGAAGAGATGAGGTTCATATCGCGCCTCCGCCAAGCGCGGAGAATAACTGGAATGAAAGGCCAAGAAATTCCGTCGATGGCCGCCAAGCGCGGTGGAAAGGAAGGTGCAACCCCAATGAGGAATTTAGAGTTCATCAAGAGAAATTGCCAAGAGCGACGGGCAGCCCAGCGTGACCGTTTCTGTAAAACATTTCAGAAGCAGGAGAAACAAGGAGGCGAGTGGTAAATGGTGATGACGATCATTCCGCGCAGTCGACGTTTGACGTGCATGTTGGAGGGTCTTGGTTGCCAACCTCGCCCGTCTTGGTGCTGTGTGTGCGTTGAAGATCCCTTGGAGATCGCCCTGCACGATCTCCAGATGGAGGAGACCAAGGCGCCAAGAAATAGGTGCAATGATATTGTAACGACGCTCGATGGATGTTCCACGTAAAGGGACGAAGGGATGAAGATTCGATGAGACAAGCCGCCGGTCGGCTTGGTACAAGAAGCCGGGTATTTTTCGTTACGAGTGGGCAGTACAGAAGCGGCGTACTGGAAAGGAAGAGAAAGCCTAAAGACTCGGATACCGAAGCAAAAGGGAGAAGTACAACGATACACAGCATTGATGAGGCTCTTGGCCGGGCGTAATGGGCGAAACGTTAAAGGAAAATGCTCACGTGCTGTCCTGGATCCGATGTCGCCAAATTCCCCCACGATGTTGGGCACGGACCGCCAATAACTGACAATGCGGGTTAGGCATGTTCCGCGGTATTATTCATTGCGATGCACTTGAAGCTCGAGTGAAGCTCCCACTACTGCAGGTGCGCTATTAGGCGACTGTGGGGGAGACGACGGGGAGAATTGAGGAGAGAAGCATTGGCCTGGCGGGGTTATGTCTGGGATACGAAGACGTCAGACTCACCGCCATGCCGCTCCTGAAAGAGTCCGCTGGACGCCTCCAAATGGAGTAGTGTTGGAGCTTTAATGATGCAGCCAGTCGGGCAACGATGGTCGTAGGACAGGACGATGCAGGTGCGATTGCGAGACGGCCACGATTCGCATGTAGAGGACGACAGTGCAGCACGGGATGCAATAAGTCACCTGGCTCGATCCCGCCCGCGAGTCATTGATAGGAGCGGATGAAGGTAGGGTAGAGTAGCTGGTTTAATGTGAAGACATGTCCTGAACATGGACGCTTGCTGAGCTCAATGATAGCGGTGCGGGTAGTCCAAGTGGTAAAGCTTGAGCCTGCCGAGACAGGGGTGGAGTACGATGCCATTGGCCTCGGGAGTGATGAAGAAGTCGGTCAAGGAGAGATGCGAATTGCGCCTCCGTAGGATTTTGCGGGGTTGTGTAGCAGGACCGCGGGGCGGTGTCACAGGCTGGCCAGGGCGTGCTCAGCGACGGGGGATTCTGCAAGGAGCACAATTAATCGATCGGGTGGGAGAAGAAAGGGCAGAGGAGAAGGGCCCGATATTGGGCAAGATGACGGCCCGCATGTGGCATGTGGTTGGTTGAGGAGAGCCGACTGGCGATGCAGCCTGATGGTGGACGTGAGGAGAAGCCTGCCCCAGACCCCCACGACGCGAGCATTTTGGTCGCCTCTCGCGGCTGCCCTGAGCGTTGGGCGGACTGCATCTGCAGAATGCAGACTGCATGGGAGGAATGTCGACGGAGAGCAGCGTGCGCAGGCCAGAGCTGTCCAACATGCACAGCGGACGGAATTCCCACCACTGTCGACGTCGCGGGCGGGCGCGGTACAGCAGTGTTTGGCTGTATAAAGGACCAGGGCGGACAGGCGCGAACCGTTCTCGAAAATGCCGCAATTGGCGTCATCTCACCACGGCAAGATCAGCTCGGCGGAGGCGGGCGCTTAAAATAGAGAGCCGTGTGGCCGCGGGTGCGCAGTAAATTACGGACTTGGTCGTCGTCGCGAGCAGCAGCAGCAGCAGCAGCAGCAGCAGCAGCGTAGCATCGGCCAGCGTGTATACCGTACTCGGCCACGGCCGCTTCGGGCAAGCCGGCGGCCGGGGGTGACGCGCGATCGCCGCAAATCAGAGATTCCCAGGCTTCGCGGCACCAGCGCTGCGTTGCGAGTCCCAGTGCGCGGGCTCGGCGGCCGTGAGCGACCGGCGCGCCTAGGGTGTAAAGGTAAGGGCCCCGTAAGATAAAGGAGCTGGATCCGATCATCTGCACGGCGAGTGGGGTGTGCATGGCCGCGCGAATGCACGCAGGCCAGCCTCACGCCCAGAGCAAGTGTTAAATGGGTCGCAGTCCGGTGCTCCTGGGCCCTTTGAAACCGCTCTCCGTCGCAGCAGCCTCGACTGCAAGGCCCTTAAGCGCTGCACGACGCCCTGCTGTCTGCTGCTACTACTGCACGCGTGCCGCCTCTGCCCGCTCGCGTTGAGCTGCACTTTGTTCGCCGCCGCCCGCCTGCACTGCGCAGCGCCGTCGCCGTCGCCCATCGCGCTTGCCGGCTTCCGACCCTCAACGTCACCGGCCCACCCCTGGGTCGCTCTTTCTTAACCCAGCACCCGCCCGCCTTGCCCGCACCCGTCCCCCAACGCACCCCTCAACCTCAACACCACCGCCGCGCCCGAATTGCACACCCGCACGCCCCCAATCCGACTCAGCACCGCCGTCTTATGGCTTTTACACGTCTGCCACACTACTGCATAACGTCCCCGCTGGTCCCTGGCCTGCACTTCCACAGCCGCGCCTCTCTCGAAGCGTCCTATCACCAGCCCAGCTCGCTGCAGAGAGCGTAGTTCTCGTTGCACGGCACCCCGCATCCACGAGGCATCCCGGACCCTTCCACACAGATCCGATCTGTGACCCTTGCACAGCGTGTTTGTCGATCCCAATATACCCTTCACCGCCCGCAATATTGCCATGCCTGCCATGGCTACCACCGCGCCACATCTGGCCGACCCGTTTAAGAGCGAGCCGCCCGGCGTCGGCCACTTTGTCCACAGGGACTCCCGCCTCATCGAGCCCCAAGCCCCAATTGCAGAGGAAGACGAGAGCACGGAGACCGCGAGCGAGCCGCCCGAGCCAGTCACCCCGACGAGCCACACCAGCGAGAGCACGCCCTTTTCACAGCAGTTCCGTCAAGATGACGCTGTAGACGGCGTCTTCGTGACGCCGCAGTCCACCATGAAGGAGCTCGACGCGAAGCCCCTCCCTCGCCCCGCGCACCCCATGCGGGACCCCCCTCCCCCTCCGGCGCCCATCACTCGGACTCAGTCGAACCTCAAGTCCGCCACCCCGACGGAGCAGCAATCTTCGTCTACAGACAAACCGGGCCTCGGAAAACGCGTGGGCTCTTTTGTGCGCAACAAGCTGCACCGCGTGCCTTCACACAAGGACGGGCACAACCAGAACAACAACGGCCTGAACGAGAGACTCAAAAATGCTCAAAATGAGAAGCCCAACAATATCCAGAATGACGGGCTCAAGACCGAGAAATTGATCGTCAAGACCGGCGTCGACGGGCCGGCTGAAGTTTCCACTCCTGCGGTCAACATTCCCAAATTCGGCAGGCGACTGAGCTCCTTCTCGTTATCTGCGCGGAATTCCCCCAAGTCCTCGCAAACCAACTCTCCACCGTCACCCGGCTCACCCACAAGCACCATATCCGACGAGGGTCCTGGCAAACAAAACAAGCCCAAACACGGCCACAAGCACTCAAGCTCGTCTACCGCTCTCTCCAGCATGAACAAGCAGAAAATTCAATGGGCCGGAAATGGCGGGCGCGGCAATGGCAACAACAAGAGGCATACGTGGTCAAGGAGACGGTCAGCGAGCACCGAGCAAATACCCAAGCTCGAATCCGATGAAGAGAAGCCGACGGCTGGCATGCTCTCCACCTTCTCCAGGCCGGCCGTGGAGGGGGTCGGCATGAAGGCTCGTCGTTTGAGCCTGAGCTTGCCAGATGAGTTCGTCGTCGACTCCTGCGATCTGGACAAAGAGTACAAGAGCTCAAGCCTGATGCCTGGCAAACGAGGAAAATGTTTGGGCAAGGGAGCCACCGCCGAAGTCCGCATCATGGCCCGCAGGGGGACTTTCCGAAACGAGGAACTCGTCGCGGTAAAGGAGTTCCGCGGCCGCGATAAGGGCGAGTCGGAAGACGACTACATCAAGAAAATCAAGTCAGAATACAGCATCGCCAAGAGCCTGCACCACCCCAACGTGGTCGAGACCGTGCGGTTATGCACCAACCGTGGCCGATGGAACCACGTCATGGAATTCTGCGCTCACGGCGAGCTTTTCACCTTGGTAGAACGCAAGCTGTTTGCGGGGGGAGCCGATGGATACTATTCTCCGGACGACCGGCTTTGCTTCTTTAAGCAGCTGCTGCGGGGTGTCGACTATCTACACAGCCACGGAATCGCTCATCGGGACATCAAGCTGGAGAACTTACTGCTGAACCAGGAAGGCCATTTGAAGATATCTGATTTTGGCGTCGCAGAAGTTTTCAGCGGAGAACATCCTGGCCTCCGCGCAGCTGGTGGCGAATGCGGAAAGAACATGGGTGAAGTGCGCCTCTGCGAACCCGGTATCTGTGGCAGTCTGCCATACATTGCGCCTGAAGTTCTTGAGAAGAAGGCCAGCTACGATCCACGCCCGCTCGATGTCTGGTCCTGCGCCATTGTCTACTTGACCATGACCTTTGGAGGCTGCCCTTGGCAGGCGGCCAAGCCTGAGTTCGAGTACTATGCGAGGTTCAAGAAGGGCTGGGATGACTGGTTACAAGATCATCCCGACGGCCAGATCTTCGACGGCCACGACGGTCATCCAAAGTGCGGCAAGCTCTTCAGCTTGATCAATCCCCCGGCTATCAAGCGCTTGATTTTGAAGATGCTCCACCCTCTTCCGGACAAGCGGATCACGATCCGCGAGACTCTGGAGACGACCTGTGTCAAGAGCATCAACTGCTGCTGCCCCGAAAACTACGAGGATCCGGCTTGCTGCGTCGACGCTACCAAGAAGAAGCAGGCACCTAAGATCAGTACCACCAAGAAATATCTACATCACCACGTTCCACCGAAGCCGGAGAACAAGATCGGCAAGGCCTTGACTCACCGCTTCGACATGGGCGATGGCTGGACATAGCCATGTTTATGCCGCCCATTTCCTTTATTGCATTGTTGGCGTTCAGGTTGCAGCGAACCTTCGCAAGACGCTCGATTGAGCTTGTCATCTATGCGACCATGGCGAAGAGGGCTCATTTATTCTATCATACGCCCCGGTAGATGTATACGGACCGGCGATTGGATTCGCCCAAGGCATTCTGTCGTTTCCTCAAGGGATCACTTGTAGCTGTAATACTCAGCGGAAAGAGGGGTCACGGCAAGGGAACAATGTACAAGTATCATTGACATTTCCCTTATTTTTACTTTTATCACTTCCTGTCCGTACATATCGACGGCCTTTTGATGGCACACTTTCCTAATCTTACTTGATTCCTTCACATGTCGACATGCCTTCGCCTTGTGAGCTCTATGTCGCACGTTGAGCCCGTGCCGATTCCCTATTGGCCGGCCCTATGCCGTCATCTGGCAGCAGGCTAGCACTAGCCGGCCTGGTCAACAATCTTCGAACCAGGTCAAGCCCTCTCCACCCACGCCCTATCCAGCGCTTTTACACATACAAATCTTGTCAACATGCCGTCGCCCTTCGCCTATTCTCTGCCATCGCATCCCTTCAAGCCCCCCTCCAATGTAGGGACTGTATTTCCGAAGAAGCGGAAAGTCTCCTTCTACCCGCTGGTAGGCGATGGCGGCCGAGCGATATCACACCACACTGAGGGGTTTTCCCCAGCTTCGGCTTGTCGCTGCATGAATATCAAGAAGTAAGAAAAATTTGCTTCTTGCGGAATCACAGGAGATGGCGTGAACGGCGCGCATGCATGAGAAGAAAAAAAAAAGCAAAGAGCAGAATCTGCGGATTGGATTCCGGCATAGCGGAATGCAGAAGCTTCCGGAAGAAGGATTACGGGGTGCGAACCACTGCTGACGGTTTGTGTGGTGTGGGACGTACGTGTGCCCAGCTGTCTCATGCGCTTGGCTGGCCTTCGATGTCCTTCTAGACGGGCTTGGGGAGCCTTGAGGGTGGTAGCCGATCACGTTAGATCCAAGCCGTTAGTCGGGACTAGTAGTGCTACTGTAGGCATTGAACGATGTGATAGCGGGGTGTGCGAGGCGATAGGGAAGGGCACGTTCGTATGCACGTCATGTGGTGGATAGATCTTAAGATCCGGCTGCGGCCGCGGCCTCACTGGGCTCACAGGCCGCTTTTAGGGAGAGGTCCGGGGGATGCTAAGGCGCGAGGGAGCGAAGGTCGCGAGCTGCTGATGTAGAGTGATCCCGTTGTGTGATGCCCTGTGTTGTGAGGTCGGGGGTGCACGGTAAGCGGTTCGTAGGCCAAGCCGACGTCCCGTGGTGCGTCACGTCGTTGGGCGTTGTGGTGGGAGATTCGAAAGCGGGGCTCCAGCCTGGTCTTCTATCATGGGACTACTGAGGAAGGGGACCACGGTTCTGAAGGCGAGGAAAGCCGAAGCCCACGGCAAGATGCAGGGGAGCGATAAGCTTAGTCTACCTACCGGGTGGATTCGCGATGGTTTCTTTACAAGCCCAGAAATTCTCTTCCAACACCGCGTAAACGGCGTATACAGCGTATACCTACTCTGCCCTCCCTGCGAAGACATTCACCCCGGACGTTCAATGTGGGCAAATCTCGCGACCGGAAGCGAACGACCCGGCATACGCCTCAGCAGTGAGATAAGCGGAAGGAAAGAGGGGCAGATGACGAGAAAGCGGTGTGAATAACGCTAAGCCTCTTCTGGCGTCCCTTTTTTGAGCCGCATTTGCCGATGTTCGGTTTGCCTGCCGTGTTTCGCTAAGATCTATGTGCGGTTACGTGGACGTTGTTTCGAGCATGCTGTGGTGGAGAAGAAACTCGGTGTATGTAAGCGGAAGGAGGGCGCGTGGGTCAGTTGGTGTACGCACTACGCTTGCTTGCCTCACTTTTTCGGGAGGGGAAAAGCGCGCCGAAAAATTCTCCGCTGGGGTTTCCCGCGGAGGTGCAGGGAGGAGGAATATGCGGGAAGATGAATCGGGAGAGTGGTGATTGGGTCGCGTAAGAGAGAGGAAGGGACGAACGAGGCGTGAACACATTTTGGGCTGTGGAGAGCAGGTGGGATTTGTTTTGCAGAACTTTGAGCTGATCGGTGTGCAACGGACGGGACGCCGTGTGCGGGGAAAGAAAGAGGTGGGAATGAGAAGGGAAGAGTGAGGGTTTTGGAGCGGATATCATCTTGGAAGAGAAGAGCGAGCATGCGATGGCCGCATTGGCAAGTCTTGGTTTTCATACTATCGTCTTCTTCACATCTCGAGCTGACCGTTCTCTCTCCCAGTTCATTACATACCCTCTCCCATGATTTCATCCCGACTCTCCGCACCTCGTTCAATATGCACCCCACGCTCTCACTAAAACCATACCGCATCCCCGGTCTGCACACCTCCCCTCCTTTAACGGTCTAACGCACTCATACCTGATCCTACACCGATGCCGTGCCGTACCCTCCCGTCAAATCAAGCATCGACCCCCCGTCGCTGTCGTGTGCCACTGCACCTTCCTCCGCGTGCTCGTTCCCCCTCTTTGCTGGAGCCAATGCCGTACCTGCTGGGCCAAGGTTCTTGGGCACAGCGCTGCAGGAGGGCTGAGACGTGCGGCTCTGGTGACTAATTTGAAGGGGTAAGGTGGTTACACGAACGAGCTGGGGAACGGAAGGCTCGGCTAAGGATTCTTTTGTTGAGGTGAAAAGGAGATATCATCGGTAAGAGAATAGATTGCAGATGAGGAGACACGAGGGAGTGGGTGTGGTACTCGAAGCGGAATCTGTCCTCGACCTTCATGGACAGTGTGGAGATGGTACATTGCTCGCGACGCACAGCAGCATATCTGTTCGGCTCTGCAAAGACATTCCTGGAGGTGTTCAGCATAGACTCTAACCCGCAGTTCCTCTCATTTTGAGATTGGAAATCCTTAGTCTCTAGTTGACAAGGCCCATACTATTCTCTCCGCACCTTGGCAATCTCTTCATCCAACCCCCGGGTTAGCACACTCGAGCTCCTGTGTCCTCTCCAACAAGCCTATGCTCTGCGGGCCATCACTCTTGATCTCCCTGCAACTACACAGTAAGTCTGCCAACTCGTCAGACGATCAATCGTCCATTACCTAGGTATCCACCTCACATACTCCGTTCCAGTCGCCTCCTCTTTCCACCACGAGTAATGCTCTATTCGCTGCTTCCGCTGCACCTTCCTTTCTTTAAGCCCTTTCTTGCTTTTCATCAATTCGATCGATCATCACTCAGTAATTCCTCGTCATGTTTCCATCATTTCGTGCTCCACGATCAGCAATTCTGCGTGTCATGGCGCATCGAAAAGCAAATAATGGTGTTACTTCTTTCTTGCCCTAGCGTATCATGCGCTGCGGGTAGATCCCGAGACGATCCACTGGTGCGATATCGGTGCGGGAGTCCGCTTCGATGGGCGGTCCTTGGCTTCGGAGCGGGAGTTTGGCGGGGGAGGCGATTCGAGTCGGAGCATTGAGTGCCATTAGTCACTTCCTCCATGGTTTCCCCCTCGGTCACAATTTTTCCGTCTCATTTCTGTTTGCAAGAGACATAGATGGGCTCGAGTGCATTCGCGTGATAGGATTCCGGTGGAGATTGACTTTGCTGTTCAAAGACTCTTTTGAGGACACTGAGCTACGAGAACTGATTGATTACCTCCAACAACTAGAGATCCTTGGTAATGTCCTCGCGAAGCAAAGGACGCCATGCCATGCTGACCGGCCTTGTTCAATTGTATGCTCAATCTACTCTCCCGGGCTTCTCAGCGGCCACGCATCCACCAACCCCTCCCAAACGCCCACTTCCCCAAACTGCACCTCCCCTCCTCCAACAAAGAACCCAATGTCCTTGCTACCCTCATGCCAGCTCCAAACCCACGTGCTCAGCGCAAACCGACCATTCGCATGAACCTCCACAATCCCTCCATCCACGACGATCGTGAGATCCAGCGATTCCACCTTCGAGCCTGCGCCGTCGCCGGGTACATCGAATAAGCGCAGCTTCCCGGCCTCATTGTCAGTATTGATTCCTGGGGTTGTGGTTGCTGCTGCGGAAGAGTTGGAGCGGTCGACGATGATGCTTTCGTTGGAGAATTGATAGTAGATGTGCGTGCGCTCGTGCCGTCCTGAGAGGATGGTGAAGCCGGCTTTGAGGTCGTTGTTCGCGCGCGAGGGGAAGGTGATCGACGTGGAGAGGATATAGTGCTTTGAGGAAGGACTTTGGTCGAAGGTCCGGTTCGATGAGACCTGCCCGCCAGGTTGCGTAATTACATTCGTAGCGTTCTGCTTGAAGGCCGCCAAAGGTTCCCGTGCAATGCTCTGCTGCAGGGTCGCAAGCATGACGGTGCCATTCAATGTCTCGCCGTAGATCTTCCATGAGCCTTTCTCCCTCGCAAGCGCATTATCGACGACAGCGATATACCCGACGCTCAGCTCTCTGGGTAGCAAGAGCGAGCCCGTCCAGTTCTGCTGCTGCGTCGGAAAGTCCAAGATACCGTAGAAATTGCCCGTCAACCACAGATACGTAATAAATCGATCGCGCGCACCACTCTTCTGGCTCGGTAAAGAGGAAGCGGGAAGGTGCTTCCCCGCAGCAGCATACGCTGAACGGCCCCAATCCAGCTTCCCAGCCATCGTCGGCTCGAACTTCAATTCTCCGTCGACTAAACTCTGCGTCCCAGCGGCCCAAAGCATGTCCCTATTGTCCGAGACCTGCGGCACGATCGGCGCATAACTCCACTCCGCGCCCATCGTCACAAAGATCTCGCCTTCGGAGTTGTATCCGGCTTGATCCAGCGTGAAAAGGTTCCCGACCTCAAAATTGAAGCCCCAGCGTCCAGCCCAGTCTTCTCCCATCCAGGTCGTGTTTGCTTGCTCATGCCACCATTGGCCTAGGTACTCCCAAGTCTGGAAATCGGGATCTTTCTCGTATTGTCTGTAGAGGAACAAGCTCGGGCCTTGGTCATGCACACCGCCGGAGATGGTTGTGTACCAAGTGCCATTACTGCTCCCTAGGATGCGATCGAACTGCGGGTTCTGGAACACATAAGGATCGCGGAAACCCGTCACGTTGAGCGCGAATGGCGGCGCCGGAATCACTGGTCCATGCTCTAATTTCGAGAAGTTCCGCCCTCCATCTGCTGCCATAGCGAGAGATTGGGTCTCGCTGCCTTTCGTGTACCGGATCGTCCACTGGATTGGCAAGTAGCTCACGCTCGTGTACAGCAGTGTTGGTGTCCCGTTGATGCCCCTTTCCATGACACTTCCATCGAAAACGGCGATCGGGTCATTGACTCCGCCTGCTCGGATGAAGGGCTCCGAGTTTGGATTAAGATCAGTGTAGATTACCAGGTCGGATGTTGTCGCCCCTGAGGCGCCCTCGTGCAGGTAGCCGACATGGAAGAGTCCAGTTGACGGATCCGTGTAATGCATGCAAGGGTCGCCAGTTGAACCATACAAAGGGAGGACGTGGGCCTTGGGCCGCCAGATGCCATAAAGAGAAGCATTTGCTAATGTAGAAAGGTTCGGTGGTGCGGCGTTATAGTCGAGGGAGCTTTGGCGGGCGATGAGATGACCTGAGCCTAGGGCTGGTGCTGCCAGAAACGCAATTGAGACCGTAGACTTCATGTTCTGAGCGATATGTCCCTTTGCACTTCGATATTAAGAAGTTTCCACAAAGCTCAATTCGACGTTTTTAACGCCGTTGAGTCCGCCCGAGTCTAATCGACATTGGGATGGATGTGCGGGGAAATTCTCGGAACGATCCGAGGTCGGGAGATTGGGTGATGTCATGACCGAGCGGACGCTAGCACCCTCAATATACCTAATGAAGGTATCTCCGGGTTGTGATCTTCTTTGAAACGTCGAGAAAGTCGGCTGTGTATGGGCGAGGGTGGACTGCGGGCAGTTTAAGCATCAATATGCTATCGATCAGACGCGCGTAGAACAAGAACGTGTAAGAGAGCTACTTATGAAAATTTCACTTACATGGAACATTACCCACGATGGCGGAACTGGTCAAGACATCCATTGAGTCTTAAGGCTCCCGCTGAAGTCCTGCGAAAACCACGTGCTGTCAATCGGAAGGATGTGGCGCAACATAGTGGACGTGCTTGGAGGAAGGGCTCAATCGGAGATAGCCGATGGAAGATGCAGTGTTGCAGCGCGTTTGGATACGCGTAGCTGCTAGGCATATAGTTGAAGCTGTGCGCCTTCCAGACCCCGAGTCAGTACCAGGTCGCGGTAAGGGGAAGACTCCCTGGCCATAAGATGGGGAGCGAGACGCTAGAGCAACGAATATGGTATAAGCCAAAGTCTCTAGATAACGGTGACGCTGTGCTTCTCTTCCGTTCTGTGGTCCTTGTAAAAGTCGAAGCCCCCTTATACATCCGCGCCACACCGATGCGTTTCTAAACAAGCCCGTCACCGTTCTGATGCTGCAATATCAGAGCCTCTAATGGAGGCTCTTCCCTGGTATAAGCTTTGGCACAATCACACTCGGAGAGGTTCATGCGGACGATACGCTCTTCGTACGGCACTGAATTTTCCGGCCATCGCTACAGGCGCGGAGCTGGTATTCCCCTCGAAGCTCTTTGGCTCATCCGCCTTTCGGTTGCAGAAGGTTGTCTCGCAACACTGGCTTAGCATGCCCGAGCTGGCCGGACTTCAGTGCACCAAGGTCAAACTCTTCCACTGTTGCTGTTTTGCGCCTCTTTTCGCAATTGCGGTAGTACCTGAAGTGGCTCGGGTCGACCTGAAAGTTAGTGCTTGTCTAGCTCTAGTTGGGGGTACGCACACGCGGGAACAGTTGGCGTTTCGGTCTGATGTGCGGTTCCCTCCTCCAGAGGGGCTCTTCAAGGAAGTGGTTCTCCGAAGGACCACATGCGAAATCGTTCCCTGTGACCGCGGTGACGTCCTGTGCGATCCCGGCGAGAGTGATAAGCTTGTCATTTTCCATAGTGAGCCCACATCTTGAGTAAGCTACTACGAAGTCTTGCCGTGCAACATAGGACCGTCTTTCCAGCGATCTGTCTTCTTCTCTCTTCCATGCTGCAGTACGCATGTGAGTACCCTTTACGCATGACAGCTGCTTCTCGATGCTACTGCTGGGAGAGTAAGTGTTGCATCCTTTCATGGTGGATTTCAGAAAGCCATGTCCTACTAAGACCACCTGGTGCGCGGAAGAAAAAGTGTTGTCCAACGAGAGCACGTGGGAGCTGCAGGTGACGTCGGAGCTTCGCCTAGGGTCCAGCGACCCCACAAACAGTCTCGGTCCCTGGCCAACCTCACGTTTACACACGACACCACTATCCGCTGTGCTACCAGCTCTACAAAACTCAGGCTGATTTGCCATAGCTTCATCGGACCCAATTGCGTCTTCTCTTCTATTCGCGACAAAAGTCTTTCTCTCTTGTGCAAGGTTTGTGCGCTATTCGCCTGCCCCGCTATAAGAGACGCGGCTCTAGAGAACACAGTAGCTAACAGTTTCACCTCCAAGCAGAATCCGCACCACCGCGAACCATGGCCCTCCTCGAAGCGAAAGTCAAGAGCGTGCTCTCCGGCGACACCGTCATCCTCCACAACATCAACAATCCGAAGCAGGAGCGCACGCTGAGCTTGGCTTTTGTGTCCGCGCCCCGATTGAGGCGGGAGGGAGATGAGGTGCGTAATATTCCCGACAAACTGGGAGGATTATGGCGACTAGGCGCAGGAGAAGGCGTAGCTCTTGGATTTCCTCTCCCGGCATGCTTCATGCCATGCGGCTGGCCGCTAGTGGAGGCCGAAACCTGGCCTCAGGCACCCCGGTCTCTTCTGGCGGAAATGGCAGCTGACGATCAAATAATTAGCAATTCGCTTTCGAATCGCGCGACTTCCTACGCCGCCTGCTCGTGGGCAAGGTAGTGCAATTCCGCGTGCTCTACAAGATCCCCACCGGCGCCAACCGCGAATACGGTGTCATCTCCCTGCCCAACCGAACACAGCTGCCCGAGCTCGCCGTTGCCGAAGGCTGGGTCAAGCTACGAGATGACGCGGGCCGCAAAGACGATTCAGACGAGTCTACCGCGCTGCTGGAGAAGCTTCAGGTGTTCGAGGCGCGGGCCAAGGCGGACTCAAAGGGCGTATGGCAAGAGTCAGGCGGCAGGATCGACTCAACCTCCGAGCTGAGTGATCCAAAGCAGTTTGTGGAGGACAACAAGGGCAAGGACATCAATGGTAAAAAGTTTCCGACCCGGCCATGATTTAGTCTTGGCTAATTGGAATAGCGATTGTGGAAAAGGTCCTCTCCGGCGATCGTCTCATCGTCCGACTGCTGCTTTCCCCTACCGAACACGTGCAGACGATGGTCCTGCTAGCGGGTATTCGCGCGCCAGCAACAAAGCGGACTAACCCGTCAGACGGCAAGGAACAGCCTGCTGAGCCTTTTGGCGACGAGTCGCAGCAATTCGTAGAAATGCGCTTACTGCAGCGAAACGTTGTCGCGAACGTGCTCGGTGTCAGCCCAAATGGACAGATCGTCGCTACCATTAAACACCCGGTGAATGGCAACATTGCGCCCTTCCTGCTCAAGGCCGGTCTGGCGAGATGTACAGACCATCATACGACTTTGCTTGGACAGGAAATGAGCGCCCTTAGGCAGGCTGAGAAGGCCGCTAAAGATAGCCGGCAGGGTGTCTTCCAAGACCACGTCGCTCAGAAGACATCACCATCGGGCGAGCTGGAAGCTATTGTTAGCAGAGTACAGAGCGCCGACACCCTTTTCTTACGGGGCAAGGCGGGCGCTGAGAGGCGCATCAACCTCAGTAGCGTCCGCCAACCGAAACCGACCGACCCCAAGCAACAACCATGGGGACCGGAAGCCAAGGAGTTCCTGCGAAAGAAGCTGATCGGGAAGCACGTCAAGTTCCACGTTGATGGAAAGCGTGCCGCCACCGAAGGCTACGATGAGCGCGAGATGGCCACTGTCACCTTCCAGGGCAAGAACGTCGGCTTACTGCTCGTGGAGAATGGCATGGCCTCTGTCATCCGACATCGTCAGGAGGATACGGACCGTAGTCCCATCTACGATGATCTGCTGCTCGCTGAACAGGCCGCGCAGGAAGCACAGAAGGGTCTGTGGTCACCAAAGGCTCCCGCCGCTAAGCAATACGTTGACTATTCCGAGTCGCTGGAGAAGGCGAAGCGTCAGCTCTCTCTACTGTCACGGCAACGTAAGGTTCCAGCGGTCGTGGACTTTGTTAAATCGGGTTCACGCTTCACTGTGCTTGTGCCTCGCGAAAATGCCAAACTTACCTTTGTCCTCTCCGGCATCCGCGCACCGCGCTCTGCGAGGAACCCCAATGAGAAGGGTGAGCCATTTGGCCAGGAAGCGCATGACTTTGCAAACAGGCGATGCCTCCAGCGTGACGTTGAAATCGACGTCGAAGACTGCGACAAGATGGGTGGCTTTATTGGCACCCTCTACATCAATCGCGAGAACTTTGCAAAGGCGCTGCTAGAAGAGGGTTTCGCCACAGTACATGCCTACTCTGCCGAAAAGGGGGGCAATGCCAACGAGCTTTTCGCTGCAGAACAGAAAGCAAAGGACGCACGAAAGGGCCTATGGCAGAATTACGATCCTTCTCAAGATGAGGAGGCGGAGCCGACTGCTGCCGCCGCCGAGACGAATGGTCAGAACGGCGAGGCAGCGGCATCGCGCCGCAAAGACTACCGAGACGTTGTTATCACCCACGTTGATGACTCCGGAAAGCTCAAGCTGCAGCAAGTGGGGACGGGCACCGCCGCCTTGACTGAACTCATGAACGCCTTCCGCTCCTTCCACCTCAATCCCACAAATAATCAAGGTCTTCCCAACCCTCCCAAGGCTGGCGACTTCGTAGCAGCCAAGTTCACCGCCGACGATGAGTGGTATCGAGCACGCATCCGACGCAACGACCGTGAAGCGAAGAAGGCCGAGGTTGTCTACATCGACTACGGAAACTCGGAAGTTCTCCCTTGGTCGCGTCTCCGACCTCTCAGCCAACCTCAGTTCTCTCCACAGTCAAAGCTGAAGCCTCAAGCCCTCGACGCCCAACTCTCCTTTATCCAAATGTCTGCCAACCCTGAATATCTTGCCGATGCGGTGCATTTTATCGCGCAGGAGACGGCGGATCGTCAGCTTGTGGCTAACGTTGATCAAGTCGAGAAGGACGGCACTCTCTGGGTTACTCTCTTCGATCCCAAACAGAGCAAGACAGGGGTCGACAGCGTGAACGCCGATGTCGTCAGCGAGGGTCTCGCCATGGTGCCGAAGAAGTTGAGGGCTTGGGAGCGGGGCGCTTCGGACATTCTTGATGCCTTAAAGAAAAGGGAGACTACCGCCAAGGCGGAGAGGAGGGGTATGTGGGAGTACGGCGATCTAACGGAGGACGACTAGATGCTTTCAAGGCTGTTACCCCTCCACGGCCTCAGGTTCTCCGGGTCGTCGGAGTGATATGAATAACGGATCGCCACGATGAAGGACGAAAAACGAAAGCAAAATCACTGACGGAGTTATTAGCATTGGTTCCGAGGAGGCATTGTCCATCTCGCTCCGCTTTGGCAGGGTTCGGGATATTTGCATAGCGGATGAAAAGCATTCAAAAGTGAACAGGAATACGATTAGCATCCGTACACGACCTCCACTGTCCGCATGATCGAGCTCGCGCTCTTATCACATATCACAAGCCCCTTCTAGCTTTGCAGTCTTGCAGCCTAGTCTCTATCGCCTATGCGTTAGAGTATCCTCAGGCCAACCTATTCGCCACCACCACCAGCGGCACACGCACGCTAGCTTACGTCTTTCAATACCCGTACGTTACAGCCGACCGGTGAACCACGTTGAGAATGACTTACAGCACGCATCTGCACCTCATCGTCCCACAGCATATTCGCACTCGTCCTTCTCCGCACTGCCAACGCATACCACTGTCGCCACCCACCCACTCACCCACCTCACAAAATCCCTCAACTGCCGCGTGATTCCGCCTCGCCTCACCAGCTCGTTCCCTCTCGCCTTCTTCCTCCGTGTGTCGCGCGTCGCGACGCTCAACATTATGCCCTGTCCCGATTTAGCCTAGCGTAGAATCTATCTGAGATATGTAGCACGTGACGTGTGTCAGCCTCGCGGCGTTTCGGGATGCATGTTTGATCGGCCGGGAGTGTCAGGATGGCAGGATGGGATGGGATGGCGGGCGGGCGGGAGGCTTTCCCGGAGCTAAGTACTCGCCCTATCGAGATTTTTGACAGACGGCAAAGGGGGTTAGCTGATACCGAGGCGTCGGCTTCTGGGGCCGAGGAGGAGGCGAGGCTGGTGGTTGTGGGGTGCCGTGGTGTGAGACATGGAGGGCTGCCCCTGGATGGTGGCGAGGATCGTGACGGCGGTTAGGAGTGTCTCGGACGCGGAGGGGAGGGGTTTGGAGAAGTTGCAGATAGAAAGGGAGGGGATATCGGGAGTTCTCGGAGAGAGCAGAATGGCCAAGGAAGTGTAGATGTGCTGCTAGGTTAGAAGACATCAAAAGCAAGAGGTCGCCTATGGCGAATGTTTGTGGACTTTCTCGGAGCAGACGTCGCCGGACTCGAAGGGGTAAAGATGGCTCGCTCGCTACACGGTGCGCTGGCAGCAAAAAGCAAAAACCTAGACCCAGAAACGAAGGAAGATGGTGGCAGAAGAAATCTCAAGAAAGGAACCGTAAGATTTTTCTCGACTAGGTAACGCAACTACCAAGCGGTCCATCCTATCTGTGACAATCTGGCTTCCAGATGTGTATTCCTTCCTTTTGAGTGTGCGCCAACAGCGTGCTCTCATCAGGGCTCATCGTAATCATCATGACTCTCTCGTCTCCTCGTGCCAACGGAACGAAATCCGAAATCTCCCAAGAAAGAAGGGTATTAAATCCACCAAGCGCAGCCGAAAAAGATCCAGAAGGAGAAAGGTATACAGCTTTTGAGAAACAGAACAAGGATATTGCTCGCTCAACAGCTCGGCAAGAAAGGTAAATGCGAAGTTGGAATAGCCAACAAAACAAAAAATGCGACAGTCATACCGATCGTACATACAATCTCGTTCCTTCGTGAGTCCGGGCGTCTCACACATGCAAACCAGTTTGTGTGCGTGAGCGTCCGTGTCTAGCAAGCAATACCGCGGTGACCTTCAATGTCGCGAGAGAAACAGCAAATAATAAGCAAACAGATGTGCAAAGGGGGAATCCTGCGGAACGCCCAAGATGAAGGAAATGCCCTGCCAAACTTTTTTCGCCGAGCGGATCATGGGAACGATGCCCAAGGGTAACTTTTGGAGAAAAGGCTTTTGGACCCACTCCGGTCCGCCCAATGAAAAAGTGACGTAGAGCACGATGAGCTGGCGAAATGGGTATGAGAAGAGGAGAAACAACGCGCAAACGTAGAAAATCCAAGAAAGGCTCCCGATAGGGCTGTGAAAGTCCTAGATGGAGTAGTCGTAGTTCAAAAAGGGCAGCATCTCCAACACGTCGTCTCAGCTGTATTCGGTGTCTCGTCGGCGCCTGAGCACACGTCGTTCACCCTCTCGCCTACCCTGGCTGCTGCGTCCGCTTCGAACTGAAGACTCTTCGGCGTCTCGTCTCGGATTCGCGACTAGCGACTTCTTGCTGCTGCCTAGCACGCTGCCCCTCTCGCTTCGGTACATGTTCTCGCTGCCGCGGGAGCTACCAATGACAATATCGGCCATGCCGTTATCAGCCGGGTTGATCTGAAGGGTGCGTCCTTCCATGTCACCGTTGAATGAGAGACTGAGGGGGGCAGAGGCGTCTACACGGAGTCGGATTTCGCCGTTCCCACCACCATTGGTGACGGTAGTGCGATTGGACTGACTGACACGGCTCTTCTTGTCGCTGCTGCGGGAGGAGCCTTCTGAAGGGCCGGATGGCACCCGTGGCTTGTTTTTGGCATCCCTATGGACCTGGTCAATAACCGGTGCATTGCTGCCGCGAGTGTGCCGTTGATAAGCTTCAGCATCCATTGCAACCCGCCTGTCCTTCTCTTCAGGGTAGTACTGGACTTTCGTGACGGTGTCTGCGTCGGTTCGCCGACGACGACGGTCCGAGACGAGTATTTCGTCAAGTCCGTCCTGGTAGATCTTAGAGTCCCGGTTCTGTCGCTTCTGCTCGGCTTCGTACTGTTTGCCGTAGGTCTGAACAGACCGGCGGCGCCGGGCCCTAGGGTCCTCGACAGTTACATAGGCAGAGCGCGTGGTCTCGTACGACGACTGGGCTTTTGGGTGTTGAACCAAGTTGGGGCGGCTAACCGAAGGAGCCCGAGACGGAACGGCGGTGCTTACTCTGGAAGCGCGGGGGTCCCGCTCCCTCGGGCGCTCTGGCAGGGTTTGTGACTGAGACATACGACGCTCGTTGTACACCTGAGTGGTGTTCGCGTGCCGGAGGCTTGGCCTTCGCTCCTTGGTGTTTTTGGTGCTCTTGAGCTTCGGAGGAGGCATGAGGGCGCGGTCATTCCGAGGATCAGGCTCGTAGTCGTCCTCTTCCGAGGACTCGTCATCTGAGCTCCCGGATTCGAATTGGAACCGCTCCTGTCTTGCACTCTGAGGAGCGTTCGGATAGCGTGCAGACGGCATGGGCTGGTTGCTCTGCTCATAGGTCACTAGAGTCGGCCCAAATCCAGAAGTGGGTCTCCCGGTCTGGTATGAACCGCGAGCGGATAGAGGCGGCCGCTGGAGGTCATAGGGCGGTGATGTCTGCGCCATTGGGTGCCCAGGAGGGTAGTAGTTTGGTGGGGTGGCTCCCATCAGGTAGGGAGACATCTGAGCATGCTGTGGCTGTTGCATGCTCCAGTGAGCAGACATTGCAGGGGGAGGACCGTGTTCATGGGGAGGGCTCGGATACGGCGCGGGCATGCCCGGAACCCAGTAGTTCGGCCCAGGGTCTCCTTGGTAGCTCAGGGGACGTCGAGCATTCGAAGAGGACCGTCGACGTGCCTGGCCAGGTTGCATAAGGGCCGAACCCTGCATGTAAGGAGCAGGCTGTCGGGTGTAGGTCGGAGATGGAGGAGACGTCTGAGAGGAGGCGGGATCTGAGCGCTGCGAGCGCTGGTCGAAAGGAGGGTACGAGACGTCGAGTCCAGAGTCGAGAGGTGAAGGCTGTGGTCTGCGACCGCGAGAGGGGAGGGCATTGGGGCCGCACTTGGTGCAATTCGGGTTTCTGCATTCCTCTGACACGGTCTGCCTGCGGCTGCCAGCGGTGCGCTTTGAGGTAACCGAGCCAGAGCGAGCCAATGGCTTGCGCGGGCTGTTCTGGCTGCTGGCCTTCCTGTCTTCTGCGACAATTGTCGGCCGTCTCTTCGAAGTGGCCGGGCTGGGGGGCGGCATCGACGCAGCGCTAGCCGGAGCAGCGGGCGGGCTTTGCGACGACTTCGCACTTGGAGCCGAATCAGCGCTGCTCATGGTGGCGGCAGTGTGGCTGGAATACCCAGAGTCGCTCTGAAGGTCGATGTTGGCCACCTTCTCTGCGCCGGGGGGCTTGTCGGTGCCCAGGTCCGAGGGGTGCGATCGTTTCGCGGCGACATTTGCGGCGGGCGACCTGCGGAACGACTCGAGGACGTGGTCCTCGCTGTCGTCCGAGTGGTAGTCCTCGCACGTGGCGTGGAGCGAGCGTTCGCCGTCCATCTCGTCGCGGGCGGCGTGGGCGCGACGTTGGTGACGGCTGTCGGGTGGTGGTGTGGAGGCGGACGACGACGGGTGAGCGACGAGATCGATACGGCTAAAGAAGTGTGGCCGGGCGCGGCGATCACTGGGGGTTTAGAAATAGTGCGAGAAGCAGCATTGGCAGCTGGTGCGAGTGGCAGCCTGCGATGGCGGATAGGCAGATGCGAGGGTTACGGATCCATGGCGGGGGGTGTGTGTGTGTTGAGAGGAAGAGGCACGGGAGGAGTGAGGAGTGAGGAGTGAGGAGTGAGTCTTGAGTGCACACAGCAAAAGTCAGGCAATGACGGAGCGAGGGCTTCGGCGTGCGACGCCCGCGCAGAAAAACGGTACGGAATTTTTCAAGACAGGCCGCCCTGGAGGGATTGGGCACCCAAGCGGCCGGGGTGTATTCATGCGTTATACTGGTGTAGGGCTAACTCATCAACCGCGTCGGGCAGCCAGCGACGAGACGGCGGCTGCGCTCGGATTCCACCAGCTTCTGCCTCCACGGCCTTCTCTCACGTCTCCTCCGCTGTCCGCTGATAATAGTCTAGTTGAGCCTGGAGTGGCTTCACAGCGCTGCCGTCTGCCTTCTGCCTTGCGGGAGCCCGCCATTGGCCGTCCGCCAGAGGATTCGACAGTGTGGGTGACGCTGCAGCAGCAGCATGCAGTCGCAAGCCTGTCGCCTGGCCAGCGAGCGGCGTCGATCCAGCTTGTGGCTGGACGGCCAATATGGGACGGCCATATCCAGAGTAATTGCCGGAACATCTCGTATGCGGACGACAGGACAACCTTCGTGCTTGCACCGGGCGTTTCTTTGAGGGTGATCCTACGCTCAATCACGGCAGCATGCCTTCATGTGCGTAATAACATGGCCCTACCCGCGCCGCGCCAGCAATTGGCCCATGGCGGCTGTTTGCAGGAGGATGCGCAACACTCGCCCATCCCACATCGTCTCGAGCGGAGGGGCACTGGTCGCCTTGGATGGCTGCCGGCTGCTCAGCGCTTCCCCGCGCGCCGTTCGATCGAATCGAAGCTCCTGAAACGTTGCTGAGGTGCCTCTAGACTGGCCTTCCGGGCCCGTCCGCGCGCACACACACCATACTAGCTGTTCGCCTTTCTCTCTCCACGCGCAATCCTCACCGCCTGTTGCTCTGCGCTGCTGGACGGGCGCCTGCGCTTCCTGGCCTAAATTGGGAGCGTTTGGTAGGGCTTGCTAACGTAATCGCGGCCGCTACAGTAGCCGCTGTTATTTTCCCCTGCCGTCTTATCTCATCGTCCACATCTGACACGCTGTGCGTCTACCACCATAGCCTTCTACTTGCTTTTTTGCTCTCAACAATCCTCTGCATCCCGTTTGATTGGCGTTCTTGAAAGCCACGCCTGAAGACCTTCAGCGCACCGAGTACAAAAGCCTTGACAGCGACTGTCAGCTTTAGCTCCCTCGGTCCAGCCACGTCAGTTCGCCTCAATTCGCCCTACCATGCAGGAACAACAAGGCCACTCCACATTAATCTCGCAGCGCGAGGGAAAAAAAAGAGCTGTTGCCACCACAGGTAGAGCTTAGGCCCGGCACACGTTGCCTGACTGGCTTCGCCGCACAAATCATCGTCTTCCAGAACATGTCCGCGGTTGCGCTAAGCGTCTTCCCCGAGTTCAGTCCAACGATATAGAGACACCTGTACCCGGTGTCACCTTTCTGTCTCGTCTCCGAGAGTTCCCCCGTTTACCGGGCCGTGGAAGTCATAGACATTCCGGTGAAACATATACCAAAATTTAGCCAATTCCTCCAACAGAAGCGGGCCAGAAAGACGGTGGCTACCCGAGCGCACACAAAAGAGAGGCGAGAACACACGGCTACGTCGGAATTCCTCTGCTGAGAATGTGGTGCCCACGATAACCGTTGTCGTGCTCCGAAGGCATACTTCACAGTCGTCAGGTGATGGAACCCTCTCCACCTTCTCTAGATGCGGTGAGATAGGCTTCGCAAGAGAGTACGACGTGCGACATTTGACGCGGCGACATATCTCGTTTGAGCCACCTACATCTTTCTTAACCATGGGAACTCAG
Organism: Trematosphaeria pertusa; assembly: GCF_010094035.1. Classification (NCBI taxonomy): domain Eukaryota; kingdom Fungi; phylum Ascomycota; class Dothideomycetes; order Pleosporales; family Trematosphaeriaceae; genus Trematosphaeria; species Trematosphaeria pertusa. Next base: position 598,968 of record NW_022987215.1, on the reverse strand, counting down.
CATCTATCTTCCGCTTCTTCCTACTTCCAGCGCCTGCCGAGAGACCGTGCTCTGATACGAACGCGGTGCCCGTCAAGATATCGTTACAATCGCACCATAGTCAGCGTTTGACACGCTCTGGTCCAATACTCCCACACCACTTTCTTCCGCTCTTCCGTGATGTCCAAGCTGGTACAACTGTGGCTTTTCAGAGCTTTCTGGTTGCGAAAAGGACTTTTCGCTTGAGCCATCTTCTCTTTCCGCCCGTAACTTCACCTGTGGTGCCACCCAAAAGTCCCCTCATTCCTTCTTTTTCCAGCACACTGAAACGCGAATGTCTCCCGCCGGCCAGGTCCGAGTCAAATGTTGCAATTGCAGCAATGCTCGTGGCATTGACAGTCACCTCCGGTGCTAAATTAGTGAGCACTGAGGCTAGGTAGAGCAGCTGCAAGAACTTGCCTGCAATTGCCCCTTTCGGCTGACGTCTTTCCAGGCCTCAAGCCCTCCAGGAGGATGCAAGGGTAGCCCGATCCACCAAGCCTCGATGTCCTGCAGACGGGGAGATCTGTGGCGTGAAGCCTCGATCAGATCTTGCCATGCATTTGCGATATCGGCGGCGTGTGCTACGGCACTCTTGTCGCATGCTTACTTCTTCGGCACGATGCGAAGAACCGAATCCGGCCAGCCTACGATGGTTCATATCACCGCCCTCAATGGAGACGCCGATCAATCGCGATCCTGGTCAAATAGCATAAGCACTTGAGCAGGTATGGTCCCGACTATCTGCTTCACAGATCCGGTGACGGCAAAGCAACCAGGCGGCCTTGCCCTGTTAGCTCCCATATCGCGATCGTGAAGACAACCACCCACGACACGTACTTTTCAGTTAGGACTTCATTTCTTCGTCTACTCCTACCACATTTCGTTTTGTCCTGTCTCTTGCTATGGCAACGCGTTTAGCGCACGGTGGCATAGGCCCTTACCTTCTCTACACAGAACACGTGGGCCCCCGATGCGGTCAAGTAGACCAAGCGTATCGACCATAGAATCCCCCAGCTGTCTTTTACATGTCTCTGTACCTCACCTGTAACATTTGTCATCCCGTCAATACGGCGTCAAACCACCCCTTCCTAAACCCATCCCCCCTCAAACCCGTATTTCCCACTGTGACTCACTGTTCCCCCTCCACGCCTTTCGCTGCCCGAAGCATCAAACTATTGGGTTCCGAAGCAACGGGTTGTGAGGCTCCGTCGCTGCCCAGTGAGTCGAGTCTCCACCCTCGCGCATGGCCACGCGCACTCAGCCCAACGCGGACCCCACATGGGCGGTTATCCTGGGCCACACACTCCCAAAGTCGACATTTCAAAATTCGCTATCACGCCGCAGAATCACACTACAAAGCAAATTTTTCTTTTTGCTGTTCTTCTAGATGAGAATTAATTCAGGAATTGTGGGACGCGGTACGTTGGTGGCGATGAGCGTGGAAGAGCACCATTCGGTTTGCGAGAGCGAGAGCGCCCCGCGGCCGGAAAACGCAACCACGAAAAAGGACCTAAGAAGATCTTCGCTGGAATATCGAGCCGGTATAGGAATTTTTCTCAAGCGTGGTTTGAGGCACGCCGTTGGTCTCTCTTCTACGCTGTCGCTTTTCCATTCCCGCAGCTGTGGGGACGGAGGTGAAACGAAAGAGCTGGGCTTGGCATTCATCACCCACCTTTGCCTATGTACGGATGGACTAGCGTACGGTATGCGAACGTCGACTTTCCATCCGAGGGAGAGGCGGACGTGCGTAGGGCTACGGCTTGCATGAGAGCATCCCTTTAGCGCAGGCGGGTGTCACATCCGGTGTCAACGCCTCTTGCCCCCGACTTTACTCACACTCGCAGCCCAATTCTTCCTCCAGCACTCTCCCAACAGTATACTTCACTGTGTGTTCTTCACGTGCCCCAAGTCCTTCTAGTGCCGGAACTGCTAAAATACAACGTCGACGTTTCCCCGTCTCTCTCGCCTACACGCCACACAACACAGCGGCAACCAGATGCCTCGAGAACTATGGTTAATGACTGGGCTTTCCAATGTGGTATCTCGGCTAAGCGGAGAGAAAAATAGCAAAGAGGATCTTAGATCACGACCGCGCGGTTTGCCCACCTTATTCATGGACATATGCACCCTATATCTAAAGGTCACGGTCCACATCAGCAAATGTCCAGCATGTCTTTACCTCGCGAAGGTCTTCAGGAGTGGCTTTCCACAGGCTAATTCAAGACATTCGAGTATACACGTTTTGTGGAATAGCATTGTTGTATAGACAATATTAAACGCAATAACACGCCCCCACAAGTCTAACTGCAGTCATGCACGCTGCGGAACACTGCCCCCAAACACCAGGAAATGCATCCAAAACACCGCTAAAAACAGAGGAGAACCTCGTTCAAGACTCTTATCATCTTCATCCAGCAACATCCTCAACCCTCAGCCACCTCTCCTCCATAGCTAACACCACAAGCTCCTTCATACTCCCCAAACTATCTCTCCCAGCAAGCACACCCGGCTCCACCAGTTCCGCCACCCTCTCCAATATCCTGTACAGTTTGCAAGCCTTCTTCTTGATTCTCCCAGCATCTTCCGGGTCGGCGTCGACGTTCCGCATTGTTTGCTTGGAAGATATATTCATGGGCTCATATCCTTCAAGATGCTGGAGCAGCTTGTACAGGATAAAGTGCACCCACACAAGGTTCGTCTTTGGGTGGAAGTATTTCCAGATATCGCTCGGAGGATCGCGGTATCGATTAGTCATGCTCTTCCGCGGTGAGCGCCGAGGGGTCTGCGCTTCGTCGAACCTGATGTGCTGGTTTATCTTTCGGGGGGAACGGCGCGGCGTGCCGGGGTCGTTAGACGATGACAGTTCCGATTTCAGTGGGTCACCATAGAAGACCACGCCCCGCATGTAGCGGTAGATTTCGTACTGATATTCTTCTGTTGCATCGCCGGTGAAAAGACCCAAGTCCTTGTTAAGGTCGAGGTAGGCAACATCCGGTTCGGGCGACGTAGGAATGCGAGGGCTGGCCGTCGACGATGCAGAGGAGTTGGACACAAAAGACGAGGATGAGGATCGTCTACAAGGCGAAGGTGGGAGAATGTCCGCGCGGGAGAGCGTGCAGTCGATGACCGTAGTCTCGATGCCGGTGAAGCCAAGTTTACGCCTTAAGGGATCCTTGATAGTAGGCTCGATGAGATCGTCGCTCTGCCGAGAAGAACGGACGCAAATGTTTTCCAAATGCATATCCCGATGCTCGAAATTGCACGCCTCTTCCGCCTTTGCGACGCTCAAGCACACACCCCAGAAGACGTCCCAGATTTCCCATATAGTGCCCATGCCACCTGCTTCCATGACCTTTTCGCAGTCTGTGCCCGCATCTTGCATTTCGATGACAGCCCAGAGTTGCGTGTCTTCGTAGCTCGGCTTCTTGCTAGGATCCGGGAACTCGCTCTTCCTTCCTCGCGGTCTGGACTTATTCCACGCTTTCCAAGCATTGGCGAACGTGATTGACGGACGGCCTTGCAGCACCGTCAGTTCGCGGAAATTCGTGAATCCTGGAATGTGGTTCAAGTTCTGCAGGAGCTTGACTTCGGAAAGTACATCTTCGACGTGCGACTTCCATTGTTCCTGCTCTTCCCTATCTGCGTGGTCCATCGTTTGCCGGGCTGAGACCTTGGCACCACACGGTTGAGAGCGGCTTGGTAAAGGTGCGTCTGGAGGCCTTCGCAGTGGAACGAGTTTTAGGACGGACTCATCTGTAGAGTCGGGTGTTACAGAGGTGGCACTTAGACGATAGACCTCGGAAAAGGAAGCTTCGGCAATCTTAGAAACTGTAAAGTGTGGTTCGAGGGCTGACGACCAGTCCTGCATAGGTGGCGGAGCAATTAGCAGATTTCATAGGTTAGGGGAGGATTCTGAACACTAGCAGGCCTCAAGTCACTGCCTGCTAAAGGTCCTCGGGAAGAGCTTTCGGCAGGCAAAAGCTAAGATATGATACAGTGTGGACCGCGACCTACGTACCTCAAACGTAACTATCTTCCTGCCATAGCTGAGAGATAATAGCGGGGAGACGTAAGCCGTACAAACGTCATCGCGCTCAGGTGTAAGATCAGGCGTGGGTAGTTGTGGCATCTTTGGACATTCGTTGCACGTCGCGACTGCGCTGGACTTCGGTATGACAACAGCTTTGAGTCTCTGGCCTCGCATCGGGGAGGATGGCGCTGATTGTGCATCTGGATGCTTCTGAGGCTTTGATGTTTCCTTGTTTGGCTTTGTGTCTATTTTGTGATCCTTTTTCTTTGTCTCAGCAAGCTCGCCGGTATTTCCGATCGCTTTCCGTGGCCTCCCCTTGTTCTTCTGCGGTTCCTCCTTCAGAAGAGTCCTTTGATCTTCTTCCAAAGTCAAGGCGCCCAAGTTCGTCTCAATGTCGACTACCGCATCCTGGTGCTCGTGCTCTGCCCCGTCATCGGTGTCCTCAACAACCCTCCTTGGCCTCCTCTTTTTCTTTACCACTCCGGCGGCCTCATGGGCTGCCTTCCCACCCTCTCTTAGAGTCAGAGCCTCTAGTTCCTTCTCTATGCCATCAAAATCATCCTTCTCTTTAGGCTTCACTCGGTTTGCCGCTCCATTCTTCCCCTGTTTACCGACGCAAACATTCTCTTTATCCGGACTTAGAAATTTCGCGAAGTTCGACGGCGCCTTGACGGCAGTACGCTTCCCATACACTTTTTTGGGGGGCATTGTCGAGCGAGAGACGGGAGAGCGAGTGTGGATGTCGATGGATGAGGTTCGCAGGTGGCTGCAAGGGTGTGTGATGTATTTTCTAAATTGGGACTAGCGTCTCAATATTGGCCCAGCAACCGGCCAGTCACGACCATCGTGATTGCTCAACAGCTTTGGAATCCAATTATGCTTCAGCGATTTAGAAACTCATTCATGCCATCAAGTTGCCAAGGTTGTAGATTAGACTGTGCGAAAGTACAGTCCGTTTCACTCGCTCGATTACGATTACTCCCGATGCGTTTCTCAATTCCACCGCATCCATCAACAAATCCATCGTTCCCCGACGGATACGACAGCAAACTCCATATCTCGTGTCCCAATGATGTACGTATCAGGAATGCCTTCCAAGGTAAGCTTCATCAGCAGAAGATAAAACGGACACGCCCACTAAAAGAACCTGCGATGAGCAGACTGGCATTGAACAGCCAGGAAAAGGGGCAGTAAGAGAAACCTGACAGGAACGCTAGCAAAAGACACCATGAGATATGACTGACGCAAAGAAATTGATATCTCAAGTGATGCAAAGCCCGTAGATGCGTGCGTAGTGGAAAAAGACAATTTATAGCCCAGGGAATTTTAGGAAGAGCGAGGAACGTGATACTGCTCATGCTATGAGCATAAGAGGATGAAAATCCTGGAAAGAACTCAAAAGGAAGAAACTGTTGCGCATATGAGGGGATTTGCAACCATCAACTCCCCGCAGAGCTCCCCAGTTCTGGCGACGGACTACCGCTCTCTTCTTCTGGCAGCGATGGTGGGGGTACAACACCCATGCTCTTTCTCTTGCTTTTCTTCTCTTCATCTTTTGACTTCGTGATGACGCCATTAGGCAGCGAAGGCCCGACTCTCCCATTGCTTGGGTTCGCAGCTAAGGTCAGGCTGAGACCGGCGTTGGCCCTTCTTGGTGCAATGGTTGAATAACTGGTTGAGAGGTTGGAGGTGGTAGCCGTGGTGTCGGAATCGGAGGCAAAGTCTTTCCACTTCCGCCAGCCGTCAAAGTCGATGAGCGCCTGCATGCAACCCCATTCTTTGACCTTTCGTTCTAACCACACAAAGTTGACAGGCTAAGCACATGTTAGCTATGAGTGCGGGAAATAGATCCGTGGTACTTACTTTAGTCAGAAAGTCGTTGCAGCCGGCCGCCAAAGCCTCGTGCCTGTCACTCTGCAATGAGCTGGCCGTGAGTGCCACAATGATAACCGGGCTCTTGAAAAGGCCCTTGTCTCCGAGCCTATCGGGCTCGTTGACTTCCCTATCGTACTTTCCATTTTGGCCCAGCCTGTTGTTAGGCGCTTCGTTGCTCCCGCTGCTAAACACACCAATGCTGTTGACGCGCTCCAGCCGTCTGATCTCTCTTGTTGCTTCCAGCCCATCCATGATGGGCAGCTGAATGTCCATGAGCACCAGGTGGAACCCGCCTGCTCTCCACTTCTCTATGGCTTCCTTTCCGTTCATTGCTCTCTGCCAGCGCACTTTTAGACGCTGCATGAAAGCACCCAAAACTCGCAGATTGATGATGTTATCCTCTACAATGAGCACATTGATCGGTGGCACTGACCCATCCAGCAGGCCGGCGGGCAAGCTTGGTGCCTCTGTGATTTTTTGCTTCTTTCGCTTCTTCTCTGGTCGCGGGGAGGCCACGCGGGGGGTCGGTGGCGTGGAGTTCTGGCGCGCGTTTGGATCTGCGGGGGCGGGAGGAGTCGGGATGGGAGCACTGCTCGTAGCGGAGTGCTTTGTTTCGGAGGCGGAGGAGTCATGGCGCGGTCGGTTCGCAGGGCGAGCGGCGGCAGCGGCGGATTGAGGCACGCTTGTCAACGTGGTAGGAGAGGCCGTGTTGTGGCGGGGGTACTTTGGTCGGCCGGAGTGAGCTCTTCTTGTACTGCCTGGTGACGGCAGAGGGGGTAGCTGACCTGTCTGCAGCACGGCTATGGAATGCGGAGCGTGGGTTAACGACGCTCGTGTTTCGTGAGACGCAGCGGTCAAGCCGGCGGGGGAGGGATTGATGAGCGGCATCGGCGGGAAGTACTCGGTCTGGGGATTCTGCGCGTCGTCGTGATGGGCATAGTAGACGGGTACTCGCGGCGAAGGCCTGGGCGTCCTCGGCTTGGGGACCTCGATGAGCAGAGCCTCATTGACCGTCTGGCCTCCGGGATAGTATGCATCCAACGTCCTGCACATCTCTTCCTCAGGCCCCAGCATCCGGTCCTGAGACTTTGCATTGCTGTCCCGCGGCACTATACGCAGCGATATGTCCGGAGAGTCGAAGCTCCTGCCCAGCGAATTCGCGTACTTCTTGAGGATCATGTCGCGCACATCGTCGACCAAGTCATCCTCGCGTATCTGGACCAATGTCGCTGATGCATTGGGCCGCTTCACCCATATCTTGCGGTGCAGCATGCCGGCGTTGAAGGTGGAGGGCCCGGCGAAGTAGTCGGTTGCGGTCGGCGGGCCCGTTCCTACAGCAGCTGAAGGGAGGTCGGGCTCGAGCAGCGTTCTGATTACGCGGGCATTCGACGCGGTGACGAGCGACTGGCGGCGCAATATGCCGGGGGGCGTCAGTCTCTTGCTGGACCGCGCCGGGAGCTCTGTAGGCTCGTCGGATTCGGCGGGCTCTGCGGCGGCGGCGGCGGCGGGCTCGCGAGGCACCAGCTCAGGCGGGTGCGCTGGGGGACGGAGCGGCGTGGGCTCCTCGAGGGTGACGGCGGGACAGGCGCTGCGGACGTCGGCGGGCGTGGGCGCTGCGGAGGCGGTCGTGGTAGTGGTTTCCTGCGCCTGTCGATCTCTCGAGGTTACGCTCCCCTCCGTTTCGGTTCGACTGGCGGCGGTCCCCAGCCCTTCCGACTGGGACAGCCGCTGGTCGTCGGCGTCCTCGGACACGTCGGCAGCGGACACCTCTGGCAGCTTCGACAGCGAAATGCTCTTGCGCAGGCTGCTGGCCGGCTTGGGGCCCCGGTCGCTGGCCGCCGAGGACGTGGTTGCGGTCGACGCGGCGCTGCCTCTCCGCAACAGCTTGGACCGCGCATTGCTGAAGCGCGTCTTGATGGTGCTCATCCCGGCGAAGAGCCGGCGGCGGCGGCCGGCCAGCAGTGTTGCAGAGGGCCTCGGTGAAGCCGTCGCGGACGGTGTGGCAGGCCAGCACGAGCGGCTGCAGCTGTGGCGCAGGAAAAGCTAAGCTTTCGCGGGCATCCGCCGCAAACCTGTGGACCTGAGGCGATCGCGAGGGCGTCAAAGACAAAGAATCAACAGACCGGCTAAGGAGCGTATGGAGGTCAAGTCAAAATAAGAGGCAAGAAGAGCCCGCGCGGGCTATGCAGCTCAGAGAGAGCTGGTGTCGTGTTTTTGCAATGCCGTTCGATCTCGTCTGGCATGCCCATGTCCCGTTCACTGAGCTAGGACCGCGGCAGGTGAATTGCTCAAATGAGGCGTCATTCGCGCGTCGACAAGTGATCACTCCTGGCCCTTTAACATGCGATCCAACGGTGCCCGACTCTGCGCCTTGCCACTGGCCTGCCCTCCGCACGCGTAAGCTCCATGTAGTCGCGCAGCCGCCAGAGACAGCCTGCAGCAAACCTGTCTCACGACGCTCTGCACCACTGGTTGCGGCCGACCTCTCTGATCAAGACCTCTCCGCCGCAAACACGGGCTACCCCAGCATCGCGCTGACAGCTCAGGCGTTGCTCTACTACACACTTCCTAGTCGGCCCCTTTGCCAGCTGTACATTCGCCACACTTGGCCGGCCTAGCTTTCCCTTTGCGTCTACTCTTGCAGGAATCGCCACAGTCTATCCGCCTGCAGAAACCTGTATCTGCACCTAAGAGCCTTAGCCACACCTCGACTTCACAACCAAACGCCGGACGACAGCTGAAAAGTTCGCCTCACCTTTAGGCGAGCCTTTTGTCTGAACCGATCTTGGATGAATGCGCTTTCGTTCCAAGTTTGTTATTACGTGAAGATTAAGGGGGAAAGGCCCCAGGATTGAGGTTGCTGTCTCGGGAGCGCCCGACACCACCACTATCCTTCACATCTCTCCCGTTCAATGAACACTGCCGTTCCTATCGATTATGGCATTTGTCCTTTCCCGTGTCTCATTGGCTGTTGGGTGATTCTCTCCGTTCATTATATTCCAAGACCTTCTCACCTGTCTCAATCTGCATCAGTATCAGCTTTCCTTGCCTATCCGCTTCCTAAGGCGGAATCTACATTCTCTTTCTCAGAGTTATCGCACCCCGCGAGCGGCTCTACGATCTGTGGAGTCGAATTTGGCTATGTTCGCAGAGGACCCGCAAGGCCGGCTTGACAGATCGTCTCGAGGATGCGGCAGGGTGTATGGTACGCTAAATCCAACCGTGTGGATGTGGATCGAGATCTTAACACAGGGTTCGGCGATCAAAACATGCTTTTCCTTGATCAGGCCTCACCTCCTCTGAACGGCAAGGGATAAGAGACAGTGACTCTGCGCCCTACGCGGAGTGGCCTTCGGAGTTCGAGCAACGGCTGAGTGAATGGTGACATCACGTGAAGCCATTGTGTTCACATGCCACCGTGTCACCTCAGTCTTTACGACGCCATGGCGAGCATGGTTTATCGTGCGACTATATAACTGTTATTTTCTACTGCTCTGAGTTGTCATTAAGGCACCGGCGACGGTAGGTCAAGGCATGCGCTTGCTCCATTCCGTTTGCGTTGGTTCGAATCATCCATAAGAAACACCACTGCGCGCTCGCATGTCTGAGTGCGAAGATCCAGAATAAGTCACTGGATTCTTCAAGGGAATTTGACTGTTAGTACAGGTGCTAGATCCATTCAAACAGAGGCTCCTGCTAACAATGAGGTTAAGAGACTTCACTATCGCCATGGCTTCACAACACCACACGTCACTGCAACTCCAAGCCTTGCTTTCCAACGGATCTATACCCACAACGCGACCCTTTCTGAAGCATCAGTATCAGCATGGCCCTTGAGCTATGCTTCTTGTGCACTGCTGCAGAATTCGCGTCATCGTTTCCATAGATCCATCCTGGAAGGTCCCTTTTCACTCAGTTCACCGTTGCACTTCAACATCCACGACCAGCCGCCCGACTGTCGCAACCGCTCAACAATCGATCCGCTCTTCTACCTGCTCCTCCCTCTTATTCCTTGACCTAAATCCCCGTTCCTCCACCAAAGTTCCAAGCATCGGTCCAGTGCACCAGATCACGCGCCAGCACAGCACCCCAACGCTATCGTTTGCTGCGCAAAGCTTCCCTCAGAACGAAAACTTGAACGCTCTCATGCGCCTCTTTCACCCGCTCCCGCTCACGCCCACGCACCGCGCAACTCCCGAATCATCATCACCATCCACCTCAACTTCCGATGCGCACTCGCAATCGCCCACCAGCAAACCATCTCCACAATCGCCTACTCGTCCCCAATCACCACACCGCATGATCCACCTCCAGCTCCCACCACCGAAAGCGCCGCCCTCCCTCCTGGTCGACAAGACTGGCCGGATCCCAGAGACGCCTCTGCCGATGCCCGAGCCCAGCATCCTCACCTGCCCAACCTGCTACACACGACAAGCGCACTTCCTCGAAGCGGAGCAGCAGAGCACAGCGGTCTGCCAGTCGTGCTTGACCTATTTTAAGCGGGTAGAGAAGAGGTGCGAGAGGAATAGCGCGGAGATTACCAGTTTCCCGAGCTTGCTGGAGGAGAGTGAGGAGCTTGAGCGCAATGGACAGGGCAATGCGGTGGGTGAAAGCGGGCTGGCGACCAGTGCCGGGAGGACGATGTATAGCAGTATCAGAAGGGCTTTTGGCGTCCTGAGGGGCGGTGAGGGGAGGAGGATGGGGAGGAGTAGCAGTGCATCGAGTACTGAGAGTCGGTGTAGTAGCATTCGGACCTTCATGGATTGACAACCTTCGGGGAGCAGATGGTAGTGAGAGGAGGGTTGAGTGGCGAGTTCTGGCGTTCTATACCCTTCGGCGACCGTTGATCTAAAGATAATAATAATAATGGCGCAAGCCGGACTGCTGATAATGCATTGAAGGCTTCCAGGATCCTGTATCCGGAGTCAATCGCCGATTCCAGTGTAGAGCTCCCGTTACATATGAGATTCCATTGGCTAGAAATACATATCCGCTACCGAGATCCGCTAGATGAACCCGCCCATCGAACCCACCCATATCAACATGATCTCGTACACGTCCCACCCATACGTGAACGCGTAACACATGGAACCGCGTAACCAACGAAAAAAAAACAAAACACGGCGCGTAGGACCCAATGTGCACCGTGATCAACTAGAGGCGGTGCAGTCCCTTCCAACAGAACGATGTGAAACTTTTACCTTCTCTTGAATCTTATCCTGCTCTTCTTGTTCTGAACTCCCAACCCCGCACCAACTCCGACGAAGCCTCCCATTGATTGTATGTGTTCATGAAATTGCTTGGTTCGTTAAAAGTCGTGGAAAAAGTCGTCCCATTTGTCGCGCATCTCTTGCGTGTACGGCTCTCTATTCGCCGACTCTGGCTCATACTCGTCGAAATTGCGTGTATCGGCTGGCCCACGCAGATGAGGTACGATGGGACCGTTGACCTTCCTATGGTAAAGGGCGTCCCAGTCGATATTCCGGAACCAAGGATGTGCCTTGACGGCACCTGCGCCGCCTTTGATGTTGCCTAGGCGTTTCGATGTGTCGACCGTGCAGAGCCCGGAGATAAGGTCGCGAGCTTCGGGGGACATGGCCGACGGGAAGCGAACACGTCCTTCCACAATTCTAGACCAAAATATCAGACGGCACTAGACATGAGATGGAAGCGATTCGACTCACTGCTCGTAGATCTTCATCGGGTTTTGGTCCCAGAAGGGCGGCTGGCCAACGAGGAACTCGTAAACTAGAATGCCGAACGCCCACCAATCAACCGCGGTTCCATGTCCTGAACGGCCGTTAGCATCTCCAATGTAATGGTACCACCTTACAGCGTACCTGTATTCCTGATAACCTCAGGTGCCAGATATTCGGGTGTGCCGCATAACGTGTATGTCTCCCCTGGCCTAATCAGCATATGCGCTCCAATGCTTCCTCAAGTCTGCACCCACTGTTTTCCACCTTCTTTGCGAAACCAAAATCAACGAGCTTTAGATGCCCCTCAGAGTCTATCAGTATGTTCTCCGGCTTTAAGTCCCTATATGCGACCCCTTCCCTCTCGTGCAAAAACTCCAATATCAGAACGATTTCGGCGGCGTAGAATTGAGACGTCGGCTCGTTAAAGCGTCGCGCTCTTCGGAGGTAGCTGAAAACTTCGCCGCCAGGGCAGTAGTCGAGCTGAGGAGTGTTAGCCATTGCATCCGGGGATGCGGAAGAGCGAGTCACATACAAGCATGTATAGTGAATCGTGGTCCTGGAAGCTCGCAACCATGGTGGTAATGAAAGGATGGCCGGCGACCGCGGCAAGCACATTACGCTCATTCCGTACGTGTTCCACTTGCTTGAGGCGGATCACTGAGACATGGCCATTAGCAGCCGCGAACGGAGGAGGGAGACGCCCGCATACCGTCGACTTTGCGCAGGATCTTCAGCGCAAACACTTTGCTCTCGTCGCCGTTTCGCGCGTTCTTGACCCGAACGAGCCATACCCGCGCAAATGTACCTAGCATGAGGTCAGCCACGCGGCCCACGTCCCAAAGCCGCCTTGTGCGCACCTGTGCCCAACGTCTTGATCAGCTCGAAATCGTCCTGTCGCAGCACATCCGACGAATGGCCCACCATTTTCCGGTCAGGATGCTCGTCTATCTGGCCCGGCTCGAGGGGGGTCTTCAGATCCTGCCATTGGGCGAGCGATCGCTTCTCTTCGTCGCGGGCGCGGTCCATGGCCGAGTCCTGGCGATCGTGCGCAGAGGAGGACTGGTTGTTTTGCGAGTTCTCCTCCTTGCTGCGGTGGTGCTCGATCGGGTGCAGCAGCTTGTGCACGGCGGCGGCCATGGCGACGGCGGGCGCGCGGATTGCAGGTACGGGGGCGGGTCGTTCTTTCTAGTACATTGCCGAGCAGCGCGCTGCTTGCTTGTAGCCTGGCAAACGTGGAGGACGGCCTTCTAGCGGGTAGAGCGACCGGAGTTCTCGTTAGATTAAACCATGGAGCAGCGGATGTCAGAAGGTGGTTCGGAGTCGGGATCGAGCAGCGGCGTGGATGAAGTGGGGGCAGGATGCGCTCAGCGGCGTCAGGGAGCTGGCTTTGTCGCGGCGCGGCTGGGAACGCGCACGCTCAGCCGTCTATAAGTATGCAGTGACTCCGTTTTCCCCATCACCCAGCCTGGCGGCCTGCAGGACATAGTCGACACGTGGTGCAATGCGAAACACTCCAGGGCTGAGAAACGGCGTTTCGGGAGCGAATTCAATTACCCCGTAATGAGTGCCCGCCGCGCTGCACGAGATTATCTCACCGACCCCCATGGAATTCCCGACGTCGCACAAGCTCGTGCCCTTGGCAAGGCTGTGGCAGCGACGTGTGGGCCATCCAGCGCTCGAGCCGGGTGTCATGACTACCCAAGTCGCAGAGAACCTTGGTTCTAGGGAGTGTACGAGTCACGACAGCTTCTTCCGAAAATCTGCCTCATCTGCAAGCCGGTATTTGTATTCCTAATTTGAATCCGGCAGGTATATGTGCCTGACAAGTCCTCAAGTACATGGCCTGAAGCTCGGTAACAATGCATCATGTCTCCTAGCCTCCCAAGCGGGAAACCATCGTGAGGCCGAATTAGTACAGTCCTAGAGCTCCGAGATTGGATGCTCGTGCCAACGTGTCTTACAGCAAGTAGTCGTACATAGATATGGACATTCTCCCGTTCAACCGCTCGCCCTGGTGTTGAGAATGAGAGCAACAATGAGTCTAAAGCGCGTCAGCAAGCAGCGCTCACGAAGTACCGTGCCATCATCTCCTTTACGTACCCGTACAGTCCCAAGACTTCCGCGAAAATGAGAATCAACACCATGCCGACAAAGATCCTCGACTGCCGCATGTACGCCCGCACGCCCTGTCCGAGTCAATACCGCACTCCTGTCCCTGAGCTGCTCCAGACGTACCACATCCCCCACAATGCCGATAGCATAGCCCGCCGCCAGACCAGCCAGACCCACGGACAAGCCAGCAGCCATGTGCATGAAGCCGGCGAACAAAGAGTAATTCTTAGTTGGCGGCGGCCGTATGTCGTTCGCGATGAGGACGGATATTACGAGGGCGTAGACCGCTAGGATACCGGACATGACGACGGGGATCAAGCACTAACAGAGCGTCAGCTAGCGCGCTGAAGCTCCAGATTGAGGCGTGCACCTTCATGATCAGGTCTGGCCTGTACGTCCCCACGCCCGCGATGCCAATGCCCGACTTTGCCGTGCCATAGGCAGCGCCGGCACCTGTGCCCGGTTAGCCTTTGCCATCCCAAATGCGATGCGGAAGCGGCGTACATCCGAAGATCATCTGCAAACGCTTAGCTATGAGTCCGCAAGCTGCAGGGAGGGTCGAAACTTACGGCGAAGGCAATACCGCTCTGCGCGCTGTTAGTCTGTGCTCTGGCGACAGGCTGAATGACGTACCATGCCGAAGAACGGCGCGAAGACGGGTGCCTGTGCGTTCTCCATCGTGTCGTGTCTCTCGCTGCTTCGCGGCTTGTCACGAAGGTTGCAGTCGGGAAGAGGGGGCGCTGGGAGGGCAGGCTGCGTCGGTCGTCAACGAGAAGGCCCCAGCTCGTTCCCCCGTGTGAGGCGGCTTGGCGCTGGGACACGAACAAGACCGCACTCCTCCACCACGAGCCTGCGACGACCGACGGCCGCTGCTCTACCCGCCATATCTCTCCGCGAACACTTTTCTTTCCCATTCTTCCACATTCGGCGCACGCTCTCTGTCGCTCATACGGAGTTCCCGCGGCGCCTCGCCGGGCTCTTAGCCAGGGAGATAGTCCTGCCTCCGAGCATACAACACCTCCCGTTTGCCGTGTCGCCCTCCTCGACCCGCTCCTCTCCTCCCCATTCCCCGCCCGCTGCGGCACCGCCGACGCACGCTCTTTGCACTCGCGCTGCTGCGGACGCCTCAATCGCTCCCGCCTTTCCTCCCCCGCGCCTCTTCTTCGGCCGTTTTCGATTACGCAGCGAACTGGCCTCCCGAAAAGTCTGCCACCGCCGCCCCCGACGCCCGCGGATGCACAGCAAAAGCTACAGGACTCGGTGAACCAGGAAGCGTACATGGCGGACTACGGCAATCAACAGGGGAGAGAATACGCGCGCCCGCCGAACTATGGCCACCCCACGGGAGCGAGGGACGCCGCCTTCGCCAACATCTTCGGTGCCAGCCCGGCCATGGCAGGACGCTCGCAGACCATGACATCGCAGACGCCCATGCGGGCGCCGGACCGCGCCGCCACAATGTCAACACAGACGGCGGATATGATGCAGCGCGCACCGCCAATCCGGCAACCGGTAAACGGTTATGATCGGCGGCCTCCTATGCCCTTCGACCAGCGTGGTCCCAGCAGCTACGACCCACAGCGCCCTCAGAGCTACGACCAGTCTCCAGACAACTTCAACCGCGCCCCGCCGAACGGGTACCCTCCGAGCCAGCGACTTCCGGATGGGGTCCCCCCGCCTCAAGCCCAACGCCAGCCGCAGCCGCAGTATCTTCCCAGACCACTTCGACCAGAGCGCCAACCGTATGGCCAGCCCCAGCGCTTCGATTCTCGCACTTCTCCTCCCGGCCAGCCCCCATTCAACAAGCCAATCCCTCAGCGTTATCCTGGTGGGCCAGGACCGGCCATGAATTCAGACTCTTATCGTTCGCAGTCCATGGCTGTTGGGCCGCGCCCTCAATTCAATCCGCCAGGCTCAGGCTACATGTCGCCAGCCAACACCTTCCGGCAACAACCGTACATGAACCACATGGCTAGGACCACAGCACAGGGTCGAGTGGTTCCGGAACGGCCGGACGAACGCACAATGTCAATGAGCTCCTACACGCGGGACAGCGAATACGCGCAGACAATGAGCGGAAGAGTTATACCAAACCGGAGAAGAGAGTCAGGAGGCGCGGAAATCTCGCCGCTGGAACAGCAGGTGCCGGCTGGATCACCTCCGCCTGTGAACGTTGGGCCGGGCAGTAAAACGAGGAATACGAGCCAGGGCAGCATACCTCAATCATCGCGGACCATGTCTATGGCATCTACAATCGTTGCGCCGTCGGAACGTACCGATACTATGAGTTCTACGGTTACCCGACCCAGCTCGACGCAAACTGTAACCAGCAACAACCGGGGGTCTGGCCAGTCTCAGCAAGGGCAGGCCATGATTGTCTCCCAGCGCAGGTCTCCTCTCGTCTATCCGGCGCTTCTCTCGCGCGTGGCGGAGGTGTTCAAGGACCGAATAGGACTAGCGGAGAAAGAAAAGGATGGGTTGGTGTACAAGAGCGCTTTCACGGGGGCTGAGGCGGTGGACCTCATAGCATACATCATCAAGACAACGGATCGCAATTTGGCGCTACTCTTGGGCCGGTCCTTAGACGCGCAGAAATTTTTCCACGATGTTACGTACGCGCACAGGCTGCGTGATTCGACCAACGAAATCTATCAGTTCCGAGAGACGATGATGGAGGAGGCCGCTGAGGTTAATGGTGTCTTCACGCTATTGACAGAGTGCTACTCGCCAACATGCACTCGCGACCGCTTATGCTACTCCATCGCCTGCCCTCGCCGCCTGGAGCAGCAAGCCCGCTTGAACATGAGGCCTCAGCCCGGCCTCAAACGAGAAGAGTCACGGGCGAGCTTGCACGATGATGCGGATGAAGAGCAGAAGCTCTGGATCAACACCGTCTCTAAGGAGGTCGCAGAGAGCGTGTCCGACAAGGAGAAGAAGCGACAGGAGGTCATCTCCGAACTGATGTATACGGAGCGTGATTTCGTGAAAGATTTGGAATATCTCAGGGATTTCTGGATGAAGCCTCTACGAAATCCCGCCACGTCGCCCATTCCAGAGCACCGCCGTGAGAAATTTGTCCGGACGGTCTTTTCCAACTGCCAGGAGGTCTACATGGTCAACTCAAGACTCGCGGAGTCTCTCACTCGACGCCAGCAAAAAGACCCCGTTGTCCACAACGTTGGCGATATCTTCCTGGAATACGTGCCGCACTTTGCTCCTTTCATCAAGTATGGTGCCAATCAACTCTTTGGCAAGTATGAGTTCGAGCATGAGAAGCGCACGAACCCCGCATTCTCGCGATTCGTCGATGAAGTTGAGAGGATGAAGGAGTCAAGAAAGCTTGAACTCAATGGTTATCTCACCAAGCCCACCACGAGGCTAGCCAGGTATCCATTGCTGCTGGAGAATATCGCCAAATATACAGCCGACGAAAACCCCGATAGGACAGATATTCCAAAGGCCATCAAGATCATCAAAGACACATTGTCAAAGGTCAACGTGGAGTCCGGGAAAGCAGAAAACCACTTCAACCTCATGCAGCTTAACCGGGATCTTAAGTTCCGCCCTGGCGAGTTTGTCGACCTGAAGCTGACGGATGAGAACCGCCAATTAGTGTTCAAGGGTACCTTGAAAAAGACTCCCACCGAAACTACCGGAGATATCACCTGCTACCTCTTCGACCATGCAGTCCTTCTCGTCCGAGTCAAAACCGTCAACAAACGCGAAGAACAGAAGGTGTACAAGAAGCCTATCCCGCTAGAGCTCCTCGTTATCACACAAATGGAAGAAATCATTCCCAAAATGGGCATCTCCAAACGGCCCTCCGCCAACTTGATGGGCGCGAGGGCGATAGCCGCCGCCACGCCGAAGGGGGATGCCGCAAAGCAGCAAGGCTTTCCAATCACCTTCAAACATCTCGGAAAGGGCGGCTACGAGCTAACTCTCTATGCAAGCACCCAGATCTCGCAGCAGAAATGGATAGAGCACATCGACTCGCAGCAGAGGAACCTGAGGGAGCGGAGCAACATCTTTACGCAAACTATTGTTAACGAAGGATTCTTCACCGCCGCAATCAGGGTAACATGCGCGGTTCCGCTGGGTAGGTGTCTTCGTTCTTCAACTCGACCTGTGCTAATAGTTGCCAGATGGTGGGCGCAAAATTGCCTATGGCACGGAGGCTGGAATCTACGTTGGCGACCGCAAACCAAAGGACTCCTCCCAGAAGCCACGTCGTGTCTTGGACTGCAAGGCGGTCACGCAGATTGATGTACTTGAGCAACATCAGATCGTCCTTGTTCTGGCGGATAAGACGCTCTATTCCTACTCGATCGAAGCTCTAGACCCCGATGAGACTCAGGCGATCGTCAAGCGGCCTAGGAAGATTTGCCACGCCAACTTCTTCAAAGCCGGCATCTGTCTCGGACAGCAACTCGTCGCCTCCGTCAAAACTTCCGCTCTATCCACGACTATTAAGGTCTTCGAACCTAAGGAGAACATGGCCAGCAAGTCGAGGAAATCCGGGTTTGCCAAGATGCTTTCAACTGGGCAAGATCAGCTCAAGCCTTACAAGGAGTTCTACATCCCGACGGAATCGACATCGATCCATTTCCTGCGCTCAAAACTATGCGTTGGCTGTGCACGCGGCTTCGAAGTCGTCAGTCTTGAGACGCTAGAAACACAATCACTTCTCGATCAAGCCGATACCTCACTTGACTTCGTCGTGCGGAAAGAGAACATCAAGCCAATTCATATTGAGCGTCTGGCAAGCGAATTCCTACTATGCTACACCGACTATTCCTTCTTTGTTAATCGCAACGGTTGGCGTGCTCGACCGGATTGGAGGATCACATGGGAAGGCAATCCGCAAGCATTCGCGATATTCCATCCCTACATCCTTGCTTTCGAGCCAAGTTTCATTGAGATCAGACATATGGAAAGCGGAGGTCTGGTCCACATTGTCACCGCGAAGAACATCAGATGGTTGCACACATCAACAAGAGAGGTACGTCAACCCGGGCAAGCCAACAGCTTGATACTTACTAATCTACAACAGATTCTTTACGCGTACGAGGATGAGCTGGGTCTCGATGTCGTTTCAAGCTTGGACTTCTGGCAGACTGCACAGGGACACAAGCTGGTCCTTGAGAACAATCGGTCCTATGAGAAGAGCTGAACGGAGAAATCGATGGCTTCATGCCAATACGCCAATTCGCAGTGCCGCTTCCCGCTGGAGCAACAATCGCCACACCGCTGAGGCGTCGGCCGAGCGCTCTCCACCTCACGAAGAGTCCGGGATCTCGTTTCTCTCTAATTCTGCTTTGTCCATGCGGTTGGCTTGTGTCACTGCAGACAGCATATTATGGGTCGAGGCTAGACAGGGGTGGCTGGGTTTCTTCTTCTCTTTTTGGCCCATCTCTTTTGATGGGCTTTTGTACTATATCTTTCTTGGCTTGGATTTGGACTGTAACCTCCCTGGGTATGCGAAGGGTGAAGACGAGCAGGGGAACAGGGGTCTAATTGCAGCGAAAGAGAGCGATCATAGTGGCAGGTATGCGATCGTAATGAAGAGGTGCGATCTCGTCATGCTCCGAGCACACCACGCGTACGCGTCCCTGATGCTCTCCTCGACTCCCAATTCTCGGATGGTACACGACTTCAAAACCTAGATAAGACACATTCACCTAACAAGCAGCAGAGGCAAGCTTTGTATGCCTTGCGATCATGAGAGAGCTAACTGGGCCAACTTTTCGGAAGTGTGATCGCGTACCCGCTCGTTACTTAGTTCGACCCGGGTAAGGATAGCCAGGAGTCTAGCCTCCGCGTTCCGATCCGTTCGAAACGGAACCGAGCGCGACTGCATATGAAGTGCTGAATTCCATCAGGCTATCTGTGCACTCTACATTATCTCCATCCTCTCCGCCATTCTTCCTTCTATCTCCCTTTTTCAGTCGGTGGGTCCTCCAAAATGCCACCAGGCGTTCTATGGGTCTCCTCGCGCATCGCCAATCCATCCTCCCCCAGCACAACACTAACGCCCTCTAAATTCTGCGACTGGTACGAAAACACGCACATACTTGAAGTGACCTCGCTCCCCGGTGTACCCCGCGCGGCACGGTACGAAGCCATCTTTCCGCAACCGGATCCGGAGGCTTGGTCGGCGAATGCGCCCTGGTTGACGCTGTATGAGATGCCGGATGTGTGGTATCGGTTGACGGACGAGTTTAGGGGGTTGGATGGGCAGAGTAGACCGAGCGAGGAGCTGTTGAGGGACGTATTTGAGCAGGCGAGGTTTGATACTAGGTTTTATGAGGAGGTGGCGAAGGAGGTGGCTGAGGGGAGCCAGAGAGGTATGTGGTGCTGTGTCGTTATCCTAGATTCGAGTTGGAATTTTTGAAGAGATGGCTGTATTCGCTGAATTGGACGGTTTGCTGACGCGGAAAGTATAGAGCCAGCGAAATTCCTCCTCTCATGGGCGTCACAACCTGCCTCCTCCACTTCGACCACCGACTTCGATGCCTGGTATGAAAAATCCGTCATCCCGGCGCTTCTCAAGCTACCCACCTTCCGTCGCATCAGGAGATGTAAAGTCGTCAATGCGACTACGCTAGACCAGTTTGTGAGGAAAGAAGAGCCGGTGCCGCAGTACCTTGGGCTGTGTGAGTTCGATGGCGAGGAGACGCCGGTGAGTGATGTTACGGAAATTATGCGGAATGAGAAGGTGGCAGATGGAGCGATGCAGGAGGCCGGGTGGTTTAGATTAAAGAGGGTGTATGGCGGAGAGAGCCAGGCGTGAGGCTGAATTCTCCCTGAACAATAATTGTTGAATAAGGCCTTTTCTTTTCGATGAGTTGAGTTGTCCTACCCTTGAGCCTATGCATGGATGCTGAAGCTATCATCAAGGGACTATCTCATGAAAGGTCAATCGTCCGTCAACAGAGCCTCAACCATCTGCACCTTTCTCGCAAGAAGAAGGCACACCGCGGTGAGGGTGCTATGCGACCAACTTCGTACCAACGTGAATGTGCGATATAGGAAAGTTTCCCTCCCTGAATCGACGGTACTAGCTCACCATGCATAACCCCGTTGACATCCGCAGCTTGGGCTTAGTTCTACAAATGCTGGAGATTCGGCTGTTTACTTACACGACTCGCCTAAAAGATGGTACCTCGTTCCGAACGGCCGAAGAACGAAAGGCACCTTTCCACCTGGTACGACCACCAGGACATCGCCGATTCGGACGCACCTTAGCCCCCTTCCTATGCAGCCGCCATCCGTTATGAAGAAGCCATGCCTTTGTTCCACCCCAAGAAACATGAAGAAGAATGGTGGATGTACTGCATCATCCGTCCCACATTTGGTATTGAAGAGTTCCCAGAATTGTGCTGCGTGAGCTTCATCCTCTTCTGAAAATTTACCCATCGTTGCGGTGCCACTGAATGCGGTCCTTTCCCCTTGAAGCTCTTCCCTATCCGTAGCGTCGGAAGTGTTGCCGCGATCGGCTCTCCAGGCCCGCCGCTCTTCTCGTAACGCATGCTGAAAGTCCTTCGGATGTATTTCCGGCACGATTGTGGTATGGTCTGCCTTGACTCGGCGTATATGCATAAGCATACCGTTTTCTGAGAATGTAATGGCCGGCTCTAAGTCGCTTGAGGCGTGGAGATTGCTATTGTGCGATTTGTGGAGGAAGATCGACTCTGGCTGCGCAGAATGATGCCGCCTTAGTACGAAGGGTGGAAGCACTCTCAGTGTCTTCAAAAGCACACATGCTGGTCTTGCCCAAAAGTTCGAAAGAACAGGCATTTCCACGATTAGCGAGTGTTTCCAATGCGGAGTAAAATCCCACAGCCTCTGCTAAGCTTTGACGACCTCGATCACTGGCAATGCATTACTTGCTAATCTTCAACGAGAATACACGGGCCCTCCGTCAATGGTGAGGTTGAGATAGCACGGAAAGCACTATGCTTAACTGAGTCTAGATAAGAATTCTTCGACCTCATTAATACAACGCTTTCCCGAGCACCAGTCGGTCTCGAGAGGTGAGTGATCGTTTAGATATTATGTGTCCGGGCTCGGGCTCCTCCTGCTCCGATACCACGACCCCATCCAGCCTTTCAGTCCCCTTTTGCCAGCTTGCTCAGGCTTCTCTGCCTCATTGATAGGTTCCTCGCCCTGTGCAGAATGGCCCGAGACCTCCTCTGACTCATGGCTAGCCTTCAATGCCTTTTCTCCCTCTTGCTCGCTCTTTGCCTTCTTGCGCGGACCGTCGCTGTCAGCGTTCGCTTTCCTCTTCTTGCCGATCCGTCGTATAGGTGCTGTCGCTTCTACGACCTCACCTTCTTCAATTTCGTCGTTAGCATTGGCATCGTTCCAGCTTTGTCCGCTGTCCTCCGCACCTTCATTTTGCCCTTCATCGCGCTCATCCTCCTCCTTTCCACTAACCCTTACGGCCCGCATATCATCAGCAGCAGCCTGCACGTCCCGCTCCTCCTCAACCCTCGCCTCCCGAATCATCCCCATCTCCTCCTCCACCCACGACAGCTGCCTCTCTTTCTCCTCCGTCCCCGGCCTCCACGTCTTATTTTCCTTCCCGCCCGCCCCCTTCTCCCTCGCTCTACCACTCCTCTCCCTGACAACCTGTGCGGCCCTCTTTTCAATCCTCACCCTCAGCCCCGACATTGCATCCTTCCGCGTCTCGACCGGCGCGCCAAACATGACCACTTGCTCACGGAGCGTTACATCCATGCGCCACATGTCGAAGTCGTCTTTGACAAGGATGACGTTGAAGTCGTGTGGTGGCGGGATTAGAGGGGTGTATTTGTTGCGGATGAGGAAGATGAGTGTGTTGACTAGTTGGGCCCGTTGGGGGTGGGAAAGATGGGATTCGACGTCGAAGAGGCACACGAGGTGAGTGTGGAGGACATCGGTGCCGGTGTTGGGCATGGTGGATGCAGAGTTTGTGGTTGGGTGCCGGAAGGTGGCGAGGCAGAGTTACTGTCTAGTGCGAGGTTGGAGTTGTATCCTGCGGGGGCCGTGATGATTCGAGATTCTCAGAGGAAGGCCCAGATGAGCTTTCACTCTCATTGCCAGCCTAGCTGAGCCGCTAGGCGATGGTAGCCTGCCTTACCCCTTGACAGCCGTGGTCTAGTTTCACTAGGGGCGCATTCCCACACACACCACAGGATTACATCATATTCGTTACGAGGTATGAAGTGCATTTTTACTATCAGGCGGAAGCTGCCAGCTAGCTCACAATACCCTCAAGCTAGCTACTTCCCCGATACCGAAGACCCCGCCAGATAGTCTCCGCTGCGGAAGATGCCACGTATTTTTCTATTCACCCCTACGCTTCAACAAAAATGATTCGACCGAGTCCCTTAGTCGTAGCTCGGTATCTGTACCTAGACTGGACGAACAGTCTGGAAGTTGGACTCGGGGAGATTTCAGCATCTGAACTTAGACCGGACGAAACATTCTGGTGTGCGTAGCCCGACCGCGCCTCATATCAGACTCCCTCCCTCCTCTCTCCAAAGTCCCATAGTGATTCCTAACGGCTTTCTCCGACCGTCCAGGATAGAACTTGTCCGCGATAATCCGGAAGCTCAAATCGGATGTCTCCCTCATGGCTACGAGCGCACGCGAATCCTCCAGGGGCCAATATTTTCCTGTCTTCGGAGGCGGAGCGTGGTAGTCGGCGATAGATGTAAAGCGTTTCGGCCAGCCGGCTTCGTCAAGAGCTTTCTTGAGCTTGGTCTTCTCTCCTGCTGACAACTCCTCCACGTCGATGGAGGCGATGAGGGAGGAGCGCTGGGATTCGAGGAAGGCTTCGTCGTCGGCATTTGGAGCCGCAGAATATGGGTTTGCGTTGGTGGCTGAGGAGCGGCGACGCCTGGCAGTTCTTTGTGTGGTGTGGGGAGGCGAGGCTGGTTCTGAATGATCCTCTGGGGAAAAATCTTCGTCATCGTCATTATCCGCCGCTGTCATGTCAGCCTCTATGTCCATATCCGATTGCATGTCCACATCGCCCTCTGCGTCCACCTCGCCTCCAGACGCCTCCGTGCTTGCCAGCGTAGGCCCTTTCGCTTTCATCAAATACTTGTAGTACGCCTCACAGTTCTCGGCCGTGCGATGCGGAAACCACTTCGGGGCGATCTGCTCGAATCCATGCCCGCCATTCACCAGCCGTAGCAACAGGTTACGCTCGCCGTCCGACCATTTGCTGGCCTTGGATTTCGCGCCTCGAAGCTTCTTCTCGAAAGACACCCTCGTCCGAACGGCTCCAAACGTCCGACTTGAGAAGTGCTTCTGCCAGATCTCCTTGGAGCTCATGCCACTCTGTGAAGCGTTGAAGACAAGGTCCCGGTCTTCTTGGTCCCACCTCTTCAAATCGTCGGTTGTCTGTGGTTGGGAAGGCGGCGTCTGCTCCTTAATGCGTATAACGGCTTCTGGAAGCTGTTTTGCTGTTGAAGCCTCGCTCGGGGTAGCTTCCACTGTCCTCTCCGGAAGTTCCCGACGCCTGTACAAATACCGATAGTAGGCGTACTTGCACTGGGTCGGGTCTCTACCGGAAAACATCTCCGCAATATCCTCCCAGCCTTTACCCTGCTGCTTTGTCTGCGCCACTTTCACCATCTGCTCCTCGGACCAAAGAAAATCTTTCCCTTCTTTCACACGCGCTTTGTCAGCGCGGTTCATCTCTTGGAGGAGACGAGTAAATTGGCTCTCGCACTCGTCCGCAGTCCGCCCCTCAAAGAACACGGCAGCGACGAACTTATTGGGGATCTCAAACTCCACTCGGAAGAGTAGCAGCAGCCGCTTATCTTCAGGACTCCACCGTGAGCCGGGCTCTGGCTTCACTCCGGCGCGAATCTGCTCGATCGAGCGGAGGTGAGACGGCCACCCTAGCTTGAAGGTAAGCCCATGGGCTAGCTGCAGTCGGCGAGTCGGATTGAGACATCGGACACGCTCGATGAGTGTAATGTAATGCGCGAACAGCGGGTTACCGGCGCGCCAACGAAGGTTGAGGGGCGCATGCGGGCGGAGCTCTTCATCGGGGAGAAAGGACTGCACCGCTCGAGCCGCTGACGCTCGCGAGTCTATAGAGTCTGTCTGTTCAGTCGGTCTAGCTCTCATATTGTAGTTCAA
Source organism: Trematosphaeria pertusa (assembly GCF_010094035.1). Classification (NCBI taxonomy): domain Eukaryota; kingdom Fungi; phylum Ascomycota; class Dothideomycetes; order Pleosporales; family Trematosphaeriaceae; genus Trematosphaeria; species Trematosphaeria pertusa. The sequence goes on along the minus strand of NW_022987215.1, from coordinate 574,089 downwards.
CGTCCTTGGTGGGCGCATACATACCCATCGACCGACCTCGCGTAGTTGACATGTTTGGAAGGATGTGGCAGAACTGGAAGTCGTCGAGGCAAATCTCAAATTTTGTTTTCGAAACAAGTTTCGGGGTTGAGGTGAGGAGATGGCCGGTGAGGCAATTTAAAAGCTTTTCCGTGACTGAGTTCCTAGGTGAAAGATGGGACTTCGCCTGGGATACGTATGCGCTGAGCTGCACGGGACGAGGAGCCGACACGCTTTCAATGATCAAATGAAAGTTTATCTTGTAGCAGCGGTTCGGAGAAAGCCGAGCCACCGTGGTGCTAAGACTTGGGAAGCGATGACATTAGTGAAAGGAGGGTAAAAGGCGGTGCATCACTTCAGTCCACTCACATGGTGTCCAACATCTTGCCGACTTTTACGAGCCCCAGAATGTCTTCCAGTCTGTATTAAATTACCTTCTGAGCGCCAGACTCTCCAACTAACACTCCTAACTGTCTAAAATACAACCTCTTCCAGCCTTCTACCACCATACTTCTTCTCAAATCAAGCTTGTAACACGGGTCCTAGAAGACTCCAAGGCACCATGTCCAACCCCACGACCCGCAATACCGTTGATCTCTACAGCCGGCTACTCCAGCTCACTGGCGTCACATTTACACCGAGCATTGAATCCACCCTCACAAAGCCCCAAAAACGCCAGCTCGCCAGTAAGTCAGTCCCTCTCCTCCCCATCCAAAAGTCTCGATCTACAGGACACCTCACTGACTCCCTTCTAGACAACCTCCTCTTCCTGCTCCTCCATAATTATGGGAGCGAAGAACGCTACATCAAACCCAGCAACGTCCACTTTGTCCTAGACAAGGAGGGCAGGAAGATGGTCAGATACCACGTGCTGATACGGGAGGAGAGTGTTATCCAGGGAGCTCCGGTGCACAAGCGCGAAGAGGCCCTTGCGGGGCTGAGAGCTGTGGTGGAGAGGGCGGTGTTTGTGCAGACGAGGCTTGAGCCGAAAGAGCCTGAGAGCTCTTGATGTGAAGCGGCCTCGGGATCGCATTTGATGGACCTTAAACTAGCGTCATGCGAGGGCTTGAAGGAGAAAGGGGTGAGACTGGGTATGCTAACCGTGCGGACAAAAGTAAATGTGAATAGGGCAGGGTTATGTGTGTGCTTGAGACGACACGTGAGCCTCCCCTTGGGCTAAACAGGACAATCGGAATTATCGCTATCGAATGCAAATTGCATTATGGTATTACGTTCTATTTCTATGCATCGGAAGTCACGAGCGTCATACTTTACGTCGAAGCAACAGGTCCCTTTTTCATCGTCTGGATGAAGGCCTGGAGTGCAAGCTCTGGTTCTGCATTCGTTAGCAGCCATAACTGGATTTCCTTGGGCTCCTCAGTGCACTTACGGTAGTATGGGACTTCGTGGCCGGCTTCATAAACTCTCAAGAATGACAGGTTTCCCTGCGTCTTGAATGTTCCTCCTTCCTTCCCGTTGACTTTGTACGGAGCCAGAGTCTTTGCCTTGAAGGCGCTCTGGCCGGAGTAGGAGATAGCATTAGCTACGTCGTAGCCACCGTACCAGTTGCATATCCAATCTGCGTCTCCGGCCCAAATCAAGGTCGTCATTCCTGCGGAGACGACATCGCTGAGTTCATCAAGGAAGGATCGTGGACCTTGTTCTGTTAGCACAGAATTTTTTTTTGGTATTGAGAAGAGGGAGCTCACCGTCACCCGTACTTTGGAATTTGTTGTACGGCGCATCCGGGCATTCTTGATAAGTACTCTGTGCGCCAATTGCCTTCACAACAGCTGAGGATTGAAGATATTTGACATAGTTCTGGGGCGGCTCCGGGTCATTGCTGGGTGATCTGACATCGTAGACATCGAAGTCGGCGGCGGAAATGAGAGGGCTCTCCACAGCAGAGTAGCAAGCACTCTCTGCATTTGAACAATCAGAGTTTGATCCAGTCTTGGCACAGGCTTGGAGCCGAGGGAGGCATCTGCTGTTGAAGGCGGACATGTAGCTGTTGTATTGAGACTGAGAAATCATGGGCTTGTAGCTGTTGTTGTAGCTGTACGCAATATAGGCTGGCTCTTGAATCTGAGCGTCGAACCACCCGTTGTTGACACCGAGAGCGACGATGTTGATCTTCTCGCCTGCATTGGCCGCGTTCTGATCGAGAAAAAATTTGGCAAACTCTGGTCCGTAGTGGCCGCCGTAGCTCTCGCTCCACAGGCCGAAGTCTCGAGATTTGTACTCAGGGAACGATGAATAGAATGCCTGGATAAGTTTCCACACGTAGGGAGCAGCAGTCTCTGTGGAGTTTACGGAGTTGGTACCATACGAGAAACCAACGCCAATCGGCTGATCAATGTAGATCATGTTTGCGTAATTGTTGAAGCTGTGGGTGTTGTTGACAGGCGAAGTGTTGGAGGATCCGACGTTGAACTTGCAGGGACCGTTTTCTTGGAAGAGCCCGATCATTGAGGAACAGCCTGGGCCACCGTTGAGCCAAGCGGCAAGTGGAGCAGTGGACGGATTCTGTCGTGCTTCGAAGAACCTACAGAACATCAGCACGTTGTATACGCAGTATCACGAATGATATGGTACGAACCAGAACCACATGTTCATGTTAGTCCCCACAGAGAGGTATCCGGAGTATTGCTTGACTCCGGGCGTCGTTTCGCAAATGCCAGAGTTGTTGACGAACTCTATCCGGGCGCCAGTTGCGGCATGTTCAAAGACATTGTACGTCACTCCATTTCGTTCAACGAAGGACCGTTTGTCGAGTTTAGCAGAGGGTGCAGCGAATGTGAGACCAGCGAAGGCTACGGCCGCGGCCAAAATGGTTACAAAAGAGCGCATGCTGGACGAAGTTTGATGGACGCTGCAGTAAAGAGATGTGCTTCCTGGGCTGGATGCTTCTTTATACAAATCGGGGCCCAGCCATCAGTCATGCGCTGGATAGTGCGATCCCCAGGCTCGTGAAACGGCCCCGATAGTCGCCAAATCACAATGAGCAGGTGTTGAAACGCATGCGCCGATCTGGGCAAATCAAATGCATGTCGCATTGTGGATGAGCGGATTTTCCCACGGCATCCCTGGATAGGATCTCGCCTCTTCAACGGAGAAAGTGTCCAGCAGGGGAAGGTGGCCACATGCCGCCAGCATGTAATATATCGTCGGCGAATGAGCAAGTTGGGGCCCCAAAAAGCCTTTCATGCAGAGAGCTTCGACCACAGGATCTACCGGCTTTGCGCGAGGCGAGGGATAGTTTCCGGGGAAGCAGTGAAGTTGTAATCATAGCGGAGAGCGAATCCGCCGCGTTTTCGAATCGCGACGCTGCGGCGAAGGCGTAGCCAACGGCGTAGGGTAGGTGGCAAGCTGCCGCTAGGGGCCAAGTCGCAGGAGGAAGGTTGTAGGGATGATGTCGGGATGATGTGGGGGAAGAGTAGCTAGGGAGAGATAAGCGTACCGCCGCCGCTGCCGAGGTGAAGCTTGATCGGATGTCAAGCAGACAATTGGGCGACGGCCGAGATTCTGCATCTCGAGCAATGTCAAGCAATATCAAGCTTTGAATTCTGATCTTTGCATACCTTCCTGAACCAGCCCATTGTGTGTCCTCATGCTTCCTCGCTTGCAGATAGATCTGCATGGCGGCGGGGACCAGAACATCTAGCCCAGAGGTCCGGCCAAACAGCAAGGCATCGAACTGGCTCGGATTCCCCATGCTGAAATGGCCTACTGTACATGCATCGGGCGAAGCTCGCAACATAACGTACCTCTGACGAGTTGCGAGAGTCAAGCCTGGACCAGAGAGCTGGAAGGGGTAGCAAGACTGACTCCAGGCTGCGGATCCCTGCGTCATCCGCGAGGCGCGTCCGAGTATTGCGGTACCGCTTCCGGCTGCAAATGATATAGGTGGCACGCTGCTTGCTTTGGAAAGGAAGTCATCCCTCGAGGAAGATGGGGCTGAGACAGGTCTTTCGTTTCTTCGGTCATGTTTGGGCCAGGCGGATCAGCCAAGGAAGGGCACAGAGAGATTTAGAGAAGACCCTCAGGTCAAAGTCACGCTCGCATCATAAGGGCTGGAGAGCCTCCACGGCGTTGCCAACATTTGCGCTCCCACGGCTCCGGAACAGCGCTGGAGATAAAGAGTACTAAACTTAGTTTGGCTTAGCGTTTCTAACTAGCGCCGATAACCCGACTGACATCAACACCCTGGGCTGGAGGGAGCTTCGACACACCACAACCAACGACCCTTGACCTGCTACCGTTACGCAGACCCCGCGAAGCTACGCCTGCGCTTTGATCTACGCTTCACCGACCGCTGACTACCAGCGCATCCTGCTGCCTATCTTTATCCTGTAGCCTGTATCGACAGGCCTAGCCGCGGGCACGGCCGAGCTCCGCACCTCTAACCATCGCACCGCACCCTACATCCTCCAACCCCGGCCCTATAAAACAATGGCTTCAAGGAAGAAGGTCCTTCTCAAGGTATACCAGCTTCATGCAAAGGCTCTCGGGCCGCGCTAAGCAGAGCAGGTCATTATCCTCGGCGACAGTGGCGTGGGCAAGACTAGCTTGATGAACCAATATGTATGGCCACCCTGGGCGATCCCTTGAGCTTTCGCGCGATATCCAGCTATGCACGGTAGCTTACACCATCATCACAGGTCAACAAGAAGTTCAGCGCGAGCTATAAAGCGACCATCGGCGCCGATTTCCTCACCAAAGAAGTTCTCGTGGATGATCGACTGGTAACAATGCAGGTGCGTCTGGGAGGTACGGGAGAACGAGTCTGAGCTGATTCGAAGATAGTTGTGGGATACTGCTGGCCAGGAGCGATTCCAGTCATTAGGTGTCGCCTTCTACAGGGGCGCCGACTGCTGCGTGCTGGTTTACGATGTCAATAACTCCAAGAGCTTCGACACACTGGACAGCTGGCGAGACGAGTTCCTGGTGCAAGCCAGCCCAATGGACCCCGAAAGCTTCCCGTTCGTACGTAGATGCAACCGAGCTCACCGGTGGTCAAGGCTGACTGAAGTAGGTCGTTATTGGCAATAAGATCGATGTGGAGGAGAGCAAGAGGATGGTGAGCTTCATAGCGTCTGCGTTGCATTAGGCTCAAGCTAATCTGCAACAAGATCTCGCAAAAGCGCGCCATGACCTATTGCCAATCCAAGGGCGGCATCCCGTACTTCGAAACGAGCGCAAAAGAAGCTATCAACGTCGAACAGGCCTTTGAAGGTGAGTCTGCCACGCTTTAATCTCGACTCTTGTCTGATGTGGGCTTTGCAGTTATCGCGCGACAGGCGCTGGCTCAAGAAGAAGTAGGAGACTTCAACTCTGACTTCCCCGAGACAATCCCGATAGATCTCAAGGGCAACGAGGGCGGATGCGCGTGCTGATAAGGGCATGCTCGCCTACAGTATCCTCTTTCGCACCGTCCATTCCGGTACTGGTACATGTGGCCCTCTCGCGGCGTATGGTGTCTGGCGTCGTGCATACCTCTTGAGAGAGGCTCCCTTTTGCTCGCCTTCCACCTGTCTGGGTTTCGAGCGTTACATAGTTGCCTACATAGCTGCCTACACAGCTGCCTACAAGCACGAATCATTGAAACCTGCATGCCCGTTTTGGTGTAGCCTGAGGCTCTTCACGTGGCTTAGCGCATGACGTGAATAATCGCGCCACATGCCGATTTACGAGACACGTCCGCCCGGTCCCTGAAGCAGCCGTTGGAACGCCGAGAATATGTTAGAAACAACTCCTGCATCCCTTGGTCACACTCCACCACCACGCTCCGCACTACTGCCGTAGCCGCACACGCTGCCGATCCGCAGGTCACTCGCCCTCCAACGTTCATGGGCGACTTATCTCTAGATGCTGCGCGACCGTCGAGCATCCTGACCCTCACTTACACCGACTCGTCTACCCGACGGCCGCCCTAGGCCTCCGCGTTCGCTCTTCTCAGCACTATGGCCCCGTCCCCTCTCTTACATCCACCGTCCTCGCCGCGGCCGAGCGAAGAAGCCGCAGACAGCGCGTATCATGGCGACCTATCGAGTCCAATACAATCTCCAGCCAGCGTGGTTAGTGTATGGAGCGAGGGCAAGAGACCGCGCAATCGCTGGAGACATGCGATTGGAATTATACTGCTATTGGCCACGGTCTTCCTGTGGACAGCGTCGAATTTCCTAGCTAGTGTGCGTACCCTGTTCTTCAAATGCTGGAGCGAGAACGGGAATACTAACAGGCATAGACTATCTTCGCCGACGACTCCTACTCGAAACCCTACTTCGTAACCTACGTAAACACCGCTTTCTTCATGATACCCCTCATACCTATGCTTCTAAAGCATGCCTGGGACGACCGCCAGAACACAGTAAATCGGGAACCCATTCTTGCGCAGGTCCGAGACCTTCTCCAACGCCGCGTAGGCCGGTACAAGCTCCTCCGCGACTACGAGTCCTCCGACTCTATAACCTCTAAATCCAGCCCCGACCGCAACTCCGGCACAACATCCCTCCTCCTCGGTGACGAGCTAGGCGAAAGCCAGGAACTTTCGTCCAGCTTAAAGGACGCGCAAGAAGGCTTGACGTTATGGGAGACGGCGAAGTTGGCCTTTGAGTTTTGCTTTCTCTGGTTTCTGGCAAACTACTTCGCGGCTGCGTGTTTGGAGTATACGACGGTCGCCAGCTCCACAATTCTCGCCTCTACGTCCTCCATCTGGACACTCCTCTGCGGCTCTCTGCTCCGCGTTGAGCGCTTTACGTTGCGGAAGTTCATCGGCGTATGCGCTTCACTCGCCGGCGTCATCCTCATCTCCTCCATCGATGTTTCCGGCGAAACGGACGAGAACCGCGGCTCCTTCCCGCACAAGACACCGCGCGAGCTCGCCATCGGCGACATAATGGCTTTCATTTCCGCAGTCCTATACGGATTCTACGCTGTCCTGATGAAGAAAAGGATAGGCGACGAGTCGAAAGTGAACATGCCGCTATTCTTCGGTCTCGTGGGCACATTCAACGTCATCTTGCTCTGGCCAGGCATGGTCATTCTACATCTCACCGCTATCGAGACATTCGAACTTCCGCCCACGAACCGCATCCTCACCATCGTACTCGTCAACTCCGCTTCCTCCCTCGTATCGGACTTTTGCTGGGCGTACAGCATGTTGCTTACCAGTCCGCTCATCGTAACAGTCGGTCTTAGTCTGACCATCCCGCTTAGCTTAGTCGGACAGATGGTGCTGGATAAGCAATATAGTAGCCCACTGTATTGGGTAGGCGCACTTATTATGGTCGTCTCTTTCATATTTATCAATCACGAGGATACGAAGGATGAGGAGAGTGGGTTACAGGGCGCCGAGCCTATATTGAGTGTGAGAGAGTCCTTCCAGAGTCGAAGAGATTCTATCAGGAGTCGGAGAGACTCGGTGCGGAGTTCGAGAGCCGCAGTTTGAGCACTGTTTTTCATAGTGGGTTGGAGTTTCGATTAGAGTGCGGGTGCTGTAAAGCAAGGCGTTGTAGGCGTGTTCACAATGGCTGCCTGCATCTAGGATATGGGAGACATGTCTGGTTTTTGCGGCAATAGAATATTGCTATCGAATCTTTTAGATTATGCAAGGGTATCTTGAATTTTGTGATTGCACTGCCCTCCGCCTAGATAGCTTCGGCTTAGCGATCGAGCGCAGGGACGCCATCAGATAGCTACTCAATGCTTCCAGTAATTCCTCCCTCCCCTCCCCTTCCATTTTCTACCTCCTTTATAGCTCCTCTCTCTGTTATCTTCCTTTCTTTCCCTTCTAATATCCTTTTCCCTGGCCTGCCACTCCTCCTCGCTCTCTAGCTCGCCGGGTTTCCATCCCTCCTCTTGCATAAAACCTTCGAGAAAGCCCTGGACTTTGGGTTCCCAAACTTCAGGTCCAGCATCGAGGTCGGAATATTCGAGCACGTTTTTCCCGACTTCGTAGTCGCCTTGCCGTGAGCGGATGAGAGAGGACATCAGGCCTAACGAGTCGCATGCTAGGCCGAGGTCATGGCAGAGAGAGCGGACGTAGAAGCCTGATGATACTGTCATGCGGAGGCGGGCCGCAGGCGGTTGTGGCGAAGAATCAGAATCGTAGTCCTTCGAGAACGTGAGATCAGTTTCCATAGCGGTGTCTTCTGCTGGTTCGGCTGCTTGCGCGGGTTCTGCTTCTGCTGGGGCGGGAGTCTGTTCGACCGGCAGCGCGCCCGACATGGCTGGTTCGTCCTCCGATTTTGGTTTCTTGGGAAGCGACTCCGAGTTTGTAACAAGCTCGTCCGATTTATGTTCCGGTGTCCGCGATCGTTTCCTCTTCCGTTGTGCCGCAGCCTCTGCGTCCTCTTTCCGGATGCCCATCAATTTCTCCGCGCCCACTTTCTCTGTATTGTCTACCTCCTCTTTCCGGATGCCCATCAATTTCTCCGCGCCCACTTTCTCTGTATTGTCTACCTCCTCTTTCGGCCATCCAAACTCATGCGTACCAGGTTCCATCCACTCTACGAGCTCCATTTCGTGGACTACTACTGGTCTAGCGGGTACTTCCGGGATCTCGCCTCCGGCCCGCGCGTATTCGTACATTTTCTTGCCATCGACTTTCAATGCTGAGAAGACGCTCGGTTTCTGCATGATGTTGCCCCTGAATTGCGCCAGCTTTTCCTCCACCAGCTCCTTGGCGACGTGCTCGTACGGCGCCTTGCTAACCACCTTACCAACCGCATCATAGGTGTCCGTGGCCGCGCCGAACAGCACCACGCACTCGTAGGTCTTCGTGCATTCGAGAAACCGCTGTAAACATTTTGTGCCTCTGCCGACGCCTACTATGAGTACGCCGGTCGCAAGGGGATCGAGTGTACCGCCGTGGCCGAGTTTAACTTTCAAGTTATCGATGTGCCTTCTTTTGGCACCGGAGACGATGAGATTACGGCGCGTATGGGTGAGCCATGGAGCGAAGAGAGAAGACTTGTCGAACTGGGTGTTGAGGTCGCGGAGAACGCCGGCGGAGGAGGCCCATTGGGGTTTATTGATAGCTGCTTGCAGTTAGTCAGGCGTCGAAAGTCTCTACGGCTTCCAGAAAGCTGCTGCGTGGAATCTGAGTGCAGATACTAATTAGCTTACCGAAGATGCCCTCCAGCACCTTGCGGCTTTCCTTGGGAGAAGAAGCCATTACGGTGCGAGTGAAGGAGGAAGCGAGTGACATCCGGGGTGAGGGTTGGAGCACTCGACCTACAGGCACAGTAGTGACGAAATCAAAGGTTTTCCGAAAATGTTCCGAACGCCAAGGCTGCGGCGGCGCGCTAGTGGCCGATCCGCGATAATGCTTCCCTGCAGCCTGGACTGTTGTGCCACTTTCCACCTTCCACTCCCACCAGGCCCGCAGCTCTAAGAGAAGCTCGCACGCAACAAACCTCGACGAGACTTAGTAGCGCGTCCGCTGCCCGCCGCCACCATGACGGACAACAACAAAGACCTCGAAGACGTCGCCAAATCCGCAACCGACGATTTCTACGAGCTCCTCGGGGTTGCCTTCGATGCGGAAGAGGCAGAAGTCAAGCGCGCATACCGAAAAGCCTCAGTCAAGTGCCATCCCGACAAGAACCCCGATGACAAGGAGGCGGCCGACAAGTTCATCTGGCTCGGAATAGCACGCGACATCCTGCTCGATGCAAAGCTCAAGGGCGAATACGACAGGCAGCGGCAGCGGAAACGTGAGCGGGCTCTTCAGGATGAACTGCTGGACGGCAGACGGAGAAAGATGAAGGAGGACCTGGAGCGGAGGGAGCGCGAGGGCGCGGCGGCTATGAGGAATCTAAAAAGGAAGCGGGCCGAGGAAATGAATGAGCAGGAGAAAAGGGAAGCGGAGATTCAAAGACTAGCCGAGGACGGGAAGAGGCGGCGGAAGGAGCAGCAAGAAAGATTAGAAAAGCAGCGCCAGGAAGAGGAAGCCAGTTTCATGGAGCCGAGTCCCGAAGCCGAACCAACGGCGCAAGTGCCTGCACCCGGACAGACCCCGGAGATTGATCGCACAGTCAGAGTACGGTTCCAACGGGAGGGCGACATGTTCACGTGGGACAAAGAGAAGGTCACCGAGATGTTTGAGAAGTACGGCAAGATTGACAGCGCCGTCATGTTCAAGGACAAGAAGATCCGCCTTGAGGGCGAGAGGCACAAGAAACGCGTCGCTATTATGTTCATCGTCTACACGAGGCTCGACCATGCGCATGCTGCTGTCATGGACGGGAAAGCAGACTATCCGTCTCTCGAATCCGTAACGTGGGCGAATAAGGAACCAGAGATCAAGTCGCCACTGAATGGAGAGTTTTCGGCGCCGTCGACGCCAGCTGCGACGCCGAATAAGTCCTTCCGAGCATCATTCACAGGAGGACTAGGCAAAGACTTTGGCAGTGCGCCTGGTACACCGAAATTCTCTTTCTCGCCGAAGACGCCGAGTCTAGAGGAGGTTACAATGATTCGGTTGAAGCAGAAGCAGGCGGAGAAGAGGAAGCTAGAAGCGCAAATACGGCAGCAAGAAGCTGCGGAGGAAGCGGCGGCGTGAGCTGGCCGCATATGACGAAAAATACGAGACCACGAGACATTTTGAACGTTTATATGATACCCGGACTTAGATAGGGATGATCTGCCTTGACCATAGAGGAGTATGCCAGCAAGATTACAAGACAAACATTTAACTGATCAACGGCCGCAAGCATTGTCCCTTAGCATCGAGTTCGCGTTTGGAGTAACTGACTTATCATAAGCACATTCGACTCGGCTCGTTTGCTCGTTCATTCTAACCGCATACATGTCACTTATAAGTGTACCATCGCTATCGCGCACCAAGCCGGGTCGATTTTTGAAGACTCAAACGCCTCTAGAAACCTCCTAAACATGCACCAATTCCCCAGCGAGGACCATCTCCTCGGCATCCGCCAGCGGCTGCCCTGATGACCACGGGCCTACACGGAAGCATATACAGGTTACTTAGCCATGTCCTCGTTAGTTCAGGCTGCTGCGCATGATGCTCTTAAGCGGCTTCGAGGTGGCGGGATTATTCGTTAGGTCGTCATTCCGTCAGTGTTTCTCGACAACCAGAATGAAGATGATACGCAGGCTCAGTTTGCTCCGCTGCAGATGTCGGTCCATATGTACCGGCGCAAGAATCAGAATGAGACGATATCACTGTTATACGAAGCGAGGATTACTCTGTGAAAACCTTCACGTAAATAGGAAAGAGTGCTCACTCAGACCACGGGCAGAATGCCTTTATATGCTCATATTCGGTATGTACTTTTCTCTATCATTCCTACTTTGACACATCTCTCAGCCTCTAGCTTGGGACGCAGCACTTAATGGTTTCATCGCCCGGGCAATATCCACTAAGGAATCCGTTAGCTCACACCCTTACGATCAAATAAAAGGCCAGGGAGGACATACGTCACAAATTTCGAGCCCGACCCGCAGCCCTTGTACGTATTCCGGCACGTCCAGCCCGAATACTTCCCCGAGCAAGCAATATTACGGCAGCACTGGTAGTCCGACGGACCTATTTGCAAACAATCAGCCACGCATTCCCCACATAGGTATATTATGTGGCTGTTGACAACTTACCCGGACAGAACCCCGGCACACTGACATAATTGCAGTCCCAGTAATTAGTGTTCTTGCAAGTTCCACTGCCCTGGACCGATTGTCAGCAGTGGGGTAGGGGTGAGCAGATGATGGGATGGAGTACATTGAGCCCGCCTTTGCCCGTTACGCTGCAGGATTCGCGTCTCATGAGGCCGTCGACTTGGCCGAATGGGATGGCGGCTGGTCCATCTGCTGAAGCGGGAGCTTCGGCGATGGGGTTGGCGAGGACGAGGGGGAGGAGAGCGAGGATGATGCTGGATGGGAACTTCATGGTGGAAAGAGGGAGAAGGTATTTGTCAAAAGGTTCTATGGGCAGCCGATGGATGAGGAGCGAGAGGTTGAACTGAAGGCATTCTTTCCGTCCGCGAAAACAGCACCCTTTTATGTGGGCATTGCTCGTTGGCATACGCAGTACGCTCGTATGTTCTTCGCGACGAGGCCGAGCCGAATTGAACCTATTATCACTTGGGCATGATTCCGACCATAAAAGTTGGATGAAACCGAGCAATGCGAGCAGCCAAGGTGCGCGGCGATAATACGTTCATCTGTATTACGTTAGTGTTGTGTGTTTTCTAGCTCACGGCGACTTCTCAAAATGCGTCTCACACGATCTAATCAACTATAGATTGCCCGTCTTGGCTCCATTCCCGGATCCGGTGAACCTAGAAGTCTAGTACCCTGCGGCTGCATCGGACACGCGAGCGCAATTTCGATCGAGCATTCGGGACCATCTTCCAGCCCCGCATGGGCTGAAGTAAGTTATTGCTTATACGGGTTGCCAGGTTATCGGAAGGTTACACCTCGAATTGTGGGGCTTCTGGGACTAGTTGGAGGTGGCCTTCTGAACAGGTGAGTCTCTCCACAGGGTTGGAATCCTCAGACTAAGTGAGTTGGATAAGCCGCGGGTAGTTGTGGTCTGTCTAACGGTTGTTGTTGCGCCGCATTGATGAGCATCCGAACTTCAAGTTGTTAGGTTTGATTTGAGAGGCGGATAACGCTAGAGTCTGCATTGGAAATGTCCGGCTCAGAGCAATATGGCTTCTCAGTCAGGGCACATGCGTCCAAGCGGTGGTGTACCACCTTGAGCCCGACTCAGCTGCGGGGAGTCACCTTCTATTATGCTGAATTATGCAAACGTTACTAACGGTACGGTCATTCCGAATAGCTCTGGTATGCCGGCAATGACTGGTGGGCGAAGTATTGCACTCTCTCCTTTTCGAGCAGCGTTCTCGTGGAGGACGACCCGATTGTTTGAGTCGCGCATGCAGTAGAAGAGCTAGATTAGATGTTCTTGACAAAACACAAACAGAACTTATTCCGGTCGATATTGCATCTTTGGTCAAAGGTCTTGGTCCATTGTTCCTGACCAATCGTTTTCGTTCGAGAAACCAGCGTCGAAGTGTATAGACAAGAAGGACGTGCCGTCTCCAGGGCTTGGGAACCTGAGTACTCGTGGCGCTGGCGCAAGGACTGAGAGAACAGAAGGAGTAGGCATGGTGAGGGATGCAAAAAGGTTGAATCGTGCATGCACACGGGTAGAAGTTGCAGTGTTTTTTAGTCTCCCGTGTGGGATTACGCAAGACGCTAACAGCCGGAGCGACATAACCATTGAATGCGTTTCTTCGGCCTGGTACAACATATATCAACCGAACTTCTGTATCGGAAGCAGCGTTGAACCAGAAGACTCGATATGTATGGACGGAGGGTTTGGTTCGCTGGGGTGATATGAAGTACATGTAGACATGCTGGAACACACTTTCGTATTTCGCGATCTGCGCAACAGCAATGTAAGACAACCGCGGGCAAATCAAAGTAGAAGGTAGGTCGGGTGTGGGCAGGGCGAAAAACTCGTTTGAGTGGGCGACTGAACGGCTTTGAAATGACCAACCTTGTGCCAGCTAGGTCAGGCTTGTGCACAAAAAAGCGCTTTTCCAGACTTCTGACACCAAACCAGACCTACTTCGTGGGTGGAACCTGCCGTGGTTATCCAACCACTGCACGCATCTGCCAAAGTCTCGTGGTTGCACCACCCTTAGCTTTACCAAGCGGGCGGTGTTGAGGTCGTGCTATGCATGTGACGCTGCAGCTCTGCGGCGTCGATCTCAAATGACGTAACATTATAGTGAATATGCCATCAGATATCGGAAAATGTGGATGCTAGAGTGCACTATACGATATTGAGAGTCTAAAGCAGCCGTCTTGACAGAACGGGAAGCGACTTAGGAGGTGAGAACGCAAACCACCATTTCGAGTACGACAGATATAGGCTGGAGGAGCACGCTACGGATCTGCCGCTCGAGAAGGCGAACGACCCAGGCGTCCAAAGGTACTGGCTCGCAACTTTAGGATCTTACAGTGATGCTCCTCAAGGATCACAGGCAGACCACAAGAAGGCACACAGACCCCATTCCGAAAGCCATACAAGTCACCGTTTGTCGGCAAAAAGCTCGAAGACGTAACGGACTGAATAAGGAACAAGCTCCACTCTCTTGACCTTGGCGGTTATCGTTTTGCTCTTCTGGACGGGACGGCTAATACCGGGAAGATGTTGAATTCCAAGGTTGCCGAGTCAGCGGCACCTTATCCTGTCCACCGTCCCAAAATCTTCCCCTCTCTCCTATCAATTTCCCTTCTTTTCCAACACTCTATCTCTTTACGCACTATAGCAAAACAAGATCCTCAGGAGAGCGAGATGTCTCGATGACGATTTGCCTGATTAGGACTAGTGTATCCGCATTTGATCACAATCTTAACCTTGGCACAGAACAACACTCCTCGTCTAAACTCCAGCTTCCTTCGTTGTTAGCCTCCGCTATTACCTCGCGTCTCAGAATGTGAGCTGGCGCAACAGCGCATCAGGATCGCACTCATGGAGGAGGCGGACGATGATATAGCGGAGAGAGTGCAGGCTCTGAGTGACATCGAGCTTGCCGTGCTCCTCTGCCTAATTACGGCCCAACACTGCATAATCGAGACGGACAACGAACTGCTCCATGATTTGGATCAGGAACTGAGGCTGGTATGTGTGGAAATGTGCGGTGAGACATTGTACACTGATCATCATAGGTCGCGTTCAAGGTCTTTGGGCTCACGTGGGCGGTCCTCGAATGCTCCGAGACGACGACGGTGGATGATTTTGGCGTTGGCATTCTGGCCAAAGATGAAAGAGACGATTACTTCAATAGAAGACATGAACAAGGCAAAAGCGAAGTAATTGCATACTAGCCGCTAGCGTGCAAGTCATGAACTCACGGTGTCGATAGTTCTCTGCGCATTCCAGTTCACCAAGGTTATACGACAGACGGATGCCAAAGCCTCCTCGGCCTTTTACTCCATTGGATAGTCGCAGGATCGCGAACGTCGTTGTTGCAAAGAATCTGAACAAAGCAAGTCAGCAGGTTCAAGTTCAAGCTCTAGAGGTACCGCGATACCAAGAACCTTTCGACGACCGTGTTGACTAACGCGCCATTCAGCTTATCCGAGGTAAGCGGAACTACACGAGGACTGCTGTACATGCTGCGCCGAGGCCGTTCTTGTTCATTGCCTTGAACGAGAGCGAATCGGCCCGGTTAGCGACCCATTTGGTACGCTTCAGAATGCTCTGCTGGATTCCGTGCTCACAAAGGGCAGAATGACCAATTCTTCATTTCCCACAAACATGAAGTAGACGATAGGTTCCCAAACCTGCAGGAACTTCAAGAGAAGGAGCCAGTATCCGAAGATGATGCATCTACGTCGTCTGTTGTCCACTCGCCGCCTGAAACATTCGAGAAGAGAAACTCATCATCTTTAGTATTCTCGCAGGAGGTATGACTGTATTTTCGCTAGGTGTGGATTTGAGGGCTAATTGCAGTAGGATCTTAGTCAACTTGCTGCACTGACAAAGAAGGTTCAGATCAGCTCTGAAGTGCGAGCATATCTGCACAACATTGTGGTCTTCATGAGATTACACCGAGCAGTAGCGGGAGGCATATCGGCGATGGCTACCCGTCATTTCAACATACTTTCGCGGTAGGCTCATGTTTCCCTAATACAATCCCCAATACGGCGATTGAGCTGACACGTCTAGCGCGCTCGCGCCTCTTCATGATCTGTCGTATATAACGCCGTCTTTGGTCGCTCTTGCCGCTCGAAAGATCTACCCTCATAGGATCGCGATCGCTTCACCGGAGAATGAGCGTAGTATGCAGTGGGGGAGCTCGCTCGATGCTGTGAAGGCAGTGCTTGAGGGGGTAACGGTTGAGGACGTGATTGAGGAAGTGCTGCAGTCGGTGGAAGTACCGCTATAAAGCAAGCTGTCGCACAGGAAACCACCGTCGCCTGCAGCCCCTCCCCAGAGCTCATTAATCATTGAATCTAATGGAGATGAGTAAGGACCGGAGGCCGCTGATGTCATCCCGAGCGCAGCTTTGATTGGGCAGTGCGGGGCAACAGCGAATGGTTCGCCCCACGCGAGAGTCGCGTTACCACGCACAGCTGCAACCTCAGCCGTGAGCCTTTCTCTTTTACAAAAACAATTCTTCTTTCCGCTCGCCGCGCAGTCGCCGGCTTTTATTCTTCTTCAGATTAAATGGCTACAGCAGACTATTTCGGGGACAGGAGTCCTGACGTCCAGATCGTGAACGAGGTACTACAGCCCCAACGTCATACATTCTCGTCGATGCTAACATCCGCCCTGAGGGAGATCCTGCCGATCGCGATAACAAGAGCCTACACAGCGTAAATAGCGATCAGGATGGGCACGATGCTCTAGAAGTGCGTCCTGCCTCAACTGTTTTGGCGCCGCCTTTCTAACGCACTGGTGCAGGTAGTCTTCGACCACGATGCCATCCACCGCCGCAAGTCCTCTCTCGTTCCCTCTATGGCCGCTCGCCCCGAGAACGGCCGTCGGAAAACTCAATGCTTCGTACACACACTCCTCGAAAAGCACGATGGGGTCCCTTTCAAGGACCACAACGCGTCCTACGAAGGCCTGGCACAAGAGCGCCGAATGGACAAAGACCCGCACAACCATGCCGACCAGTCGAACCACTCGCGACTTTTGACGAAGAAGCAGATATCAGACATGGCATTTGGCATAAGAGAACTGTCAAAGAAGCTTGCGCAGATTAAGATATTGATGCATGTGCGGCATATCTTTATTCTGGCTAAGGCGCATGATGAGACGTTGATTAGGCATACGAGGGAGACAACGGATTGGTTATTGACGAAGGATCCGAATTATAGGGTGTATGTGGAGAAGACACTGGAGAATAATAAGCTGTTCGATTCGTCGGGGCTGCTGGACAAGAATCCGTCATATCGTGGGAGGCTGAGGTTCTGGACGAACGAGCTGTGCGCTGAGAAGCCGCAGACTTTCGATATCGTTCTGGCGGTATGATGCTCATACGTATTAAGAGGCGCCATTCGGCTAATTCTCTGCAGCTTGGAGGCGACGGTACCGTTCTCTATGCTTCCTGGCTCTTCCAGCGCATTGTACCGCCGGTCCTGGCCTTCTCGCTAGGCTCTCTTGGCTTCCTCACCAAATTCGACTACGAGCAATACCCCATAACCCTCTCGCGAGCCTTCGCAGAAGGCATAACCGTCAGTCTCCGCCTGCGCTTTGAAGCCACAATCATGCGCTCACAAAACCGCAACAATGGCCCGCGAGATCTAGTTGAAGAACTAATCGGAGAAGAGAGCGAGGACCATCACACCCACAGACCAGATGGCACGCATAATATTCTCAACGAAGTGGTCGTGGACCGAGGGCCAAATCCCACCATGTCGAGCATCGAGCTCTTTGGCGATGATGAGCACTTCACCACCGTCCAAGCAGACGGTGTCTGCGTCTCCACGCCTACCGGCTCAACAGCATACAACCTCGCGGCCGGTGGCTCCCTTTGCCATCCGGACAACCCCGTCATCCTCGTAACCGCTATCTGCGCACATACCCTCTCCTTCCGCCCCATCATCCTTCCTGACACTATAGTCCTCCGTGCAGGCGTGCCGTACGACGCGCGAACCAGCTCGTGGGCGAGCTTCGACGGCAGGGAAAGAGTCGAGCTGAGACCAGGCGATTATGTCACGATAAGTGCAAGCCGGTTCCCGTTTCCGAGTGTGCTACCGTTGGATCGGAAGAGCAAGGATTGGATCGATAGCATTAGTCGGACGTTGCAGTGGAATAGTCGGCAGAGGCAGAAGAGCTTTAAGGAGTGGAGTTCTTGAGGGGTTGTTATCAGTTATTCGTCTAGATAGGCGTGGATGTGGGCATAAAAGTCACAGAGTTAATTGCCACATTACCAGTTTTAAGGACTAGGGGTTAAGGCCTTAGCACGATCAGAAAAGTGACGCAGATTCAAGATTCCGGCCGTAGCACAATATTGCTATATGAAATGACATGGCTATATACTCGTGATCGTATGAACGTAGCTGGGGTATCGTAAAGATAGTGAGTGCAGCATCCTCCTCCATCCATACTTCTCGTCCCGTTTCTTCTCACTCAACTCTCATATTCTCCCACGCTTCCACTTTTTACCGCTGCGGCGAATATACCATCTGCGGCGAACTTTGATACACCTCCTGACTCGCTGGCCCCGCCCACCGCCTGCAACTCTCCTCCCGCTCCCGCACCTCCCTCTCATTCTGCAGCGCCACACAGCAACAACAGCACGCGCCCCTCACGCAATCCCCGGCCATGCCGCCCTCGAGCTTGTATGCGTGTCGTATGCGTATCCGCTGCGCGAGCGGGAACACCCACCAGAAGCCGCAGGAGACAGCCATCAGCATGCAGTGCGCGTTCGTGGCGCTGTAGGAGAGAAGGTCCGTGGGGTCGTTTTTGGAGGATTTCTGCGAGAGCCGGTAGCTGGTGCGGCCGTAGAGGATGCATGGACATAGGAGGCCGGTGAGGCAGTCGGAAGGGTTGGGCGTGCAGGAGCAGAGCGTGTGTTTCCATTCGTGTGTTGATCCGGAAGCGGAGAGATCCATGTTCGGATGCGCAATCTGGCCAGGGCGATGCAGGGAGAAATCCAACCCGTTGGGCCCGTGAGCCGAGTCGGGGCTGAAAACAGCATGCCCGGTGTTGCGGGAGGAGAAGCCGTGCGGGGAGTAGGGTTCGTGCGCGTAGGAGGATTTCTGGCTGTTCGCGGACATGGGGAGCGGGTAGCCGGCGGGCGAGGTGTCTGGTTTCTTGATTGAAGAGGGAGGAGGGGAAATGGGTGTGATAGGCGTCTTGTTGGGTAGCGGTGATGCCTGCGACTTGTGCGAGCGCGGTGTTGCGGGAATCGGGGGCATGCGCTGCTGGGCTACGTTGGTATTGATCGGGACAAGGTTGGAGAGATTGCGCAAATGGTGGGTTTGCTGGATCTGAGCGTATTGCTGTGGATGGGGCTGCTGCTGTGTGTGGTATACGTTCTGCGGCTCCGCGACCGGAGAGACTGGCGAAACCAGCGCATTCGAGCGATCGTGCGGCGATAGTGGGGAGAGAGGTGGCCTCTCTTGGGTATGACGCTGATGATGCGTGGGAGACGACGCGTGGGCGGCCTGTGTCTGCGGCTGACCCGGAAGATTATTATGCGGGGTGTAGATCGACTGAGGGCGGGGATCTATTGGCGTTACGGAGCGCGGGAGAGGAGGCTGCTCGGTCGGCGACGGGATGTATTGGAATGCGAGATGCTCTGCGGGCGTTTGCGCGTAGGAGAAGGCTCGGCTGTGCGGTTGCTGGCCGCTCAGGTCGGTGTTGAGCTGTGGAGGTTGTTGGTATTGGTGTTGTTGCTGCTGCTGATTGGGGTTCTGGGCCTCTTCCGGCGGGGTGTGTGGAGGAGTCTGCCATGAGAATCTTTGGTGTTGTCGCTCGCCGCTTCGTGGTTGTCGATTCTGTCGAGGAAGCACCATTTTGCGTCAATTCCTCCTCCCGTGTCTCGCTCCTCGTTCTCTCAATGCACCTACGTCGAACTACAGCTAGCTTCGCAGCAGTGGTCCGTAAGCGTCAGCCTGAGGTCGTCCAGCCTATGTCGTCAGCCGCAGTGCAAGGAGCTCAACGATAGTAGTCGTATGGTGTAAAGAAGAAGAGATCGCTGTTCAGCAATTCAGCAACAGCAGACCTGCGAAGAACAAGGCAGCTGGGGGCTATCAGGGCTGATATCCTCCTCTCCAGAGGAGCATCCAAGACATGCATGAGAGGGGCGAGGGGAAAAGTGATCAAAAAGATAGCTTTGCACCCGAGCCGCCTGGAAGCATCCATTGTGGTTGGTCCTTGGCTGTGATGCACCTCACCGAGTGCTGTTTTTGAACACTGCGGCGAGGTCGCCGTTGGACAGTGCCTCGTCGAGGCTTCTGCGAGGCGCAGTGTGGCCAATTGGTGTTGGACACTCGAGTGTGACGGCAGATGTGGAGACGTTTCCGTGCAGATTCCGGGCGCTTAGAGTTCGACCAGGAACCGCGTGCGCCCGTGCGGAGAGCTGCATCTGCCAATCAGTGCCACGCATCAGCAACGACGTCCCTTGCGTGCCTGCGCGCTCGTATATCTCGCGCTGGCAGCGGTGTTGGACCCTTTGGATCGGTGGGTGCAAGTCTGGTGAGATGCTGGTGACACGGGCAGAAAGCGGTATGGATCGCAGTCGAGCTCAGCATAGGCGCGCGAGATGGGCGCTTGTGGGATGGTCAATTCTGGTGTCGGGTGAATGCGCTCCCCGATCTCAACTATATTCCGACTAGACGAGAGCGCCCAGCTATCGATAAGAGCTTTTCGAGTTTCAGCCGGCAAAGCACACGTGGGGCATGACACAACAGCTGGAAGGTGCACGAGATGGTGACGAAGCTATTTTTTTGCCGGAATGTACAGGGAGCGCCGTTCAGCGCAACGGCCGCATAGATGCTATGGAGACTAAGAAAAGCTGGGAGAGGCGGTCGGCCTGATGGCCTATTGGCTTTTGTCTTGCTGGGCCTTTCCACGCTCCTCCTTGTTCTCCGCCTGTTGGAAGTCAGTTCTGCATCTAACCATAGGCGGGCATACTCACTCCAGGTCGCTCGGTGGATACGGTGCCCTTGAGCTTGGCCGACTCGGCGACGCCCTCGCCCTTTTTGCTCTTCTCGTCCTGCTTGGATATCTCGCTGGTGTGCTTGGTGTCGGTGTTGGACATGCCCTCCTGCTTGCCGGACGTCTCGTTTTGGCTCTTGGGTTCCTTGCGAGGATTGGGCTGGACTTGTTAGTCTGGAGCGTGCAGGAACCTTTGCAATCTACAAACCTCGTCACTCTTGTCTGGAGGTGCCTCAGCATTCCCCTCGCTCTTCTCCTCGCCCTTGTTCTCGCTCTTAGACGCCTCCTTGGGCTCCTCCTCTGCCGGCGCCGCCTCCTTCTCCTCGGGCTCGGCGTGCTTCTCGGAGTGCTCGGCGTGGTGCTCAGCGTCGCCGTGGCCGCCCAGGTCCTGGTTGATGACGAAGTAGAGGCCGACGCCGGTTGCAGCAACAGCCGAAACTATCCTGTCAATGCCGTCAGCGAGAGCTCGTACAGACGCAGCCAGGGCAAATGCATGTGACTAGAATCGGACGCACCATGGCAGATCGCTCTTCTTCGCATCGCCGTGGGAGCCGGCGGAGGCGTATGTCCTGCGCTGCAGAGTGCGCTGCCATGGCTGGAGCTCGGCGGCGCGGAAGCTCTTCTTCGCGGGGCGGGCGATTGCAGACGCACGGAGCGCCGCAGACCGGATGAAGGACATGGCGAAGCTGTAGAGAGGTCAATTGACTCGGGTGACGAGCAATTGGAGATGTTCGGAGCCGCGACGGTCTGACGGCAAGATCATTCGAGTGGCCGGCAGGGCGCCGTTAATCATCGGCACGTCAGTGGGAGCGCCCGGGTCGCGCTGCGGCGTAAGCTCGGGGGGTCACGTGCCGCAGCCTCAACCTTCCAAGGTTGGAACTCCACCCCTCATGCTTCGACAGTGCGCACATGCAGCGTTGGCACAACAGTCTGGGTAGCCAACGATCTTTGACCCGTTCGAGACTCTCCCCGTGAAGGCGGGTTTACCTGGGCACTGAGGTACGAGGCGGGCTCCGTGCGTCTGGGCTCCCTGCGCCGTCTCGAGAGGAACAGGCAACACAGTCGATTCACCTCCACCACGCTCCTTTCACCCCCGTGCAGCCAGGCACCGCGGCCAGCCTGCGGCCCCCGTCCCATACTTAAACCCACCGCCCCTCTGCTGCTTCTGCCCTCCTCGCCTCAGCGTCCGCTGCCCGCCTGCTGCAACCCCGCCATACCCCGCCACGCCGCCACTGCTCCAAATTCGAATACACAACCGCCTGCCCTGGACCTCGTCTTTCGCGTCCGCGCACACGTCGAAGCCCGCCATGGCGCCCTCCTCGTCGGTGCCGCCGAATCCGACTTCGCACAACGTCACGCAGCTGCTCCCCAAGCTCAACGATGACGACCCCGACTTCCGCTTCATGGCGCTCAGCGACCTGCACGACATGCTGCTCGTCGGCCACCCGACCTTCCTCTCCCACGATGCGGTCGCGTGCGCAAAGACGGTCGAGGGCCTGCTCAGCACGCTCGTCGACAGCAACGGCGAGGTGCAGAACCAGGCGGTCAAGTGCCTCGGCCCTTTCGTCAACAAGATACCGGACAACATCCTGTGTCCCATGATCGAGAAGCTGTCCAACTTGCAGACCGATAACACCGTCGACCAGTCGATACCCTCTCTGGCCCTCCGCGAGGTTGTCGTGTCGCTGCCGCGTCCCGTCGCTGGTGTTGCGCGCAGCAAGCAGGTCCAGGATGCATACAACGCGGTGAGCAAGGTTCTGATACCGCGATTAGTGGGATACAATGTCATCTTGCCGTCCCGCAAGGACCTGCCGGGTGTGCCCAAGGGCATGCTGCAGGTGGATCTGGACAAGGGCACCGACAGCAACGCCATCGACGTCCTGACCGAAGTGGCGCGGTGTTTCGGTCCCATGCTGCAAGATGCCGAAATCAACGCGCTACAGAGGATCACCTTTGAGATCCTTGAGAACGAGCGAGCGAGCTCTATGATGAAGAAGAAGTCTGTCACCGCTGTCTCGACGCTGGCCGGATACTTCTCCGATGGACTGCTCAGCAACTTCATTTCCCGCGTCATCGAGCATCTACGTGATGTGCATCTGACACGCAGCAAGCGGAAGCTGTACATCACTATACTCGGTTCCATGGCTAGGTCAATACCCCGCAAATTCGGCCCATACCTGAAGACACTGGCACCTTTCGTGTTGAGCGCGCTGAGCGCCCAAGAGGTGGACGAGGAAATGGAGACATCGGATGACGAGTCCGAGCGTGACCCCGAGATCGACGAAGTCCTGGAAGCCGCCCTCATTGCTCTGGAAGGCTTCCTGGCTTCCTGTTCGCACGACATGCGATCCTACACGGACGAATCAATTGAGGCCGCGACGCGCCTCCTGAAGTACGACCCCAATCTTGCTGAAGATGATGACGACGAGGCAATGGAGAGCGATGAAGAGGACGCGCTTGAGGACGATGACTTTGAACAGGAAGCGGGCTATGATGATGACGAAGACGCAAGCTGGAAGGTTCGGCGCTGTGCTGCTAAGGTGCTGTACACAATTATCTCTACGCGGAGCAATGGCGACTTGCTAGACGACGGAACCCTGTACAATCGCGTTGCACCCGCTCTCGTCGCCCGGTTCAAGGAGCGAGAAGAGAATGTTCGTCTAGAGGTGCTATCCACGCTTTCGAATCTGGTTCGCAAGTCCGGCGATGGCCCGATACCCGTCAAGTTCGCCGACGAGCATCCCGCCGGTGGCACCATGATGCCTCCCCCTAGCCGCAAGCGACGCCGAGGTGGTAGCGACGCGAGCATGTTCGACCTTCATGGCAGTGCCTCCATCTCCATGGGCTACGCATCCCCTGCACCCGTTGGCACGCCACCTGTCGGTCCGCGAGCAAGCCTGGCCAAACTCAGCCCAGAGATTATTCGAGGCGTGTCACAGCTTCTCAAGCAATCGTCTTCCCCGCCGACGACCAAGCAGGCATGTGTCGCCTTGCTCAAGAATATCGTCATCACTCAGCGCGGGGGTTTGGACGGTTACCTCAGCCAGATCGCCGGGCCTATTGTGGAAACCGCCAAGACTAGCGGCGGCGCGACCAGCACGACCTCAGCTACGGCAAACAGCCTGCGCATCCAGGCATTGCAGCTCATTGGAGCTATTGCAGATACCCATCCGTCTGCTTCGCTTCAGCCATATCTTCCCAAGATTGTGCCCGCCCTTCTCCTCGGGGCTCGCGACAAATACAGCAAGCTATCGATTGAGGCGTTGGCCGCGAGCGAGCAAGTCATCAAGGCTCTCACACCGCCCCGGTCTGCCGCTTCTGGATCGTATAATCAACAAGACCTGGAGCAATTGTACGAGACACTGGTGAACCGGATAGCAGCCAATGACGCAGATCTCGACGTTCGACAGAGCGCCATCCATGTACTTGGCGTTTTCCTGGGAAGAACCTCTGGGACCGACGGCCTGCTTGCGCCCCAGAAGCGAGCTGCTGGGTTGGAGCTGCTGGCCGACCGCATCAAGAATGAGCTCACCCGCCTTGCATCTGTTCGAGCAATCGACTCGATAGCTGCTCACACAAAGGCTCACAACGAGTTGTCCGCGAAATGGGTCCGAAACGTTGCTCTGGAGCTTGGCGCCCAGTTGCGCAAAGCTAGTCGGGCTCTCCGCGGTGCGAGTTTGACTGCTCTTCGAACGCTGGCATTAAATCCCCTTTCACGACAGCAGCTGGATGGCCAGACCAAGTCCCAGATCGTTGAGTTGTTGCTGCCTCTACTAAATGCCGCGGACCTTCATCTCCTTGGCCCAGCCCTCATTATCCTTGCCACATTCGTCAAGGACGATGCGAAGTCTGTTATGACGCCTCAATTCACTGGTGCGCTTTGCCGGGTTGTCCAGGGCTCGATCAGTGGCAGCTCACTAGAGGCGCTGCTTGCTCTGGTGCGAACTATTGGAGAGCAGCGCGCCGGTCAGCAATTGATGCAGGCGTTGCTCAAAGACGTTGGCGTCTCTGGTCACCCTGAGGTTGTCGGTAAGGTTATCGGAAACCTCTTGGTGTACGGCGGCAGCAGCCTGGGAGTCAAGCTCGAGCAGTTCGTTACCGAGCTCGAAACACAACAGGATGACAAGCGTAAATACCTTGCTCTTGTTGTCTTAGGGGAGTCGGCGCTTCGGTTGGGATCGCAATCCTCCATTCAGCCTCAGCTTTTTATCAAGTATTTCTCCGTCAAGTCGGAACAGGTGCCGCTTGCAGCTGCAGTGGCGCTAGGCCGGGCAGGAGCCGGTAGTGTTGGCAAGTATCTTCCTGTGATACTGTCCACAATGGGTCAGCCTTCAAGCCCACAGTATCTCCTGTTACATTCTATCAAGGAGATTCTTCAACATGATGGTACAGAGTCGGAAATTATCCCCTTCGCTTCAGCGCTGTGGCAGAACCTCGTCGCTGCTTCCCAGGCTGAGGATAACAAAGCAATTGGTGCGGAATGTATAGGTAGGCTCACTATCATTGATCCGAAGACCTACCTTCCGCAACTCCAGGTATGTAGTATCCAAATTGCTTTTCGAAACATCGCTAACAAGAATAGGCTTTCCTAGGTGATCGAAAAGCAAGCGTCCGCGGCATGGTCATCTCAGCCCTGCGATATACTCTCGCCGACACCGACGAAGGATATGACGAATATCTCCGCCCCATCGTGGTCCCCATGCTCGTCCAGATGCTCAACGAACCCGATCTCGACAACCGCCGCCTGGCTCTCACGACTTTCAATTCCGCCATGCACAACAAACCCGACATCATCATTCCAGCTCTCGACCAGCTGCTGCCGATGACCATGAAGGAGACGGAGATCAAACCCGAACTCATCCGAGAGGTGCAAATGGGTCCATTTAAGCACAAGGTCGACGATGGTCTCGAGATTCGCAAGAGCGCCTACGAGACACTATACGCTCTACTGGAGACGGCCTTCCCGAAACTTTCGCCGTCAGATCTTTCTGACTGCTTCGACCGTGTCGTGGCCGGAATCAGCGACGAGCATGATATCCGCATTCTCTGTAACCTCATGCTTACTAAGCTCATGGTGCTCACTCCAGAGCAGACTCATTCACGCCTTGAAGCAATTGCCGAGAACTTCCGTGCCGTCCTATCGATCAAGCCCAAGGACAACGCCGTCAAGCAAGAGCTGGAGAAACTGCAGGAAGGTAGTAAGGGTGTGCTGAAGGTATCTGTCCTGTTGAACAAGCAGATGGGCAGCGAGAGCGGTGTCCAAGGCCATGATGATCCCCACCTTCGGGTGTGGGCCAGCTACTGGGATTGGATCAATAAGGAACACCAGGCTTCGCTCAAGGGCGTCACAGATGAGTTGAAGGACCGCGATCGTTAAGTGTGGTTAAAGGCGGTTTGCGTTTTGAGTGGCGTACATAGCGGACATGGTTGCGAGTGGTGCATTTTCATGGCATAGCTTAGCATGCGAGAGACTGAACCGGATACATGGGTAGGCTCTTTCAAAAGCGAATATGAATGGATATATGATCCAAAGCCGTTTATCTCTTGGGCTTGATGTGATGGACCTGCGCAAGAGGCAGCTTGAGTCCTCCACGTCGACTCCCTTCGCCACCGCTATCATCGCGACGATCAGCTTCTTCATCAGTATCGGAGCGTTCATCGGCGTCATCCTTGCCCATGACTTGAGGGGTTTCTTCCTCGCTTTCTGCCTCATTTCCTTCCTCGCCCTCGTCCTCCTCGTCATCTTCCTCATCTCCGTCATCACCCGCCCCTTCTCGCTCCCTCAGCTGCGCCCTCAGACCCTCTATTATCACGCTCATCCTCTGCTTCAAATCCGAGTTCCACACTTTCTCCAGCTGACTTTCCATTTCGCCAATTTTCGACCGCAGTTCCTCGACCACTTTATCCTCTTCTTGCGCTTCGTCCTCATCGTTCTGCCCACCAGGCCCAGGCTCGACTTCAGCCCCTCCACCGAACATTTTCGCAAAGTCATGCGCCATTTTCGCATTGCTAATGGCGAAGACAACGGATTCGATAGTGGACCACGTCTCCTCTTCCATCTTCTTACTCTTCTTCCCGCCCGCTGCCGTCCCACCTTCCAATACTCTCCTCCACGCTTCCGCAATGTCACGCACTGGGTTGCCGTAGGCGCCGCAGCCCCATGCACCTAGTACTATCTTCTTGACGCCTTTTGAAGACGCGATACGCAAGACGGCTCGCATTTTCTTTTCTACCAGTTCCCTGTCTTTCTTGCTTAGTCTCTTCTCTTCTCCCTCGGAGCCCTCGAGCTCGGGGAAGCGCAGCATGCCGGCGCTGATGACGTCAATGTAGTAGCGTGAGGAGGGTGGTAGGTCGGATTCGGCGTGGGATAGGGGGAGAGACGAGCGGAAGACGAGGACGTTGGGGGAGTATATACCGCCATACTCGGGGAGGCGGTAGAAAGATTCCTGGAGGGATGGGAGCAGTGTGGTGCGGGAGCAGAGAAATTCTTCTTGCGAGGAGGCGCCTGCCAAAACGCCGCCGCCGGGGCGCAGGGGTGAGGCCATGTTTAATATGCAGACGTTGGGTGCTTTGCGGGATATTCTACTAGTGTGAAGTAAGTGGGCGGCGGTCAGAGCGTCAGTGGCTACGATCCGGATAGTTCTCTGCGGCACTTCTGCGTTTTGATGGTGGAGCGAGGTTGGCTTCAGGGAGAGATGAGAGAGCGAATCGTTCAACGAATAGTTTCTTTTCTTTCCCTTCCCTTTCTCGTGCCCGGTTCTTACGATGACTTCCTCGTCTTCGGCCTTTCCGCCCTTGGCTTTCCGCCGTCCCTGGCCTTTTCTCTTGATGTACGCCACGTCGTCGCCTCCCGTGCTCGTGTCCTCTTTGCCGCTTGCTTCGACGGCATTGGAGACAGGCCCCGGATCCAGGATCAATTCGCTCTCTTCGGCACCCTTTCTAGCTCTTGGGTTCGAGGCTAGGATGGATGGGATGACTTTGTTGACGATGTGGCGAGCTTGTTTGGCGCGCATGTCTTTTCTTATCGCGGGAGGCGCGAGGCCCTGAGACTTCGCGATGCGGCCCATCTTGCGGGCTGATTTGGGGTGTCTGGCGGCGCTTCGATAGACAAAGGCAGATTATCTAAGTTCGTAAATGGGACCTTTAGGAGGAAGCGGTACGCACCGTGATGGCTTGACGAGGGCGACATCTATTCTGGGGCAGGTTTAACCGAAGCGAGGGGTAGTCTTTCCGCTCCAACGCTCTGTTCTTAGTCCTCGACCCTTCGACACCAGGTCGTCTACCAAGGACGAATACTCTCATGTGAAAACGGCCTTCTCGAGACCAACGATGCGAAGACCCGTGCTACCTTCCCAATCGCGAAGGCGTTCGTTTGCCGCCACGCCTCGCGGTTACAAGGCCGTCCTCAGCGCTGACTGGGCTGAACAGCTGAGAAGGCAGTGTAAGAGCATGCCGCAAATACATGCGCGTTCTTCCAATGGCATTTGTTATCCTTGGTGCCACGCGCAAGACTTTCATATGCAACGGCCGGGGGTGGCTGGGATGGGGCTGGGGCTAAGGTCTAGGTCTATCGCCGTTTTCCCGATCTGGCATCATCCCTCGAACCGCAAACTGTTGAACTGCAGCCTCATCTATTCGCCGAAGGTCTCCAGGACTAGTTTTGCGGAAGCCAAACCATGATATGCTAAAAGCTGTAATTGCACCGCGACGAACCGACTACTACACGACCACGATATCTGGTCCAGGCCGTGGAATATCAATTCATCCACAGCGGGTCGGAACAACATCTGGCAATCGGAAAAGGGGCATCCACAACAACAGGGCTTCCAGATGGCATTCTCAATCGCGATCCGACAACGCCACCGCCATGGCATTGTGCACTTTTGGCCGTGCTGTCGGCAACGTTGCAGTAAACATATTTAAGGCCACCAGCCTCATCAACCCCAAATCGTCCGACTTGCAGCTCCCAATGCTCTCATTCCCCAGCCCTCGTCCAATCAGACTGACCAACGCATAATAAACTCCCTGCCAGGAACCGCATCGCTCTTGCCAGTGGCAGCAAGACATGGGTCAGGCGTCCACATCTAACCAGCGGCAACCCGCCTCCCGTCCTGTGGCATGCACGCAAAATCCGGCTCTACGGACAACGGCTGCTTGGCGAAAGTAGCGCTGAGCCGTGTAACGAGCTTTCTGTTTTATAGTTTGGACCATCCTCACTCTCACCACCTGCTGCCATGGAGTCTTTGAGTTGGAGGGCTTCATCGGATAATGGCCGTACGTTCCTACGTTGACTGAAGACGCCGGCGCTAATTAGGCCCAGGGCTACTACGTACATGCAGACAAGCATGTTCTGCCTCCTCCACCTCAGCAAAGGCGCAGCTTCTCGAACCTTGAAGTCGGCGCGGCTCCCTTCTCCAATTTGCCAGAGGTGGCGCCCTCCCCTCCACGAGCCGCCGACACCGATAAGATTGCATGCAATCGCGGCGAAAAGCGGGTATTTGGGAGAAGGGGCTTCTATATCTCGCGACAGAGGTTCTACCTCGGGCTCGCCCTCGTTATCCTTGTCGTTATTGCGGCTGTCGTGGGCACCGCTGTCGGCGTCCTACAGCATAAGAAAGGTTCTGATGCTGCTGAGAGCCCGGCCGATAATCCAGATACCCAGACAACCGATCCGGCGAACGAAACTAGCACTGCAGATGCAATTTGGGATCAGTCCGCGCTGGGCGTTACGGGATGGAAATATAACGACGATAAGGAGTACAGCATCCGCCTTTTTTACCAAGACGCCGAAGGCTATCTTCGTATATCATCGATGGAGTCTGTGAACGCGGAAGCATGGAGCGCAGGTACCAGATTTGTGAAAGCAAAACGAGGAACGCCGCTGGCGGCGTCGTGTCACAACCAATCAATCTACGATGTAAACAAAAAGGTATTTGCACAAGGAGTCCTAGAGGCCTTCAAAGGCTAATCCAAGGAAAGGCCATGGAGGCGCACGTCTTCTATCTCGACGAAAACGCGAAATTGCAGGAATATATCTTCGAAGATAACGACAAAACGGGATACAACGGAAGCCTGAACGACCAAAATATCGTGCCCGCTAACAACACTCGGCTGGCATCGTATTGGCCTTCGTTGGTGTACCAAAACCCGGATGATACGATTTCCGAGATGCGGTATGACTGCCCTATTGGCGCTTCCAGTTGCTGGAAAAGCAAGAATCTCGACATTAAGGGCCCCGGGCCATCCGCGCCACTGGCCGAAGTTCCCCGCGGGAGATGGGGAACGGAGTCACATCTGTACTATCAGCGCCAAGATGGCGAGCTGGTGAACCTTGTGTTCCGCAATGACACCGAGCAGTGGACTACTGGTAAGTCTACCCTATACCTCCACCTTCTCCGCGTCTCACAATCCCCCAGAAGGACTCCTCCAACAAATCTCTCTCCCCACTTCCGCTCCCTTGGGCCTCCTCGCTACCCCCCGCAATCCCAACGGTGGTTTACTCCAGTTCCTCGTTCTCTACCAAAAGTCCGACAATCGAGACATCTTTTTCGCCTGGAGGAACGCGGAAGGTTGGAACGCCCCGGCCAAAGATCCGGCTCTCAGTGCAGCAATGAAAGGAACGGATATCGCGTGCTTGGCCCCGGAGAGCTGGACGAACAAGATGCTAGCGTATGGGCCGGAGATGAGCCGGTGCTTCTTTATGGGGACGAAGGGGAAGCTGAGGGAAGTGCAGTGGAAGGGGCTAGAATGGAAGGATCTAGGGTTCATTAGGAGTATTAGTAATGGGGAGGGAGAGTAGTGTTGATGTGGCTGGAGAAAGTAGGCGGCCCTTTGATGATTTCATGGAATAGATACCCTTTCATGTTTGCTTCACAATTTCCCGGTATCGTGGGCGTCAGGGATCGTGGTTCCTGCTCGCAGTGAAGGCGGAGGAGATTAAGCGTGCGTGGAACATTTACAGCTATCACGTCAGCGACGCGAACTGAGTGACACCTCAATAGGTCGAATATTCGACCGCTCAAGCCAACCGCTGCGCCTAAATGTACACGATGTCTCTACTCTCCAAGATATGTCACCGTTCCAGTCTTCAATACCGAGAATGCCCTAGCCTCACTAAGATTATGGTAACCACTATTTAAGTCCAGGATTTCCCTATCGCTTCGCTCTACAAGCACCCTTTCCTGCAGCATTAAATAAGCAAAAGCACTCGACCTTAAACGTACACTACAATACGAACATTACCCCACCAAAATCTCAACGCAAATTCCCGCAAAGCATCTAGTCAGCTATGTGCTCGGCGGAAGTAATCAGATACCCCAACTGCCGCTGCGTTCTTTATATCCGGAGGATCCACAGGTGTCTGCTGTTCCGGCGCGGCTGCTCGGGCCATTTGGAGATTGTGACGACGGTGGGGCATGAGGCGGGCGTGTGTATGAAGCATGAAGAGATGGGATGGCAGGAGGCGGATGATGCGTATGCGTCGGACTGAGTAAGGGGTATGCGAAGCCTTGGAGTGTGAAGGCAAGTGCTACTTAGACCACCTTTTTACGGAGTTTATAATTCAATCGCGTGGGCTATTGTATTTACAAGTCAATTTATCTGCGATACGATACCAAGTAAGTATGCAACTATGCCTATAAACAGGGCAATGATGTAGGTTACCGCGATCTGTTCCACGGTCAGTATGAACGTAATACATCCCTGCCTGAAACGGGCACCCGCCTTCTGTTGACCATCCCACACCGAAGCATCTCCGCGATCCCACAACGGACTAATTGCCACGACACTTAGCCCCACAAAAAGGCAAAATATGCCACACGTGAGCAGTAGCTCTGGAATCCTCAGCGCAAACGCACATCTTCTCACTGTCGCTGCTACGTGATTCTTGTCTTCGGGGTGCTCTACGATTCCGAAGATATGGTTAGCTTGCTCCCGAATCGTCGGGCGAAGAAGCGCGGATTCCACAAAAATATTTTGCTGGAAGGCCGATACTATGCCCATTAGTGAGAAGGTCAGGGCGGCGTAGAGCGCTGCTGAGGCTGTCCACGGGGACGCTTGGGTGGACTCGTATGTGAGGAGCGAGGCGACAACTGCGGAGACAATCGATCCCTGTAGTGGGCGTGGGTTAAAAATCGCTGTATTATGAGGATATTGGGTATTTACGTACCACGAGCCCGATGGAAGCGTTCATCACTATTTGTGCATCGGCCCATTGGCGAAACGCCTCCTCCGGTTCGCTTATGGCGCGGGAGAGTCCATAGGCTATGCTGCTCCATGGGGCTTGCTGTGTGTAGACAAATGCATGTGCCACTCGATGGGGGGAATGTCGCAACTGAAGCTGCCTCAGCATCAAAGCTCGCATTGCGAGGGTATGAGAGAGGGCGTACCGAGTATGACATGTTGATTAGATTGAGACACTCTTCTGAAAGCAATAAGTGCATATATGGTAGATCAGTAGAGTTATGTCCCAGTAAGGGTCTGTATATTCGAGCGACGTGCGGCGGAAGGCGAGGTGCCTAGCTCGCGTTCAGCTTGTGGCTTTCGCCGAGCTCCTGGACTGCTCGGAATACCAATTCCGTTCTCTGTAGACTTTCATGTCAAGTGAGCATGGTGTAGCCTTGTCAGGAGATCGTCGGAATGGATCTCCTATTGATGATGTGATCGGTGCCACCTTCGGTTAGCGCTCAAGGCGATTGGCGAATGCTTTAATACTTATATCATGCGCGCGCCCCTTCGCTACAGCCTCGCAGCATCTGCCACTAATGTCCTCTACAATTTTTATATGTGGACTGACCTAAAATGATTGAGGTCCGTGAAGAGCAGCCTCCCTACCCTTCGAGATCAGTCTGGAGATGATCACCTGGGCAGGAAGGCCATACTCGGGATCGCTACACATTTCCCTGATGGGAAACCCTCGCTCTCTTGGAAAATACTTGAGGCTGACCTTCGAGGTGCGTCTTATTATCTCCTGCGTGACCTGATCCAAAGCATTCGCAGATATAACGGGTTCCGTTTATTCTCCGTACCGCTCAACATCGACGGCCACAAACTCCCCGCGAAATACTCCGTTTCCATAGAGGTCAGAGGTTACCGAAAAGTCTACCGCCAGCTGAGCTGAATCCATTGTGCTCTCATTCAACGCACACTCCGCCATGTCTCCCAACTGGTTCTGGAGCTCGAGCTCCTCTCGTAGCCCTCCAACACCGCATGCCTTCATTGGTGAAACAAACGGCCAACGGAGTCTCCGTCCGGTCTTCATCTTCGCTCGGAGACTCTCTGGCTCCGGAGGCTCCATCATGAGTAAATTGTTTAACCGAACACCTATTCCCAAATGGTTTGAGGAGATGACCCAAATTCCGTCCGCCTTCTGGTCTGGTCACTGGGGCGTTGTCGTCGGACCTTATCTCTATGAGATGAAACCCATCAAGTCGAATCGAGGAGACGTTCTGCAATTCTTTCGGGGTTCGTTTGAACAAGATACCCTGTGGTTTCCGGATATTGGTTACACAGGAGTGTTCTACACCGATCTCACAGACGAAGAGATCAATACCAATGGTGAGCCGAGCGTTTCAAACCCCATATTGTCAGGGCTGATGCTTCTGTAGCTCTTTATGCGCATGACGATATGAGAGCTGAGTCGGTCAGGTACGACTTGACGCGCCATAACTGTCAGCATTTCGTGCTGGCGCTATTAGACCGGCTCCAACGACACTCGCAAATGCAAAAGGCAGCGATAGCGCAATTTGCCGCCCAGATGCAGCCACTTCCTCCATTTCAACAGCCCATGGCTACCCTTCAGCAGCCTATTGTGCTCTAGGCGCTTCACCTAGTCCGTCAATCATGCCGCAATCATCGGGATACTTTTCGACAGTCCAGCCAAGCTACCCAATGAGCTACTCGTCTGACTATGCTGAGGAGGAATACTCCCCGGTCCCCTCAGGATACCCACTTATGTCCCTTTGATATACTAGACTGGTACTGGATCGACATCAAATCACCTAAGATACAAGATGGCGTTGCCGCAAGCGTGTTATCATCGGATTTTTTTTTACAGGAAGTTATTGGTCATGAGGGGGCAGATTCTGGGGCTTGGAGTGCATAGATCGTGGTCCTATTGTATACACTGCTATATCTTCATGTCGACCTCTCTCACGCGAGCCTTATGGCTCACAAAGCTGAACTTGAATGAGTTACGGTTAACCTAGTTCCTCCTCTACGCCTATTCCTTGCATGCTTTCCAAGCCATCACACCCAGAGGATGACATCCGCGTAGGGATGTTTAGAAGTTAGAAATGACGCCCTAAGAAGCATCCGCCAAGGGAAGAACTGGCGTATCTCATCCACGCGAACCTCCATATGAGATTCGGCAACGATCATGTGCTCGATCAAACTTGGCCATTACATGCGCGGTTTGTGGATGCCGAAAGCGCACTCCAAATCCATTGATGCCCAGAACTTATAGGAATGGGTCGGCATGGAGAATCTGTCCAAGATACAAGGAAGGAAAGAGAGCAGAGGTTCTGCGCAAGGCGTCGCAATTTCGGGAGGCAGATGACGAATGACGTACTGTTGCCGCGATAAGCTGAGAGTTGAAGGTGAGTGATAGACTTCATTAATGAGGCGCGTTTGGAGGAGAAGCGGTGAAAGTGAAAGGCGCTGAATATGTCGGCCAATATGGTTCCTCCTTGCGGAGCGTTTGCAAACGGCGGCTCACCGCAACCTTGCTCCCCTCCACCAGAAGTATTGCACGGAATGAGGCATTACCACACTGCACCCGTATCATACTACCCATGATTCTCTGTAGCCGTGTGCTCTTTCTTCTCTCTCTCTTTCTCAATCTGCAACACTCCACCCACCAAAAACCTATCACAAAGTCCAAATCTCAACAATACATAAACCTCCTAATCCTATACCACTCACCCGCGCCAAGATGTGCTGGATCCGCATCACACAATACGCACAATGTGGCTGCGTCGCCTACTTCATTCCCGGAATCCGGAGGTGCGAAGAGTTCGAGCGGTCATGTGGAGGAAACCTGACGCTTATCAGCACGGGCTTGGAGGGTGGTCGATGCCGAAGGCATCCTGAGTTGGGGGAGCAGAGCGTGAGCAGCGACGAGTCGGATTCCTCGAGCTCTGGTAGTTCCAGTAGCTGAGGTCGAGGTGATGCGGTTTGTAGGAGAGGTAGGGAGGGACGGGGGTTGGGCGAGACATTGCGCTGCTTGAAGGACTGTACGGCCCATACGGGGATTTTTTTGCTGTTAGGAAGGTGCAGTGAAGGACCTTAGGGTGGATGTTCCGCAAGTGAGCGGTGGCGGAGCTTTAAGAATGAATGGGTGATGGAATGTGTAATGAAGGAGCAAAAATGACAGTGTATGGAGGAGCTCAGCATCATCGCCGGCATTCGGTGCTGTGCCCTGATCGTATGAGTATCCGCATTAGCTTCCACGCGCCGCCGCTTGACATGGCGTCCAAACGAGCTCTCATACTCGGTCGCCTTTCCATGTACTGCCCCGTCACTTGGTGAACAAAAAAGAGGTGCCGAACAAACGGATCGCACCCTGATGAAGGGTATTCCGAGTCGTAGGACTCACAATGGGATGTCTAAACTTGGCGGCGGCTGGACCTGTAATGTGTTAGGACAGAAGGAGAGAAACGGATTTATCCGGAGCAAAGGGATCCAATCCTTCTGCTCTTTCAGTTATGACGCCTTATATATCCGGTAACAGGATTGGATCCGGATATCCATGCTGGGATGTACGATCCACGGTATCCAGAATACTCGCGAATGGCGTTGTAGCGGATAGCCATGGTTGTCTCCAGGGCTAGCTCTGTTATTACTACGATAGAGGGCACCTGTAGCGGCGAAACTGCTCCGACTAGGTCACTGACCTGATTGCGGAAGCCGTTGTGTTAACCAATGACTATGGCGGTGATATCGCACCGACATCCACGGGGACCAAGCGCCATCCAGAACTCCAGAGACACGGCTCTGGCTGGAAGTGAGATGTGACTAAATCGCGAATGTAGTTGGTTGTAGTTCCTGTGAGGTTGGCGCCTGGGCTGAGCGGGCCTAGATGCTCGGTTTAGTTAGGGAAGAGAGTGCCCGGAGTGCTTCAGTGTGTGATGCGAACTCATTTGGGCCACAGACAGCTCGTTGAAGGCCTTTAGGCACAATAATAGAGCTTGGGGCGAGCGGTCGTGCCTTGAACTGCATGACTTCCCCCGGGCTTACCAACGACAAAGACTAATATCAACCTCAACTTTCACATCTCTGACGCCCGCGCCTACCCAATCCGTGTTCCAAGCCACCCCACCATGGACACTCGAGGGGCCCTTCACGAATCAGCGTACCCACCTGCCGAACTCGGCTAGTTTCCGGACGCGCCTTACCTGCCGATCACAAGCCATGTACAGCCTATCAAAGCCGCACATGTGCTCGTCGACGATAAACCCGAGAACAAGACGAATGAAACACTGAATTTCGCAGCCCCGCGAATAGCGTTCTCTACCTTCCTTTTCGGTTGTAAGGTACGGTGTACTGGCGAGGCTGATCACCCGTGTCCGGGAGCGAGTATTCGGCACTAGCGGGAGTTGCAGTCCAATGAAAGCGGGAGACGTGGGAAGGTGGTCTCAGGTTCAACGCTGGACGAGCGCGGCGGTTTGCTGAGTCCTGGCTTTCGTGGACAGATGAAGGACACAGCGAGCGGGCGAGTGGTTTAGGAGATGGAGATGGAATGCAAGGTCGCTAAGCGGACATAAGCACTCGCGGACCTGAGGTAGATTCTAGGTTAGAGTTAGCGATAGCGATCTTGACTTGCATGTAGATTAATCTATCCCGTCCCTGATGGTCCAGGGCAGAGTTGAGGCGTTTCGGAGAGGTCCGCGAAGCCAACCATAGTCTTAAAAGTATATAATGAGGTCGCTGATTGTTCCTCTGTAGCGGCAGGCTGACGTCCAGGATCAGTCCCCCTCTCGTTGCACCTGCGCAGATCAGTCGTTCTCGGCCTTTGCCCTTCCCAACCGGCACCATGAAGCTGCTTTCTACCCTCCTGCTCTTCATTGCTCCTATTACCCTCGCCCTTCCGACTGAGAACATTGGGGCCCCTGTCGAACGTGACGAGGTTTCCGAAAGGGCGTGCTACGTGACCTGTGGTTCAAACTGTTACAGTAGCTCTCAGGTCACAGCGGCACGCAACTCCGGGTACAACTATGTCAAGCAAGGGGGGACTGCTGGAGGTAGCTCGTACCCGCACGTGTACAACAACTACGAGGGATTTGACTTCTTGGTCGGTGGCACTTACTATGAGTTTCCTCTCATGACTAGCGGATCATACACCGGCGGTGAGTTCAGAGGAAAGCAGAAATGGTAGGGAAAGGCTTATTGTGCGAACAGGTTCCCCTGGCGCGGATCGTGTCATCTTCAACCAGAATGGACAACGGGCCGGTGAGATCACGCACACGGGCGCAAGTGGAAGCTCGTTCGTGGCGTGCTCCGGATGGTAGAGAGGATGATGAGCTGGAGGAGAATAGCAGTATGGAACTGTGCATTGCCATTTACCTAGGTAGCATGCGAACTAGGAAATGCCACGGTTTTCGAAATAAGATGCCCTCCAGGCTATGACGGAACGCGTTCGAAACTGTCTTCGCGTTCTTCTCTCTCCGTAATATTTGGACTA
This sequence comes from Trematosphaeria pertusa, assembly GCF_010094035.1. NCBI lineage: Eukaryota > Fungi > Ascomycota > Dothideomycetes > Pleosporales > Trematosphaeriaceae > Trematosphaeria > Trematosphaeria pertusa. Next base: position 536,737 of record NW_022987215.1, on the reverse strand, counting down.
AGCGAGAGACTAAGGTGATTGTTTGCCTCCGTGTAGATGGGGATCGCCGCTAACCCGATCGAGCGCGGCTCTCAGGATGACGTGAATTTGGCGCGCCCCACCACAGCTCAAAATCAAAGGCTGCCAACACCAAAGCCTCAAGCTGCCCCGTTTCTCACAGTGCCTGACAATGGCTTCAGCAACCGCGTCAGACCTTCGAACGCCCTCTCACCCCGTCCCCCAGGCTGCGAACACGTCAGCCAGCACTCAATTCCCGCCCATTAACATCGGAACCCGCCGCTCAACGCTCGCCCAAATCCAGGCCCGATCCGTCGAGCAAGCGCTCAAGAATGCGTACCCGGACCGGGCGTACAACATTTGCGCGGTCCTAGCGCAAGGAGACAAGGATAAGATCACGCCGCTGCAGCAATTGAGCCAGGGCGAGAATGCGAAGAGTCTGTGGACGGGCGAGCTGGAGGCTATGCTCGAGGCAGGCGAGCTGGACATCATTGTGCACTGTCTGAAAGGTATGTACAATGCAGAAATAGCGGATGCAGCTAGGACTGAGCACATGTTCAAGACATGCCCACACAGCTGCCCGAGACCCTGATGCTAGGCGCCATCCTCGAGCGCGAAGACCCCCGCGATGCCCTAATTGTCTCGCCCCGGCTGCCGAAAGACACGAACGTCGCTACGCTCCCGCACGGCTCGACGATAGGCACCTCATCCATCCGGCGGGCCGCCCAATTGCGGCGGCTTCATCCACACCTTCAATTTAAGGACCTCAGAGGCAATGTTGGGACACGGCTCGGCAAGCTCGATGCCGAAGACTCGCCATATGCTGCAATCGTTTTGGCCGTTGCAGGGCTTAAGCGGCTAGGGATGGAGAGCAGGATAAGTCAGTACCTGAGCAGCGACAATGGTGGCGTCTTACACTCAGTCGGGCAAGGTGCGCTGGCAATAGAGATCAGGAAAAATGACGACGTGATGCAGACTATGCTGCAAAAGGTTCGGTGCGAGCGCACAACACGAGCCTGTTCGGCTGAACGAGCGCTTCTGAGGACACTTGAGGGAGGTTGCAGCGTGCCCATTGGAATTGAAACTACATGGAGGGGGAACAAAGGGCTTACGGTAGGGGCACAACCCCCGGACGCCTTTGACAAGCATGGCGAAGCGGTTGCGGAAGCGGGGCCAGATTTGGATGATCAAGAGCTAGTCCTAAAGACAGTCGTAGTGAGTGTGGACGGAAAGGAATCGGTTGACCATGCAACAGCACGAAAGGTCAGGTCGGTTGAAGAGGCGGAGGCTATGGGACGAGATGTCGCAAAGATGCTGCTAGAGAAGGGCGCGGACAAGATCCTGGAGAAGATCAGTGCGGAAAAGCAGTGGGCAGCTAAGAAGCAGCTGGAAGAGGCATCAGCCGCATCGTAAGCCGGTAGAGCTCACATAATTAGATCCTTCAGTGGATGAAGACCTCGGGAGCTGTCTGCTCTGCCCTCGCGTGCACGCCATTCTTGCCTATTAACGTTTGCCAAGGATTGATGGAGGAAAGTCAGCTAAACGTCAGCACACCTCCACCTCTGCAAGCTCAGTGCATGCGCTAGGAATTTGCGAGACTGGACAACATTGCTCAGTTTGACAGTTGCGAGTACGCGGTCCATCGTGGCTGCATAATGTCGCAGTTACGAAGCATGCTCCCGGATCGCAACAAGTGCCCATCTTGCCACAATGTGTTCTGCCTCCTCATTGTGCTAACGCCTGAGCAAGCCACCGTCGTTCGCGCCGAAGAGCAAAAACCGGATCATAAGATGGTCCCATTCCATTGAGCATTGTACGTGGAGGGTGTGAGCGACCGCGGCATCGTGCTGCCACTTCCGAGTTGTACTCCTATATCGTCACGCGCCCCTCTAAGTATATATCCTCTTCCGTTTTATGCCAAGGAGTTTCACGTCTCTCAACTACCGACAAACCTCCTCTTCAAGCAAACTAATCCCAAACATGCCTCGACGGGATCCAACAGCGTCTGTTTGGCGATCAAACTTCGCTCGTAATGCCCCAGCGCTACCCTCATGGGGAACAGAAAATCCCCCCCTTGACCCAGTGGGTATCAAAATGACCGACTACATCGACAACTGCGTCCATGACCTAGAGAACCTACGCGTTATTCCCTTTTGCGGAATCTGCGCCGCCACATGGCGAGACCAGCCTGAGACTAGCGTTCAGATCGAGCCATGTGGTCACAAATTCCATCGAGAGTGTCTCTTAGATCGTTTCAACAGCACCACGCCGCAGCGCAATCTGTGCCCAAATTGCGAAGTCGAACTCTTCAGGCTGAACGCGCTGGATCCAGAGCAACTGGCGAAGTTGAAGGCTGAGAATTACGATGGCTGGTTCAATGTCCAGGGTTACAAGAATCTCATGGTAATTGCAGACGCGCTTTTTGCGGACGAAGTGCGGATGCGCTGGCGTATTCGCAACTGGAACGGTGTCCTTGGGGAGGCGACAGAGGTTTACTGGAGGTACCATCCCTACCAGTGGATCTGTGCGACTCACATGGAGCAAAACAGCTTATGGACATACATGGAGGTCGCTCAACGCCTGCTCGAACGCATGGTGGACGAGGGTGTGCCGCCGTGGTCTTGGTGTGCTAGGACTACTCGCGCTGCGATTACTTCCATCAACCTCGACCTCGGACGGCTGGTCCCGGTCGATATGATTCCTCAACAGGATTGTGGTTTTGCCAAACCTGCGGACGCTGCGAACTACCCAGCTCAGCCATCTCCCCGGCGCACTCCAAGTTCGGAAGAATCGTATTCCGAGGGCCGTCCAGTGGGGAACGAATCGTCTGCGGTAAACGAAAACGCTAACTTCGATAGTGTTTTCGACATCGAAGAGGTGGATAGCGAATCCGAGGCTGAGACTGCCGAAGACACCGCCCATCAGCGCGCCGCTCGCCGCCGCAATATGCAGGAGGCCCGGGACTGGATTCGGCAGTCCCGTACCATTGTAACAGAGTTTCGCAACGTCTATGAGGTCGACCTCGCTGACGGCCAATACGAGCTTAGGGATCGGGAGGGAAGGGTCTTTGCATCTGTCCCCAATGCAGAAGGCTACTTCGTCATTGGAGATCTCGCTATCTTCTACCGCGCGCCGTAGCTAGACTATCGGCTCGCAGTGCCGGGAATGGAGAATGGGAGCGAGGACGGCACAGTTTTTGCAACGTTGGGAAATGGGGAGTGGACTCATGGAGGAATAACGAATACAAACCAATTTTGAATACGAAAACCAGGACAGGTGCATAGGAGGGTGAAGTTGGTCAGACTTAGGGGAATGCAATGTGATGAAAAGTCGTGCTTGGGACTGACGAGCCACGAGCATGCTCCTCAATATTTATTGTACCGACAGTAGGTGAGAGGCCCCAAGGTCCGCTCACAAATGACGACTCAGCCAAAATGGGGGTCGGGTGGAATATCGGGTCGGTTTTCACGCTGTTCTTCTTGCCGGGCAGCCTCTAGGTGGGATCACGACTCCATTGCGGTAAAGAAAGCAGAATTAGAGTGAGCTTCGAGCGCAAGGTGTAAGTATAACTATCACTCTGGACTGAGATCATGGCCAGTCTTTTCTTTAAATTAGTGAACGAAGCAAGAGGGGAGACTAGGCTATGTCGAGAGGATAATTAGGATGCAGATAGGACGGTGGAGGGCTTCAGGCGACGGCACGCGTAGGAGAGGGCTCGGTAAGTATGCAGCCTACTATTAGGATAGGATTAAGGAAAGAGTTGAACAGAGGGTACTGCTGTGGGAGACTCTTCCATTGCTCTAACCATAGTTTTGGGTAACCCTTTTGTCCTAAACTCCGTATTGTACATATCACAAGATGATTCTGGTAATTGTGAATCACTTCTAACCTCTGCCTAACCCCACACTGCAACCAACCTTTCCCTTTGACTCTCGGTTTAATTTTTCTATTGCGTCTTTTTCACACTCTTCTCCGTCGGCGCGCTATACAACCAAACCGCCACAAAAGCCACCCATCCCACAACCGTAACCCAGATGCCTCCAATCCACACCCAAGCGCCGCTAATCTGCCAACTTCGCGGCCACTCATCATGCGCAAAGTGCCTGACCGTAACTTGCCTCTTCTCGTCGACGTTGGTGAGGAAGGGGCGGCGATAGTTGATGCGGAAGTTGAAGATGCCATGTTGATCGGGAGTCTTGAAGGACACACCGAAGATGGTGGAGTTTGCGGTTTGGGAGATGGGAGTGAGGTTAAGGCGGTGGAAGGGCGAGAGCATGCTGAATTCGAGTTGGACGGAGTCTCCGGGGGCGGGGAAGTAGGGGGCGAGATGGTCACCTTGGTATTCGGAGATTTCGACCTGGAAGGCCTGTAGACGTTAGCATTGTGAACGGGCAAAGTGGGCGCCAGGTTTACTTACAACATCCTGCTTGACGCGGTAGATCTTGGGGTTGTTCTCCGGGATAGCAAGGCTGGTGTTGAGCTTCTTGCTCACACCCTCATCGAGGTAGTGAAAGAGCTTGCCAATCTTCAAAACGCCAGTCTCCTTGAACGTCCAAGCTGTGAGCTTCTGTGCAAAATCGCGGTTCGCGGTTTTGATAGCTTTTCCATTGAGGGTGGCCTTCTCCGCGAACCAGCCGTTCTGCAGCATCTCGGCTGCACCGAGCACAGTCAACCTGGCGGAGTTGTGAGCCTGCATAGAGGAGACGATGCTCAGCTGCTCGCCAGTAGCAAATGGATCTTCAACAGCATCCGCCTCATCCTTGGGATTGTAGCTGTATGCGGTGCACGGTGCACGGAGGATAGGTTCGATGAGCGGAGATTCGTTGCCAAGCGTCTGGCCTATAGCGCGGGGGACCGCAATGAAGCCCTCGCCCGCGAAGTAGTTCTTGACATCTGGCCTCAGCGGTTTCGGGTACGGAAGCAGGAGAACATCGTGCTTCTCTGCTGCGGAATTAGAATCATAGTTGAAGTGGTCTACCACCAATGCGCCCTTGTCTGACGGGACGTGGATATCAAGCTCGAGGAGCAGCGATTGGACGGCGGTGGGTGTAGCATGATCGCTGGACAAGGCAACTAGGACATTGCCCTCCTTCTTCATGAAATCGAGGAATTGGGTCGCGGTAAGGGCTGGTCCAAGGCCTTTCGACTTCCCGGGGAGGAGGATGACGTGGTCGTAGGCTCGTTCGCCATGTCTGAAGAGGGAGAGCTTGTCTGATTTCGGAGAGTCTACGGTCGTATGGAAGCCTCGAGCTATGCATTTGATTGTCAGCCTCTGTACGGGCCAATTGGTAGCGCAGAGCTCGTCGAACTTCGGGGGTGTTCTCAAGGCTCTGAGATGCCAGATGGCCATGTGTAGAGCTTCCAATTACCAGAGACAGCGCTTGGCCCGCTCCTGTCGCGGTTCCAAGATGCGAGCGGGTTCCTCTGAAGCCCCGAACAAAACGATACCCCCCGAAAGGAGAATATGCAACTTACCGGCCAAATCCTCCAAAAACACACTATACTTCTCCCGCTCGCTCTGCTCCTCGAGCACCACCAGTAGCCTTCCCCCTGTGTAACTCAGCGCCTGCACGGCGCCTAGCAGCGCCAGTAATAGAAGCGAAAACAACCACCTCATTGTCGTGGTGTATCCGAAGTAGAAACTTGGGGAAGGCTTGCGCGGCGGGAGCTCAGTTGGAGACGTATGCATTTGCCAAGCCCGCGGCGGCCGGAGAATTAGTGCCGCCGATCGAGCTGGGGAACCTCACCTGTGACACGATCAAGTTGCAGCTGCCATTGCGCACCCAGACATCCTCTAAACGCAGCCACAAGACATAGTCAGCCTCTCCAACAACTGCCACAGCGTATCGCGTACTAACGGAGTGCAACAGAGCCACAATGTCCGCGCCCGCGCCCCTCTTCTTCAAGCAGCCGATCCGCTACCTCAAATGGGCCTCCATCAACAAGCCCGCGTACTTCTATTCGATTATCATTGGACTGGCCGGCCCGGCGATTCTGGTGGTTGTGCCGCCGATACGGAGGTATTTGGGCGATGAGAGGAGAGCGAGGATTCCGCAGACGTATCCGAGTACGTACATCCCGCCAACCCGGATGGAAGCGCCGGAGATGCAGATGGACAGAGCGAAATAGAATGGAAGGCTAACCATGCGCAGTACCAAAGGGACCGCGACCAAGACCGAGCGGGTTCGAGGACGAATAGGTGGGGAATTCGGGTGCGCGGAGCGCTCCAGGGCATGGCACGGAGACGGGACGATATCATAGGGACGCGAAGTGAGGGCGAAAGAACATGTCTAAGGAACATGCACTTGAGAATAGGCCAATAAAGCCAGAGCCTTGTACTTGTACAAAGCCAATTTCCTTTCAACCAAACGCCTTCTCAGACCCTCAGCTGAAGCCGCAGTTACCTAATCTTCGATCACCCGTTAAGCTTCCTGAAGTCCGACAACGCTTCATCGAGACCCACGAAAGACCCATGACCAGAGACGTAAAAGCCATCAGCTAGTTATGCCGCACCCGCTTGTTTGCCGCATCGCTCGGATGGGCTTCCTCCAGAACCTCATCGTCCAAGTCGAAGCTCGCCTCGCGCTCCTGGGACCGCTTGGCGGCCACAAGATTGTGTCTCGCGATGTCATTGCCGCCTGGACGCCTACCACGCTTGAGACCAGCACCCGGCGTAGCCGACGGGAGATCCTGCGTCAGCCACGGGAAATCCTCTCGCTCGACCTTGACGCATGTAAGATAGTCGACCGGGTACCGATGCACATCCAACTGGCAGTAGCTCTCCAGGATCCCGTGCTGATCCACACGCTGCTTGATGTTCTCCTTGATCTCCAGCAGGTGGTTCTCGAGCACGTTCATCGCCTTTTTCGTCATCGGGAACCTGTGGTGAAACTGGTTCATGATGGGCTTGTTCATGTAGGCTTCGCCAGCGGAGCCGAGCGAACGGTACAGTTCGTAGCCGCTGTCGTCAGCCTGGTGGCCCTTCTCCAAGATGATGCGCTGGCCGAGCCAGTGCCGGAAAAAGGCCAGCGCCATCCAGACGAGGATGTCTTTAGCGTACTCTTCGCGCTTGATGGGCGGGTAATCGGTCGGCTTGTCCATGCGGCCGGGGTACGCGCTCATAACCATCTGCTCCAGCGTCTTTCCCTTGTCAACCAGTCGCGCATGGCATTTCTCCGCTAGCAAGCCTATTCCAGGGTACTCCTTCAGGGTCAGCATCGCTGCGGGCTTCGCCTGCATGCGCTTCCAATTTCCCGCCAGATGCACCATAGCCTCGCGGAAGATGAGCTCCGACTTGATGTCGTAGGCCATCTTGGCCCAGAGATGCGGCATGCTCTGGACTGCGCGGAAGAGGCTCTGTCCATGCTTCATCAGCGCGACCTCGACGGGCTTGCTGATGATGTTGGTGCAGCCGAGGTAGTCTGCGATGGCGATGATCTGGATGACGTCGTCGAGTGCGGCGCGCATGTCCGAGTCGCAGATGCGCATTTCCTTGTTGTAAAAGGCATACAAGATGGCTTCGTAGTGGTCGAAGATCTTGGTTGGGATGCGCCCGTTCTCATTAACGATCAGGCCGGTGCGGCCGTCCGCGCGCTCACCGGCGGGCGTGAGTTCCTTCAGTTAGGGTTGCGTTAGTCAAGTGCTTTCCTTTCGCGGGCTGAAGGGTGTTAGGCTAGGAGTTGCGGAGGCTTACCACGAGGTCCAGGATCCCGGCAGGATGCTTGTCGGAGGGCAGCTCTTTCAGCTCGATCATCCATCGGATCTTGATGCCCGCGTTCTTCGCCCGATTGCTGAGCTTTGCGGCATAGGGTTCGATCAGTAGGTCCGCAAGTAGGGTGCTGTTGCGGGCCAGGGTGCCCGAGTGGAATTTGTATCGGCGATCGTGAGCCAGAACGACTTCGACGTCCTCTGCTTGATTCATTCTGAGTGTTGATAGGTGGAGTCGGTGGCGACAATGGGTGTATATAGAGGTAGGTTGGGATTTGTGTCGGAGGATGAGGTGCTCCGCGAGTGGAGAAGAGAGGAAAGAAGAGGAGAAGGATTATATAGAGGGTGCGTAGGGGAGTAGAGAGGAAGAGAAGGAGAAAGGTAGACGTGAAAGATTATGAGTGGGCGTAGTACTCCTTGCCAAGGCTTTGGGAAGGGTGACTGACAACGGAAGAAGCAAGAAGGCGGGGAAGTGAAAGATATCAGCCAGAATTTTATGCGGCGAACTGCTGAAGTGAGGCCTTTCAGAAAGTTAACGGGCGTTGCAAAGGCTGATGAAGGTCTTCAAGCCGCAGTTTCTTAGAGCAGAAGTAGTTGCTTAAAACTTGCAAAGGAGCGAAGTGATAGTAAGCGCCTTCGTGGGTACACTAGTCTGTTCTGTTTTGCGGGACATGAGCGGAAGGTCGCTGGAGGCATGCGGGCTTGAGGTGGCAGCCTCGAATTCAGTCAGCTCCCTAGAAGAATCCCGTAGCCATGAGCCACGATGGATCTGTGAAAGGCAACGTGTGCAGTTACTAAGGGAAAAAAAATTGGCAGCCACTGCTTTCATGTAATCACCAGATCTCCACACCATGTCTTCCCGGCGCCAACCTGACCTTTCGCGGTTGAACCTGACCCTTACGCTAGTCCTCGAAGAACTTCACGCTATCATGTGCATATTCGGCCTTTTCGACCTCGGGATGTACGCTTTTACTGTCTGTAATCCTTATACGCCTGTAAAGGAAATGTAAACCATATCCATCACTTCTCCTCCCTCGCAACATCCTCCGTACTAACCGCTGCACTCTGCTCCCCCTCAACCCTCTTCTTCCTCCCAAAGCAGCCGCAACCTCCCATCTTGGCGTCGTAGCCTTCCCTGAAGCACAGACCTGGATGGAATGCATTAAGTGCCAGCACGGCTACCCCTATAATCGCACCCTCGAGCCCAATAAAATACTTCTGCGTCTTGATCAAATGACCATTCCAGCCCTCGCTCAGCTCCGCAACACGGTACACTGACCGCGTGAAGATACACAGCGTCGCAAGTGACAACGCAGTGAGGAACCCCTTGAATGCCCAGCTCGACCGCAGTTTAGCATGCGTAGGATCCAATGCACTCTGCGCGCCGAGTTCCCTGATTCTTCGTACCATCCTGATCGTAAAGTCCAGAGACAGGAGGATGAATATGAAGAGGGTGAATACTTGAACGGCCAGTCCCGCAATCATGATGTTGTTCCCAGCAGTGGGGTCTTTGTTTTGATGAGAGGCAGATGACGCGAGACCGCCACCTGCGGCCTGGAGGAGCAGCGAGGCGACGTCGCATGGAATGAAGATGCGTGGATAGGAGAGCGGCTTGATGCGTGAGTTTTGCGGGCCAAAGGTTACGACGATGCGGCTGAGGCAGAGGTAGATGCCCGCGGCGAGGAAGGCAGGCGCGATTGTCAGGCAGACTATTTGAATGAGGAAGGGGTTCTACCAGGCACCGTTAGCCGCGCGTTCATCGCGCAGGAGACATAGACAAACATACCTCTCCAAACGGGTTGAAGTAACTCTGCGTTCTGCCCACATAACCCACCACTTCCAATGCGCAGCCGCATACCATAGCGATGGTAAAGCCTAGAAACCTCCCTGACAAGGCGCCTTGGACGATAAACAACAGCGTCGAGAGCCCAAAAATTCCAATGAAAAGCGCATTGGCCGGGAGAGAGGGCCGATACCCCCAGTACGACAAACTGAGAGGACATGTCTCGAGCGTGCACGAGTCTCGGAAGTTTTTGCGGTCATCGTAGGAAGTACCTGTTGCGCGAGGCACGAGTTGCACCGCGTTGGCGAGGAGCTTGGAGGTTAAAGTCGCCATCGTTGATGGCGAGGGCAGGTCCGAGGACGGCGCCGATGTCTATGCTTATACAGTCTCGTCGTAGTCGCGGCGCAGAAGATAGGCTATAGGGTAAATGAGAAGACGTAGTGCCCGGTTTTGCGCGCCGTCGTAGAATTATGTCTCTAGATTCTGTGTCTGAAGCTGATGCTGTAAGACGGGATGGTAAGGCTGAGAGATGTCCGACTGGGTGGAGGTCAAAGCGAAGGATCGATTCTGAGACACAAAGACAGAACCAGGTTCGGGCAGTGAAGGCGATCTTGTCGAAGAGAAATTAGAGAAAAGGTGAAAGGCACGCTTTGAGGCGGCAAGAGAGGCAAAGGCCACACGAAATGGGTGACGCCTACCCAACGTCTACCACCTACTTTAAAGAGTCCACTGCTGCCCCACTAGCCAGGCTGAAGACCCTCGCTTAAGTGATTACGGTACGCGCCAAACCCGGAAGCGATGTGCCGAGGCATCACGAAAACTTCTCGAACGGTCCTAAATCGTACTTTCACACCTGCGCAGGTGTGATTGGTGGGCTAGAATGTTGCATTCGTTTGTTAGCGACGTTGGGATGAGGAGGATTCGGCGCCCAGCCTTCCGACAGCTCGCTTAGAGGGCCCCGAGGAGCGTAGCGCGTATCCGCCGTCCTGTATCGCCGTCGGACGAAAAAGGGATTTTGATCAAGATTCCCATGCCTATCTCCTCAAGGCTGACAAGGCGGGCCGTGGCTAGGTGGCGAAGTGCTATCAGGATAAAAGGGGGAAGCAGATGTTCCAGCACCGGTGAGGCGCCTGTTCCACATTGTAGTAGCAGGAGCAAATGACTATTTGGGGCTTGCTTTACCTTTGACAGATGCAGGTTGAGGGACGGCACACCCAATGATAACGTGTTACGTGCGACCATCCTCTACGGGACCTCGGGCTGCCTCAAATGAGTCTTACCATATTCAGCCACCAGTATCGCGTTGAGTTAAAACAAGGGTAACTGTCGCAAACGCAGACCAGAACGCAGATTGAGGTGGATTTCATAGGTCCAGGGATAGATTTCGGCGTACCTGGTGTTACAGTAACGGCGACCGGTGATTCAGACACAGAGCAAACAATCCATTCCGCTAAACGCCATATACAATGCTTGTACCGTCCGATTCGCTCTCCACAGCGACAGCATTGAGGGTTGTTCGACGCTTCCTCATGCGATGGCTGCTTGCTGTGGCGGAGGCGGCGGAGCTTCGAGTCGTGTATTTTCGGCCATCATGCGCGAGAAGGCAATGCCGACACCTTCGATGACAGCGAGCAGGACTGCGCATCCGATCGCATTGTTTCGCATAGCTCTGGCACCGCCGCGAACTGCGAGCGCTCCGCCAGTGCAGAAGCCCCCAATGATGGCATTCCACGGGTCTTCCTTCTTCCTAAGCGGCATGTCAGCTCTTACCGACTGGCGTCCAAAGCTGGCGTATCATGCGCACCTTATGCCCTTCACCGCGCAATCGAATGTCGAGAAGAGTCCACCCCAGACACCGAAGTTGCCGCCGAGCACTGGTGCGCGCGCCTTGATCGCGGTAATTGCGCCGATGCGCCGTTCGCCGTATGGAGAGTTACTGTTGAGGGTATTAAATGCAAAGCCCTAATATCAACCCACTGCACAAACTTACCGGAAGCCCTTCACGCCGTGCCATACTGCTCCCCCGATGGCCTGAGAGCTGTTAGCACGTCGAGTTGTGACGTAATGCCAAAGAATTGGAAAGAAGAGGGCACGTACTCCCATACAAAAGGCACCGCCAAAGTCGCTGAGGGCTACCCAGGGGCAGGGGTCTCTGCTATGGTCCATGGTGAAGGCGCATTGATGTTGACGGGGGGAAGCTTGGGGTTGATGAGCTCAGGTACAGCCCGCGCTATTTTTCCGACGCCGAACTCAACTCACGTGATATTTACCACCGCGGCAACCACCTGTCCATATCGGGTGTCGGGTTTGGGCATAGCCATTAAACGCTTCACTAGCCGCTACGAGTCTCTCAAGGGTAGTTGGTCGGGTAATCATAGTACGCACCCTGATGGGGTCACATTGGATGACTTGCGGGTGGTCACCCACGGATGGGCCTACAACTACATGCAAAGCTAGAGGTATTGAAAAGTTTCAAGTCTTGTTCTCACAAGCGTAAAGGCTTCTATTTCAGGTAGTTTGAACGAGTGAGAAATCATACTGGCCACATTCAACCCGAACCCGTTACCAGAAGCTTCTGGTTCAGCTTTCTGAAGAACATCCCTGTGACGCTGAAGCAAGTGTTGTACGGAAGACAAGACAGGTCTCGGAACATGTCGCAGGGAAATGAGCTCATCGACATTCAGCCTCCGATCGTTTGATTCCTTCCTCAGGCCAATGTGATGTAGTCTTCGAAACGGCATTGGTTTTGGTCGGCATGTTCCAAGATTCGGCTTGTACAATACTCGTAACGGGAGTAGCAGCTCTTTGACAAGCAATTGGGGACGCATCGTTAAAGTGGAAGCTTCTGCAAGGCTTTGGCGGGCGAGGGGAGGCTTGAGAAAGGAGCAGAGAAATTACCGCAGTGGCGAGTCCTCATTTGAGAGAGACGTAGCCAGGAGCTATTACCAATCCCATTTTGATATTAGCGCCCCTGGCACGGTCTTCAGGAAGACCGACATGCATGCCAACGTCGACATCCCTCCCACCAGCCTTCATACGTACCTTTTCTACGACATCGACCGACATCTCCCACGCCGAAGCGACTGCAACCCCGAGTTCAGACGTTGGTCCGCGGATAGTGCTGGTCTTTTGGCGGCGCTTGAGCCACCTCATCCTGCCTACGTGTGTGCTTGGCGGCTGGCGAATCTGTAATCGCTGAATTTTGGCTGCCGACATCTCTACCGCCCGTCTTATCACTTGCTGCAATCACCCCCGAGGGTGCCGTTGCTCCGCTGGGCCGCTGTTGACAGAAATATCGGTTCCTGTGGCACAGCAGATCTTGTCAGTTAGGTACCGAGGGAGAAGAGGGGTTTCCGACGACCGCTAATCTGCTACCAGTACCAACCGCGTCTGGTCCACCACAGCTCTGCAAAATAGGTGCGTGGTGCTCCCGCTACATCACCGGGGATTTTGGAGGCAGTTGAGAGGGGATACAAAGCTGGACAAAATATGAAGGGGCCCGGAATCGGCAGATATTCGGGGACGTGCTAACGTGCTGCAGACAGCTCCGATTGAGGAAAACTCTGGATACTTCTTTTGGAACTGGCAGCAACCGGGCGTCACTGTTAGACAGGAGCGGAGGAAGATCGGAACATTGCCAATATGGCAGCGGCGACTGCTGGTAAGTAGCGGGCGTGGTTCCGGCAACGCCGCAGCTTCTTTCCCGCCTCTCTTTTGTATAACCTTTCACTGCCACCATGGCTGCGACTGGCCTGCTCTCGTCCATCACAGCATTTCTGACACTGCCTCTCCGCATTGCAGGCTACGAGTGGAACCGCTCCTCGCCGCTGCGCTCGTCCCCGGATACAGCATCCCCCATGTACCCCGATCGCCCCATCCGTCCTCTGCCTAAACGCCGTCTGCGAGACCGCATGTCCCCCGAGCAGGCTGAGGCCATCGTGTACCCGCCTAATCCGCCGTCCACAGGCCCGCTCTTCAATTTCCCCTACTCCTCTGGGGAGCGGGGGAACAGGGCTCTAAGGCAGGGCGAGAGTGACCACCATGCCTGCCACTGTGGCCACAACCATTCCGAGGTGGAGAGCGAGGATGAGGAAGACGAGCGTGGAGCGCCAATGCCCTCCTCGCCCAGCTACCACTACAGCCGCAATGTGCCTGGAAGGCCCGTGGCAGGCGGAGCGGGTGCATATCCCAAACCAGGCTCAACTGCGTCTTCTATAGACGGATACGAGTCGTTCGAGAACACCAACAACAAGAAGAAGCGCAAGATACCGAACATGGGCGGCTCGAGCACGCATCACACGAGTCTCTCGGCGGAAATGGCAAGCATGGGGATTTCGCACCACCACGACGCGGCGGCACTCGACGACGGAGATGGGCCAGGCCGCTACTACGGGTCCGCACCCTCGACACCCCAGCACAGCGCCTCGGGGACGGGCATATCCGGCGCCGGTAGAGGCAGATTCGGGCGATCTGGCTCTGGGCGGTCGGAGCGGCGCGTGTTGGGCACCTCGACCAACCTCGTCAACGCCAAAGCGAGCAGCAAACGTACGGTTCCACCTCGGGAATTAGTGTCTTAGCTATTGCACGTCCGTGCGCTGACTATTTATTTTTTAGGGTCTCCAGACCAAGCCGGCATCATCTCGACGGCAATTGCGAACGCACAAGCAACGCCTGCGCAAGTCGGCAACGAAAACGTGAGCCTGCTGCAGCAGGAAGCATCCAAGAGCAGCGCCAACAAAACCCAGTTCACCTTCACCTGCGGCTCCGACTCGGCGAACAAAATGGTTTGGCCAGGCCAGGAAAACGGCGGCTATCCGCAGCCCCCCGGCGCATACCCGGCCGGAGCACCTCCGCCAGCGCAGGCTGCCCGCGCCCGCCCACCTGTGCGTCCCGACGCCCCGATGGTGGCGACGCAGGGCACGCAGACGAGCCCCAACATCAACGGCGCCCATCCGCCTGGAAGCAAGAACGCGCCCCCGCAGAAGGGCGCTCAACCGAGCCAGCAGGCACCCCCGCCGCGGAAGCCGCGACGCAGCGCATCAAAGCTCTACGCGATTGCCGCCCGCAAGCGACGCATCCAGCAAGAGTACGCCAACTTCCACAATCCCCCGAATCCGCCGTGGATTTGCGAGTTCTGCGAGTACGAGGACATCTTTGGGAGGCCGCCCGAGGCATTGATCCGGCAGTACGAGATCAAGGACCGGAAGGAGCGAAAGCGGCTGGCTGAGAAGCGGCGGCTGTTGGAAAAGGCTAGGATGAAGGGACGGAAGGGAAAGAAGGCCAGCAAGAAGGCTCAGAACAACGCGAACGCCCAGCACAATCAGAACCCTCCCCCCGGGGGCTACGACCGACGTGCGGATGACGGACCCTTGGACGGACAGGACGACGAATACTATGACGACGAGTACGACGACCTCCCCGCTCAAGCCCCCGCCCCCGCTGGCCCCTGCTCCCATCCAGGCTGCCACCATCACCACCACAAGATGACAGGCATGCCGCCTGGTGATCCTCGCCAGGCCGTGGCCAATGGCGCGTAGCGTGTGGACATGACGGGGTGGGCCGTCGTTGTTCTTGCCTTGTCCTGTATTTCTGTCTTGTGTCTTTGTATCGCTACCATGGTCGAGGTTAGGTGGTTGTACCTCCGAGCAGGAGAGGTTGTGGGCTTCTTCTCGAGCTTGGCCGGCGTGTTCATCTGAAAGAGATCCCCCGGTCCCTCTCGCGACTGCGTCCCCAAGCGAATCGAAATGAATACGGGAATCCACCTGCCACCTGCACCCTTTGGATAAACTTGCTATCCCTCTCGATCGTCCACCCGAGCTCGACCATGGAGCACCCCTTCTTTCCTTTTGCTCTCAGCCCAATCAGCCTTTCCAGCGTCCCAGCATTCTTCACATCATGCGAGCATTTATCCCGGAGCCCCCATACCTGTCGTTTCCGGAATGGAACACAAGCCCGCCCATCCCAACTGCATTGCGAAACCCATATTTGTGTCCAACGACACGTGTTACCACCCCACTCTGTACCAAACCCGAATCAAAACCGTTCCTTGATGGACCGAGCTCTTGTCGTCGGAACGGGAGTGTCAAGATTAAGTAGGGCTGCCGAATGAGACTCCTATCTTGGAAGGCACGATCCTTCTCACTCGTGGATAGTCGATGCACCTATCGCGAACGGCGGAGCAACACTCCGTATTAGTTTGTATGTAGGCCAGGAAATTGACCCACGTTCATCCTCATGCGTGAATCGGTATCGTGATGCTATAGCACTCCGGACAATTCGCCTTTCAAAGCCCCGTTTGATTGTGGTTGCAGGTCGTGGTTTCCGCAAGCAGTGCGGCTGGCACTCTTGACCAATCACGACTCGAGCTCCTCCGCTAACCGCCTCGAGGGCCGTTTCTGACACCCCGCGATGGCATCTCTCCCCCAGCCCCAACCCTCCACTTCCCTCCATACGTCCCTCCGTTCGCAGCAACAATCTCAAAAGCCGCTTCTCGCCCTCATTCACATCTCGGCTGCCGTGCTCTTCCGTCCTCCGCTCTACGGTCGCTCGGCACCATGGGCGCACCGGAGATCCACAAGCACGGCACAGATGATGGATGGCACGGTGTGATTGAGGAGGGAGGAGAGTTCCCGCCGGAGAAACACCGCTATCATCTTTACATCGGTACGGCCTCGGTCCCATCGCAATGGCCCGCGTTGATCCTCCATGCCAGCCCCACCTGGATCCCTGCTCACCAATACACAGGTCTCTTCTGCCCTTTCGCTCACCGCACCAACCTCGTTCGGCACATCAAGCACCTTACGGACATCATCTCACTTTCCGTCGTGAGGCCGTACCCGAAGGAGCCGAACGGTTGGTCCTTCCCCGACTCGAACGAAGAGTATCCCAATGCGACCGTAGACCATCTGTTTGGCAGCAAGTTTCTGCGCGAAGTGTACTTCAAAGACGACAAAGATTACAAGGGGAAGTATAGTGTGCCGGCGCTGTGGGATAAAAAGACGGGACGCATCGTGAGCAACGTACGTTAGGGACAAACGAGCAAATATGATGAAAATGGGTTGCTAACACGACCAAGGAATCGGCAGAGATATTACGTTGGCTCCCCACCGCATTCAACTCTCTTCTCCCCCCGGAAATCGCGAAGATTGATCTCTCCCCTCAATCGCTCCGTGCCCAAATCGACGACATCACGCCTTGGCTGCAGGGTGACATCAACACGGGGGTATACAAGGCAGGTTTCGCACGCACGCAGGAAGGCTACGAAGCCGGGGTGATCCCGCTCTTCGCTGCGCTTAATAAACTCGAAGCACTTGTCGCGAAGAATGGCGGCCCGTTCATCCTGGGCAAACAGATGACAGAGTTGGATCTGAGGGCGTACGGAACGATAGTCAGGTTCGACGTCGTGTATGTGCAGCATTTCAAGACGAATCTAGGCACGATCAGGCATGACTACCCGGTATTGAATAATTGGTTGAAGAATGTGTATTGGAATGTGGAAGGGTTCAAAGAGAGTACTGATTTTAAGCATATCAAGGAGAACGTAAGTAATTGTTCCCACCGGGGTGGAGGACATGAGAGCTAACAGCGATGTAGTACACGAAGAGCCACAAGGAAATAAACCCGCTCGCTATCACGCCGCTAGGTCCGTTCCCAAATGTCGAGGAGGGCTACGAGGCGGATTGGACTCAGCTCAAGCCAGGGGCGGTCACGCATCCTGCGGTGATGGAAGCGATGAGCCAACTTTGATACCTAGATATCCCATTTCATAGAATAGAAGGACACCGATAGATTAAGTAATGACCTTCATGATCTCACTAATGCCCGCTATCTACGCAATTCTGGCAGATGGTATGGTTCCAGCCAGCCCTCCCATCAGTTACAGCACATCAACGGCTCACACAGCGTGCCGCACGTCAACCCACACTTGGCAGCCCTCTGCCTCAGACTTCCCGCCACGCTTGTCGCCCCGCTCCCTGTGCTAGTCGCAGTAGCCTCGCCCTCCGTCTCACTGTCAGTCGGCACTAGCTCCGGCTGCAGCGTCGCACTGTGAATCCCATACGCATGCAGACACTCTGAAAACGTCTGCGCCTTCTCCATGAACTTCTCCAGGCTCTCCTCGCTAACAACAACATGCGCGCTCGCAATCGCCTTTTTCTGATCCAGCCGCCACACGTGCAGCTCATGAACGCCCTTGACGCCCGGAATGCTCTCCAGGTCCTTCTTTATGTCTTCGATCTTGACGCCTGGCGGCGCGGACTGCAGGAGGATGTTGCCGCTGCGCTTTGTGAGCGGGATGGCAGAGAAGAGGATCATGAGCGCGATCCATAGGGATACAGCCGGGTCGGCGTAGAAGCGCGCCGAGGATTTGGTGAGCCAGATGATGAGGGCGGCGATGATGACGCCCACGTTATTGAGCGCGTCGCCCATGACGTGGATTAGTACGCCGAGGACTCCGAGGTCCATGCCTTGCGGCTTGAGGTTCGCGGTTACGTGGTTGTGGGAGGCATGCTGTGGATGGGAGGGATTGTCAGAATCCGTGTGCGTGTGCGTGTCGGCATGCTCGTGGGCGTGGGCGTGTGAGCCGTGGGCGTGGCTTCCGTGGTCGTGCCCATGGCCGTGGTCATGCTCGTGCAGGAAGGCGGCGCTGATGATGTTGAGGGTTAGGCCAACGCAGCCGACAATGAGGACGATCTTGGGGTTCTCGACATGCTTGAGGTCGATGAAGCGCTCGATAGATTGAAGACCGATACTGAGACCGAGAGCTAGGAGAAACGCGCCGTTGAAGAAGGCACCAAGGAGTTGCGCGCGTGCCCAGCCAAAGGATAGATCTTGGGGCGAAGTTTTGCGCTCAGTCATGTGGACTGCGACGAGTGCGACTATGAAACCGATGAGGTCGTTCAACTATGCTTATCATTAGCCATGGGTGCGCCCAAGGCCGTTCTAAGTAGACGTACGTAGTGGAAGGCATCTGCTACAAGGGCTAGAGACTTGGTGTAGAAGCCGGCTAGTTGGCGTCAGTACGTTTGTGTAAGGACGAAGATAGTAGGAAACCAACTTGATATCTCCGCTAGGAAGAAGGCAAAGGAGATGGCGATGACGGCTCGTAGGCGCGACTTCCGCGATACTTGGAAGCGTGAGTGTCCCATTTTAGAAATGTAGACTTTTTTCGAGAGAGAAATTGTGCAAGATAGAGAAGTGTAGGAGAGTTGGCCAACAAATCTATCGGGCTTGAAGGGTCGCACAAAAGCAAACGAATTTGCTAACGACGGGCGTGTGACGTCAAATTTACGGCTAGCTTTAGCTGCGTCAATTCAAACAACGGAAGAGAGCTCTATAGTTGAAAGCGGAGAATGGGAAAAAAAATTCTGAGGCGGAGATCTTAGCTTAGGATAAAATAGTAAGTCGATAACATATCGAGCCACGCTCTGAAACGCGTTGGAGGGAAATCGACGTCGCGACGCGCTCCTGCAGCAACCGATTCCGACACGGAGCTATCGCATACTCCTGAGCGATACATGGTCGGAATCCTGCATTCGGCAACTTGGTGACTTCCAGGACAGGTGAGGCGGTGGTGGAGTTGGATTTCGATGTGAAAGCGCCCATCATGTGACAGCGCGGGGGGTAGTCTTCCTAAAGCGGCCTAGCGGCGGAAGTGATAGCCCTAGCCATAATCGGCCCTTGCGACGGCGAGACCCCTCAGAAAAATATCTCGCTGCCACGCCACGAACACTGCGCGCACTACGGCATCTCTACACCCCTCAGCGACCGACGACCAGCGACTAACCAGCATGGGCAACGGAAACAGGTACGAACGCAAAGCGGGAGCTAGATGGGGATACTGACAAGTGCGCAGAGCGCAGCAGAAGCGGGAGCGGAATGCGGCAAAGGCGAAGGGCGGCGAAGCGAAGAGCCAGCTGAAGTCTGTATGTACAGCCTCTATGTTTGCGATCTACTGGGAGCATCGTGCGGTGGTAACAAGTGGGAAATAGAACGCCGCCGCCCTCACCATCAAGTGCAAGACGTGCTTCCAGTCCTTCCAGAGCACCACCAACCGCAAGATGCTGAGCGAACACGCCACGAACAAGCACAGCAAGGCCTTCGAGGACTGCTTCGACGCAGACGCCGGTGTTGCCCGGTGATCCCCACATACCCACCGGCACACACCCGCACACGCCCGAACACGCCGACCTTTTCTTACTTGCATGAGATACCTGAATGATGTGTGAGCGTTGGAGATGCGAATAGAGCCACGAAGGAATAGTGCATTATATCACTGGCGTAGGGTGTACGGTTTATGAGGAGAATGCATATATCATAGTCACGTAATGTGCTCTACCTACGGGGTAATAACTTCTGCGCATAGGTTCACACCTGTCCGTCCTCATGCGTCCTGGCTGAATTCCAGACTCTTGTACGTCTCATCCCCGACTCATGCCTGATTGCGAGTCTTTGAACGAGATTGGAGTGCGCACCATTAACAAAGCCTTCACCTTGCAATCCTCGCTCCTGATCATCTCAATAAGTGGCGCAAGAAATGTCGTTCCGGGGAAGGGGGTTGCTTTTGGAAGAGTTCCGCGAAATCTGTAGCACCACTAACGGCTGCAGGAGAGATACAACTTAGGTTTGTGCCCTCCAGGGCGCTCGTAGAGCCGTGCGAGGCGATGAAGTTACGATGGTCCTTCTGTCACCTAATTAGTAAGACAATTATCAACTATTCCGCTATCTACTGGAGCATACGACGGTCCATCAAAGAACAACATGTGCGTTCCGGGTGATACCATGCATTGCTCGGGGACCAAAGGGGCTATAAACAGCCGGCTCATCCGGCCCCAGCAGGCTGTTCTCAAAGCAAGGTCTCCCACTTCGCATTTGGCGGCCACAAATCGAGCGCTTACCAATCCTTAAGTCTCATGATTTCCGGGCCTCTCTGTCACGATGGATAGCTGCAGCGGAGACCCAGTCATTGCACCCGAAGTCGATCAAACTTCACGGCTACGCCAGCTAGAAACAAGATATGTAGAGCGCCTAGAGAAGCGAGTGGCTGAGCGGAAAGTCTCATGCTCTAACCCCACGCAGAGGTAAGCACTGTCCACAGGCCGTGGGCTCTGCAGCTCATATCAATCAGGTCCCCAAAGTACCCACGGGCAAGAGGTCAAGAACGCAAAAGATGCCCCGCAGGACTTGGTCTCGAATGAAAGAAGAGAGCAGGTACGGTAGTCTGCACTACCATGACGCTCGGAAATGCGCTGCTTCCGTCGTGGTATCGCGCCAACGGTGAATCATGGGGTGCAGTGCTGCAGGGAAAACGTGAGCTCCACCACGGGACATGATTCAAAGCCGACGAAGGTCCGTTTTTCAAGACGTTAGGTGCACCTAATGAGGCGTCGAGATAACGATCTATGTGTCCCACGAAGATGGGTCACATGGTGAAACTCAAGGATCCACACGATCTGGTCTGGACCAGACGAGAACAACAAGTACAAATAGTCCGAGGTCCAAATGCTGAGCACCGAAATATTTTCGGGTTGAGTTCGTTCGTGGTCCAAGACTGCATTTTGGGTCCAATAGTAAGGAGATGGCGCTTACCAGCACTTTCGAGCCCATTCTACGGCGATGCTCAGGATTAGGAGAGCTAGCACATACCAAATTGCGACAGTAAGACATGGCAGGGGCTGAAGAAGGGGATGGCGTTTCTAAAGGCCCGTAGCACCTGGCCACAGCATAACCGGACCCAGGGGAGTCTCTGCTCAGTGCCCGAGACGCCTCGGGGCCCTCCCGGAGCGTGTGTGTTCTTTGCCCGCCGTCGAACTGGAGGCACGGCTCACTTCAACCTTCTGTGGACGATATTCGACACCGGATGAGTTGGTCTACTTGGCGCCTTTATGAAGCACGAGCAAAGTTTTGTTGTCAAGGAATGTTCTAGTCTTGCCCGTCTCGAAAGTGACTTTTGGAAAAAGAAATGAGGAAGGTCTGGTACTTCCACTACTGAAGCCATGGCTGGAATAGTAAGACGTACAACCGCGTACTCGTCCGGTTCAAGTTCGAGGACTTTCAAGGTTCTCGGCCGCTCAACACTCTTTATGTGTATCCGTTGCGCAGTCACTCCTCTAGCAGCGACTCCGAACCCAGGGTAGCGGAACTTCTAACAAAGGTCATCTCTTGTCGAAACTGCCTCCACGACTACTATATCCGGGATATCGGCAGACAGATGTTCGAATACGAGGGACTCTGCGTCTTTCGTGGGAGAGGGTTCCAGAGGCTCAAGAACAAACAGGAAAAGGTGGGCTCAAGGCGTGAAGGCTCGCCTCCGTTTGAATTCGCGCTTACTTCCTTCCAAGGTTGGTAACAGGATTCTCAAGGTCAAGTGCTGTTTTCATACTTCTTTGGCCGCCATCGCAGAGCAAATGCTCTAGGTAGGCTGTCGAGTAGTGCCAGAACGAAAGTTCAGTTGGGCTCGCACTAAGCTATCAAAGATTGCCAGGCTGTCTAACATACTGTAACCTTGGAAAGGTGATGCGGTGTATTCTCATTATTTTTTCCCACGTCATGGCGCACAAAATCTAACACTATCATGAATGAATGACACCTGGGCATGGAAAGTCGAGGCTTCCTATTTCGTTGTCTTAAATCCGGATCAGCCCATGCCTCCGGTTATACCGGGAGTCTCGTGACCTCCACCCGGCCGTGGACGAACTCTACACTACAGTCTTTGCCCCGCGTTGATGCAACGTTGGCCAGCCCATTTCCTTTTCCTTCCCCGCATGCGAATAATGTTTCCCGGTTTGTCGCAACCTTCGAGCACCGGAGCCCCTCATGGAGAGAATGACGCGGCAATGTTGAGATGTGCCGATCTATCCGACGTGCTGGATGTACTGTAACCCAACACATTCGTAATCCGGCTGGATCCACCCAGTCAATTCAAAGGTGGAGTGACCTTTTCTCTATGACGTCTCGGGATACGCTAGACCATATGCCGAATCGAAACAATGCCATCGTATGAGCGACTCTCCGGGTACAAGGTCTAGTACAGGATCTTGCGTGATGGAAAAGACGAACACGCGTGCATATATCTACTGGAAGACCGTCAAGCTTTTCTTGGCTCCAGCATCTTTGTTGCTTAAACTCTCGAAGCTTCTTTAGCCGTAACCCATCAACCACATCTATGATCAGTGCAGTACGGGCATCCCAACGGTTGGACTCGCGGGGCAATCCGACTGTCCAGGTCGAAGTCGAAACCAATTCAGGTCAGCAGTTCTCCACCGGCTTCTCTCCACTTTCTAACCTCCGCGACAGGCATATTCCGCGCTCTGGTTCCGTCAGGAGCGTCAACCGGGCAGCACGAAGCTGTAGAGCTGCGTGACAAGGATGCATCCGTGTATGGCGGCAAAGGCGTACTGAAAGCAGTTCAAAATGTTCGTGAAATCATTGGCCCAGCCTTAATCGAGAAGAAGTTCAATCCGCAGACCCAACTCAAGGAGATTGATCAGTTTATGCGCGATTTGGACGGTACCCCAAATAAGGCTCGGCTCGGCGCGAATGCCATTCTAGGAGTGAGCATGGCTTGCGCTAGGGCTGGCGCTGCAGCAGAGGTGCGTTCTCGCCTATTCAGAGCTAGGAGCCACTCTTCTCATGCTGGTTCAGGGCCTCCCTCTATATGAGTTCCTCCGCCGAGAGGCTGGTGCTTCGGGACCATACGTGATGCCTGTGCCTTTCTTCAACGTCCTCAACGGAGGCGTGCACTCGGGAAATACAATGGCCTTCCAAGAGATCATGCTCGCGCCTGTGGGTGCGACTTCATTCGAGGAAGCGATGCGTATGGGCTCTGAGGTCTATCAGACCCTCAAGAAGGTTATTTCGGAGAAGTATGGTGCGCCTGGTAAGCATCTCCATCTCATTCGAGCAAGGAGTGAAGGCTAATACGTGGCGAAAAGCTACCGGAATTGGCGACGAGGGCGGTTTCGCACCACCAATCACGCGCCCCGAGGAAGCCTTGGATCTTCTGGAGACTGCAGTCGAGAAGTGCGGCTATACTGGCAAGATCAAGTATGCGATGGATCCGGCATCATCGGAATTCTTCCGCGAAGATGGCGACTATGACCTTGGCTTCAAGGACAAGACGCCCAATGTCGTTTCGCCGGCTGGCATGCAGGAGCTGTATAGTCGCTTGATGACCAAGTACCCCATCGTTTTGCTTGAAGACCCATTCGCCGAGGATGACTGGCCTACCTGGACTGCATTTAACAAGACGTGTCCCATCGAGCTCGTCGGCGATGACCTGCTGGTTACGAACGTCGAGAGAGTGCGCATGGCGAAGGAGAAGAAGGCTTGCAATTCCATGCTTCTCAAGGTAAACCAGATCGGAACCGTGACTGAAGCTATCGAAGCGTAAGTAATACATTGTCAGCATGCCGGGCACTTAACTGACCTTGTGTTCAGCGCGAATCTTGCCTTCAGTCTTGGTTGGGGTGTCTTCGTCTCTCATCGCTCGGGAGAAACAACGGACGACTTCATTGCCGATATCACAGTGGGACTAGGCACCGGCCATCTAAAGTCAGGGGCGCCCTGTCGTGGTGAGAGGGTCGCAAAGTATAATCGTCTCATGGACATTGAGTCGCAGTTGAAGGCGGCCGGTAAGGAGTGTCTTTATGCTGGAGAGAGCTTCAGTTTTCCTTCCAAGCTCTCATCTTAAACCGGGGATCGCGGGCATTTGACATCGGGTTTGGTTGAGATAGAAGTGTAAAGTTAGCTAGTACGATAAGTTCACTTGGTAGCCTTAAGATCTTTTCATAGCTGCCCACCCGGCCAGAAGACAACCACAGCACGTGACGGGCTGACTAAGCATGGGAAAGTGCGGTCCCGCAAACAGCAAGTCACCGTCATCAAGCCCTTCACAGCAACCACCATTGCCATCCCTTTCCATTGTTGTCAAATTTGACAAAGCAGGGCCGCATTCCTCGCATACTGTGTGTTAACCGAGGTGGTAGAGGGCAAAGAAGCCTTCCAGGCGTCCAGCGCCTTCAGCCAGCAAATACGAAGAGGGGCAGTCGGTTGGTCGGTGAAGGTCGGGAGGGGGTCGCATGATGCAATCGTCTGCTGAAAACGCGCAGTGCCTGAGGGAGAAGTCTGACCTCCAATTTGCAGCCCTTTTCGACCTGGCATGCAGCGTTGTTTGCAGAGGGATGGCGATCTGTCTGCTTGAAACGCGCCGTGCCGGGCAAGGCCCCGAAGTCCTTGCCCCCTCGGCGATCAGCACTGAAGCATTCTTATTCGATGTCAGCACTTGCATGTGTTCCTCGCTCTTGTGCAGTCGTTCTCGGCGGAAAAGCTTCGCCGGGCGCGTAAATAGAAACGACTCGGTCTTTCAGCTTCCTGCATCGGGCTTTGACAGTCTTGCCCGCCTCAACTCCGCCTCGTTCTGCAGCGAACCATTCCAGTCAACCATGTTGGCGCATCTGTTACGGGGCCGCCTGGACACATCGCCTTAAGGCCTCATCTCATCCTTTCGCCGTCAATCCGTATCTTTTCCCTGGGAAACCCTTCCCAACACAAGCCTTCTTGGCGCGACCTGATTCCTTAATATTAATAAACACGAATTTCCTACAGGGGAGCGCCACCTCGACACCTCCCTTTTCCCTTACAAGACGTTTCTTCCATTCTCTCGCTTTTCTTTCCTGCGTCGCCGTATGCAACGGCCGCTTCTGCTTTCGTTTTCTTGCATCACTCTCGTTTAATCCGATACCTGTGCCACTATGTCGTTAGCCAATCGGTCCAGCGTCGACGGAGCTCCCTTACTCCACGCTGAGTTCGAGGAGAAGGATTCGGGAGGTAAAACGGTGGCCCACAATGTGTCTTGAGCCAATACTGATTGCGCGCAGCCCATACAAACCCGCTATGGCGACCGCTCGAAGTCTTCGCACGCAAATTCTCCCCCCGCCCGCTCATGGCGACCCTAAAACCGAGCTTCTTGGACCGCAATGCGAAACCGGCGAAAGTCCACCCGACCTCCTGGCTCGATGGCATACGGGGATACGCCTCGTTCTGCGTCTTCATATACCATTTCCAACACATGTTCCATCAGAAATACCTGCTCGGTTATGGAAGCAACGGAGGAATCGACGACTACTGGTTGATACAGTTGCCCATCATAAGGCTCATATTTACTGGAGGGCCCATGGTAAGTCCTGGACACACAATTGCTCTCTCGGGCCAGGCCTGCGTACTCCTATAGGTTTAAAACGCCTTTCAAGCCGCCTTTGGCAGTCCTGTCACCGCTAGCTATCGCAAAAAGGCGCCAGAAATTACAGTTAGTAGAACCGTGCTAACTTAACGCCTCGGCCATTTGCAGGTTAGCATCTTCTGGGTTCTTTCTGGAGTATCGCTATCTCTAAAGCCCATCCAACTCGCCCGAAGCCAGAGCTGGGACAAGTTTTTCGACACGATGTTCTCCTCCATCTTCCGACGCGCTCTGCGGCTCTACATGCCGGTATACTTGGTTCAGATTTGCGTTATCATCGCAGCATGCCTGGGCATGTACAATCACGCCTATACATTGTCCAAAGATTGGCCCTTTGGCGGGACAAACGAGGTCCAGTTCGAAGTCTTCTCGAGCAGCACGGAACAGATTCGGGACTGGGCTACCGTCATGTGGAAATTCGCGAACCCGTTCAGACCTTCGCGCCCGAAGTACGACGTTCATCTGTGGACGATCCCGCTCGAGTTCCGCAATTCCATTGTCCTGTTCGCGGCGTTAGTTGGATACGCCAAGCTGAGACCCCGGATACGTGTCACGCTCACCGCAGCACTGTATGCCTTTTGTGTGTTTGTGGAGGAAGGCGATGTCGCACTCTTCATTGCTGGAATGGGTCTTGCCGAGTACCTGCTGATTCGCGACGAGAACGCGAAGCAACTTCCCACGGCAGAGAAGTCTTCGGAGACACAGAGCAAGCGCACCAAGGCGATTTGGGCAGTCGTCCTGTATGTCGGCCTCCATCTCCTGTCATGGCCCGCTCACAAGTATGAGACATCGCCGGGATATATGACGATCCACAAGCTGGCGAAACCCTTCTTCAACAGCACTGAAATGACGTTTCAGCGCATGGGCGCCGCCATCTTCCTCCTGGCGCTCTGCGGCTCTGAGTGGCTGCGAGTGCCCTTCCAAACCCCTCTCGCTGTCTACCTGGGCAAAATCTCGTTTCCTTTGTACATCGTTCATGGTCCAGTTAACCATATCCTTGGTACATCGCTTGTGGAGTTTTTCTGGAGTTGTACGGGGCACGAATCGCTATTCACGTATGAGTTGGGCGTTATTGCTTCTTGGGTCTGCTGCGCCATTGTCGTGGTTTGGCTTGCCGATATTCTCATGAGGACGGTTGATACCCCTAGTGTAAGATTCGGACGGAGTCTGCAGAACAAATGGTCCTGTTGATTTTCTGCTTGCATGGCATTTTAGCGATTGCGATGGATATCGCATAGCGAGGGATAGCTACAATCGCATTTCCTTTTGGAATCCGTACCGCATTCGCTTCCCCCGAACCTAAAGCATGAAGCAATCGTTAGTACGGAGCTAGTGGACGCGCATGAGATTCTCCCATTTGCGATGTCGTGACTTCGATAGCTCGCCGCCATCGGACCGACATCGCTCGAGGCTGGGCGTCTGAAAACGAGGCTGCCTGAGCATGCGACACTGCCAATCCCCTACCGGTATCCATCCTGATATGTCCAAGCCTTCCGCTGGCATAACGCCCGCGATACGCACGATAAAACGGACCGGCACCCAGCCAAACTTTCATTTGGCGCCGATTAATGCCCCGGCACGCGTCACATCAATTTAGTACCTACCTAGCAAAGCCACTCGGCGACTACGCGCCGCCACCTTCAGCGCCACCTTCAGCCGCACACTAGAAACCCCACGCGTCTAGATCCTCCACTAACGGGCGCGCTACTGAGACTGTCTGTGATATCCTCGATAGCGCGCACGGTGCATTTGATATTGACTGGGCGTCGTAGTGTTGGCCGTGGGTGCTTCTGGTAAGTGCGCACGCCACGGTTTGGCGTCTGACGATGCTCCTGCAGGCGACAGGAAGCAAGGGCAAGCGGAAGGGGCCAGCTGTAGCGGACCCTGGATTAGCCCAAAGCCCAAGGGAGCGGAGTCGAGAGAGAATAGACTCAGGGGTACGTTGTGAGCGCTCGACGGCAATCGATCCCCCAAAGGTGTCGTGCGGGTTATAGTATCCAAGCTTGGGTCGGGTCATCGTTACTCCCCGCGGTTACTCTCCTCACCGCCTCCACAGTACTTCCTTCCATATTCACGACGTAGACGTTGTAGTCGCTCCTTTCGTTATGGTCTTCCCTCGTTCATCCTTCCAGCTCGCAGCGCTCTGCATCACGCTCTTTTCATCTTTCGTTTGGTTCTTCAGTCCGTCCTCCGGCTCCAATGCTTTCCGGCAGCGTGCTTCGGATAGATACCCGCATTATGGAAGTCCTTCGAGTAAGGGAGGTTCGCCCGCATCGATTACGGATGTGAGGCCAATTGTAGACTTCGATGAGCCGGCGAGTGATCCGATTTGGGACATCAACAATCGTACTTTGGGGGTAAGTGAATCCGAGTGGGTGGATGGAGACGTTAAGGAGTGAAGCTAATGGGGATGTGTAGTTTCAAAAGATCTATGCCATCTCGATGATGCACCGGACGGATAAGAGGGACTACCTGGCACTCATGGCCATGGTCTCAGATTTGGACATTGAATTCGCGGACGGCGTCAATGGCTCTGAGATGCATCCGAAAGCCTATCCATCAGTATGTTCGCTCATACTTCATCCACACATATTCACTAACATATATTAGTACTGGAAAGGCAACCAAGCGATGGGAGACTACGGCTGCTGGCGTGCTCATCTAAACGTCTACCAACACATGCTCCAGAACCGCATCCAAACGGCCCTCGTGATCGAGGACGATGCGGATTGGGACGTCATGCTCCGACCCCAGATGGTTGAATTTGCCCGCGGCGTGCGAGCTATCCAGGACGCCACGCTGCCCATGCATTCGCCCTACGGAGATAACTGGGACTTGCTAGCAGTAGGCCATACCGGTGCGAATAACAAGCCCAATAAGGACCAGAAGTACTGGCTCACGCCCGACGACCCTACTGTCATCGCCGAGTCCCGACGCACATGGGGCCGCAAACCAGATTTCAGTGCAAAACAACTCGGCGGTGAGCACACGCGAGTTATCATGGAGGTAAACAAGCTCACCGGAACGGCCGCGTACGCGATATCATTGAGGGGGGCTACGAGATTGCTGTACGACCAATCCATGCTCCCCAACGCCCAAGCCATCGACATGGCGCAGCTTGCTCTCTGCCGCCACGACCCCTACGGCACACCCTTCTGCTTAGGTGCCTACCCCATGATCTTCGGTCGCTACCGGGCTATCGGACCGCAGGACAAGGACTCCGATCGTAGGGCCGAGTCCAACGAAGCCGAAGCTGGCACTGGGGGTTACCAGAATAGCAACGATCGCCTGGAGCCTGAGAGCGAGTTTACTGTCTTCCCTGTTAGTCTAAATATCGGGAGGATGATGAAGGGCGAGTGGGTGCTGCCAGCTAATGCGCCGGACGTGGATTTGGTGAAGGAGGTTGATCTCAGGACCTTTGTGTTTCCAAGGGGGAGGGAGGTATTTGTGAAGCCGGAGGAGTATGTGGATAGGAATCCAGAGCTGAAGGAGCAGTTGGAGAAGCAGCAGGCTGAGCTCAAGAAGGACGGTGAAGGCGAGAAGAGGAGGCGATGATACTGGCATTGAACGTCGTATGATTTGTAATGGGGACTCCTTTTCTTCGTGTATAGTAGGGACGCAGGGTACCGGAGTCAAAGGCAGTAGCGGCGTAAATAGAATGCACAAGGGGCTTTCCAATAAACTTGACCGTGGTCCTCTGTTTGCAAGGGTCAAGTCGACCAAAGCTGACTCTTTTTATCCCCTCCGTTATTCTCGCTACTCCCGCCTAGCCTTTCTAATATCACATCTTAAATAAGGTCAAGATGCGTTACCCAAAGTCATGGGAGACAGAATACGCACGAAGAATATCTATTATTAGTGGTATATTATCACTCAATGCCAAACACCGACGCGCCACCCAATGCACGACTCTATCGCTCCCATCATCCACTCCAGCCTACACCTCTATGTCCAATGTCTCTGTTGATCCTCTCAAAGGACTCCCCTTTGCCCACTCTCTCCCAATACTCCGCAATCTCCTTCAGATACCCCGTCTTCTCGGCCGGCCTATCCCACTCCGCGGTTCGGTTCTTTGCAATCTGGCCCCAGTGAGCCATGCGCTCGGGGCGAAGGCCGTCGCGGTTGGATGCAAAGTGAATGAGCAGAGAACCCTCGCGGGCATGAGCAAGCGTATGGTCGTGCTTGATGTCGGGATCGGGAGGGAAGCCATTGAACCAGCGCTGCGGCACATAGGCCACACTATTGGCCCACCAAGGCTGCAAGACGGTCAGTACTTTGTATGATGCGGAATTAGAGGCAATAGGCCATACCCGCTTAATGGCCTCCTCCATGCCACTCTGCTCCGTATACTTCAATGGAATCTCGGGCTGATACTCCCGGATACTCAACGCACTCGCAAAAAGCTTAAACGCCCACTGCCCTACCCGCACCATGAAAACCCCATTATTCAGCCCATTCCGGTCATTCGTCACCAGCATGTGGATGTGACTGAAGTCTGGCTCCGGAGGCACAAAGATATCGAGCGGAATCTGGGGATTCATGAGCACCGTGTCGCGATCGTGCCACATGAGCCACTTGAGCCGCTGGTCCTCGGGCTTGGCGAGCTCCTGTCCGATAATAGTCATGATCCATCCGTGCTTCGACCACAGGCCGCGAATCATGTGCTCGCGGAGTATAAAGTGCGGATAGCCATGCAGCTCGTTGTGCAGGTTGTGCGAGGCGATGGCGTTCTCGTAGGCAGGATCGGGTTCACCAAACGAAGCGGTGAGTTTGCCGAACTTGGGGGAGACCGTGAGAGAGGAGTGCTCGGAGACAGTGTGGTTTGCTTCGAGGGGTCCTTGCCCGCCTGCGTCATCTTCGTCGTCGGCCTTTTCGGTGGACTTGAAGACACTGTTCTTGGTCCCTTCCTGGTGGTCGGAGGAAGAGACGACGCCCATGGTGCCTTCGACGGGGATGGGCAGGTAGTGGGATACGGCTGGAGAGAGGCTTTGGAAGCCGGCGATGATGATCAAGAGCGAGATTGCAATGAGGCAGTATCTGATGAGCCGTGTCGTGCTGGGGAGGCTTTGCCGTCGTCGGATGTGCTGAGGAGGAGTTGGGAGACCCGAACCGTAGCGCTCGTGGCCCATTTTGCCGGCCAAATGCATGGGATTAGGGGAAAGAAGGACAGTGTAAGGCGGAGATGAATGAATGAATTAATGAATGGATGAATGGATGGATGGATAGAAAGAATGTGCCGACTCCTGCGTGGTCAAATCATAAAGACAAGAAGTGACGATGCCTTGTGAGCAATGAAGGAATGTGATTGAATGAGCGTGACGCGAGTGTGGGTGCCGGTGGACGGACACGGGGAGAGAACAGGCAGCGGAATTGACAGAGGGCTGGACCATACACGACCGGGTAGGCGAGGCCCCACCACGACCCTCGCGTGGGCTGGGCTGAGGCGGGAGATGGGCAGGTGTCGCGTGCGCAAGACAGGGAGAGAGCTCCCAGCGGACCGGCGCCGGGTGCGCGCTAAGCAGCCGCGGCCCAAAGCCCAGACCAGCCCGCCCCCAACCCAAAACGCCCCCCTGTGCAAATAGCCGGCTGCTTAACCACACACCAGCCCAGGCGCCTCTTTTCGTCTGCACAGCTGAGCACCGCGCCGTCAGTCAGCGAAGGGGAGGCTTCATGCATTTCTGGAACATGGCCATATCAGGGGATCATTCGTCATTGACGCGGCGGGCGGCACACGACTGCATCCCGCTTTGGGAATTCCGCATCGCGCCTATACTATGCCACGCCTCTATCAAAAGCTCCTCGGCCTGCCTTGACTTCTCGTCGTCACGCTCTCTACGAGGTTGCGGTTTCGTTCCTTCTTTCCTTACCGCGGTCGCTCCTTCTTTTCTTGTCCCGGTCGTTCCTTCTTTCCTTGTCCCGGCCGTTCCTTCTCTCATTGCCCCCGCCGTGCCTTCCTTCCTTTGCCGCCCGCCATGCTCGGCCACTCGTACCCGCCGTACCGCCAGCGACGCTCTTTTCAGAAGCACTACTACGCTCTCTTCGCCATTCTCCTTTTTGTCGTGTGGCAGTCGGGCACCCTCTCGCGCGTACGGCATGTGGACTCCGAATTGGACAGTACCGACCGGCAGGGCATAATTCTCCGCACGTCGCCAGAGCAGATCGATGAACAGCTCAGCGAACAGTCTGGAGAATCGGCCCATATCGTGAACTCGTATGGCCACCACACCCACCCGCGGCCGAACCAGCAAGACCAGGTCGAGCATCATGGCGACTTCTATTCTTCTCCTTCACCATTGCCCCGGGATACCCCACTTGCGAACAATGCCCCACTACCGCCAAAGGACAACGCAAAAGCGCCAGGAACCCCTCGGGAGGAGGATACCGACGAGCACGACACCGACGGCATTGAGACGATTCGCGGGCATAATGCAGACAGTGTCGAGCATGCCGCAAAGTTGACGCACCCAGATGACGACGATGGCCATCTCTCCGATTTCGAGCATCCCACATTCCAAGCAGATTCACAAGAGCGGCTGCGTCAGAACGGCGTGGTCGACGAGATTCTGAATGCGGACCACCCCTCCAAGGATAACAGGGATAAGTCTGGCGACGCTTCGGATGACGAGACGGACGTGGAAGAGCCAGCACAAGCCAACGAAGATATTCAGTACCCAATCCAGACTCTCAAAGCGATGACACCGTGGACAGAGACGTACACCTTTCCTTCCTGGGACGAATGCGAGAGCGTCAAGGAGAAAGCCGACGATCTTCCGGACATGCTTCATGTGCCGTTCGAGCAATCCGTCAAAGACGTTATGCTTGAAGGCTGGGAGGACGAATGGATCGCAAAGGCTCGGTACACGGGCCCGAAGCTCCGGGAGCCTAAGATTGACTTCGTCTACAATTGTAAGTGCATTACGCCCCTAGGCACAGGCGCCAATACTAACCTGGGCTAGGGGTAAACGGGTCGCAGCAAGAACTGCGGAACACCATGCACCCGTACGAACTCAACTCGTCGCTCAATGATCCAGAAGGCGAATGGGTCGCCTCGCACGGCACCAACCGCTACCGCGAATGGGATGAGCTCCGTTACTCCATGCGAAGTGTCGAAAAGTATGCCGGTTCCTTCACCAACCGCATCCAGATCCTGGTCAATGCTTTCCAGAACCCTTCTCAAGATAGTCATCCTGTGACCATGGGCAAGCAACGACCTCTCTGGCTCAAGGAAAACTTGGACAAGGTTCAGGTCCTTTCTCAAGAGGAGTTCTTCGGCCCAGAAGAGAGGAAGTGCCTGCCCACCTTTGACTCTCTCACCATCGAAAATCAGCTCTACAACACCAAATCCGAGACTGATAGGGTACGTTCCGTTATTTCTCTCTATGGACGTTCAAGCTAACACTGGACAGATGTTCGCACTGTCAGATGACATGATCCTCGGTAAACCTCACTCGGCCTCGGACCTCTATTCTCCTCTCTTTGGTCCTACCATGGGCTTCAAGGACAATGCATACAACACGTTGAAGCCTCCGACTGAGGAAGATGCGCAGCGATTCGGCGAGAAACCGTTCCTCATCTACACTTCTTGGCTACTGAACCGACGCTTTGGCGCCCGCAAGCGAAAGGGTCAGGTACACTTTGGTCACTCGTTGTCTCGAAGCATTGCCAAGGAGGCCATCACGAGCTTTCCAAGACCAGCCCTACGAAGCGCCTTCCAACGGTTCCGGGGTGAGACTGGCTTCCAAATTTACTCCTGGTACGTCATGTTCCACTACACCATGGAGCGACACCGGGAGGCGCTGCTTTGGAGCTATATCATGCTCCGCGGCGACGCCGACGACGATGGCTACCTGAGCTGGAACGAACGCAAGAAGATGCTTCGCGAGCTCGCAGAGGGAATGGGCAACGAGACTCCCGAGCAGTTCCGTCGCAGGATATACTATCGCATGGGTGACCACCTCGAGGAAGCTGGTCTTCAGCCTCCCAAAGTCAACACCGACGTACTTTGGACATCTCTGGACGGCCCTATAATGATCAAAGACCTTGACTGCGATGCGTTCGATACGGAGGACTGCTTGGCACCGGGGTTCTCGCTACGGTCAAGCGATGCAACAGCCCGCTCCCCCGTATTCTCCTCAGCTGCAATCTTTGACCGAGTTGCGCGGGAATCGCCGCGCTGTGGTGACTGCCTGCTCAAGCTCATCCTAAACAGGAGGCGATCGGGCTTGGGGACGCTGCTGCCCCATCCAGTCAAGAAGCCCGAGCAACGAGCCACCGTCATCAAGGCGTTGATGAAGTATCAATACACCATCGTCAACCCGGACTCCGCCTTCTACATGGTGACAGATGCGGAGCAGGCCGAGCATGTGCTCCTGAAGCCGTATCTGAAGCACAACAAGAAGGCTGGTCAGATATGCCTGAATGACGATGTCGTAACGCAAGATGAGCAGGAGCTCGAGCAGCTGAAGAAGGTGATGAGCGCACTGTTTGAGGGCTTACTGCCTGAGCGGTCGAGCTTTGAGATGTGACTAATGCACTGACCTAGATTTCCTTTCCCCTTCAGCCCACATTCTGCATGTAGATAGACGTTTCGCGACGAACAATAGATTTCTCATTAAAAATTCAATCCGAAGCGCAATAGGGCCGACTTGCGCATTGAGACGTTCAATGCCCAGCCTTCATATAATCTGCACTGATAAGGAGCCCTCAGCTGTCTCAGATCACGACTGCTGTATGCCCCTCTCGTTACACAGCTCACGACTGAACTCGGTACGGGAAGACTCTTTGAACATAGCCACTGGCAAGAACGGAAATTCCCGGTGAGGGCAGCGAATGATGGGGTTACCTCTGCCCAACAGAGCCCTCACTGTTCGAAAGCCGCCCAGTCAGATTCTGAGCGGCAAACGCAGGTCCGAGGAGCACGTCGAATGACAGGGCACCTTCGTAAGCGGCGGTGCGCAGCGCTGAACTCATCACAGTCAGGCACGACGCAGGAACGAGTACTATTGACGCAGGAACGAGCAGTTGGACGCAGGTATGCGCAGAGGGCGCAGGAGGCTATCAACCGATAACGCCCTCGTGCAACCCTTGCAGCCAGAGGCGTAGTAACTGCCTGCAGGTGGCTGTCTGGCGACCCAGCTAATAAGAATGACGCTATCGATTGCCGGCCCCCGTCGCCCTCAAAGCTCAAAGCAGCAAACTCTCACGAGCGCTCGCAGCGGGCAGGCACAGCAGACATGCGTTCCAGGATCTGCAGCCGCCGGGACATGAATTACACGGGGCCGAGAACCTGGTCGCGCCCACGCGCTAGTCCCACTCAGCTAGAGTCCTTATTTAGCATCAGGCACGCAGCGACTCATTTTAAAATTTGTTTTGGGCCTATTGAGTAGTTCCCGAAAGCAGGAATTTGGCATGCGACAGCCCAGCCAGCCTCCATGCCCTGCCCGCTTACCGAGTGGCTTAGAGCCATGGTACCGCCCTGACTACCATGTTGCTATGCACGTTTTGTGACAGAGGCCACATGCCGGATCCTGAACACGGTGTCCGTGTGCCTTTTGGTGAATACGGAGCAGCCGCAGTGGAGCTTCGGCGCGAATTTGAACCGCCTTATGGCTAAGCTTAGCGGGCCACGGCAGAACCTCAAGCGGTTCTGAGCCCGGCATGCGGAATGCTCAGGGGCAGATCACGATGTGGCAGCAGTGATATAAGGGAGCCTCTGTCTTGCTTCCTGCTTTCTTTCCACACCACCGTCATTCTTTTGACCGACAAGTCCTTACCTCTCGCACTCAGCTTCTTCAAGCACCCTGAGTGACAGTCTTTCGTTAATCTTGTTTACCCACCTACAGTCACTCGTTGCCCCTAACTTACCACTTAATAATACCCTAATATCAACAACATGAAGTCCGCTTCCACCCTTCTCCTCGCCGGCGCTGCCGCTGCCTATGAATATGGCTACACGTCGAGCTCCGAGGTTGGATACACAACCATCACTCCGGGTGGCTCCTATGCGCCCGTTACGGTCACTTCGCAATACCAACCCATCCCGACGTACGATTCGGAGCACTCAAGCTACAGCTCGTATCTGTACGTCTCCACCATCATCACTGACGCCGATGGCAACCAGTGCACTATCACCAAGACCGAAGAACCGGTGACAGTCGCTCACTACAAATCAACCATCACGCACACCACTGTCGCCACAGACTACGGATATGCCGTGCCGACTGGCTACTATCCCTCTGGCAGGAAGAACGCGACGTCCACTCCCGTCTACCGCACCAAGTCGTGGGAGGAGCTGTACGAGAAGATCGACAAGGTTCCTTACAAGGAGCTCGGCCCCAGCGCTCTCCCCAACTACCCTGGATCCGGCCTCTGCGGTAGCGAGTGCTACGGTGAGGAGGACACCAAGTATCAGCCTGTCGAGGTTAGCGAGTACAGCAACGGCAAGTGGTCGACGTACCGCGAGACCCACACCTACGGTGCCCCCAAGCCCTCGGTCAAAACTTACGACACTCCGGGCACTTACACGGTCCCGGAGTATGACATGACCGTCCATAAGTCGACCACTGTTCCTGCTGAGGCTACTTACACTGCTCCTCCCGGCAAGACCGTCACTTACGGCGGCTCCACGACCGATGTCGCGCATCCGACCACGATCACCGCCGCCTATGGCGCGTACGAAACCCACGGCACCAAGACCAAAACCGTCATCAAATACGTGACCATCACTGCGACCAAGCCTGGAAAGTACACCATTGCTAAGCCAACCACCACCCACTACGAGACCGAGCGCGAATGCCACTACCCAACTGCTCAGGTCTACCCTCCAGGCGTCTACCACCACTCCAAGGAGACCGTCACCATCACCAAGTCGCACGAGGCATACACCTGCAGCTACCACAAGACTAGCACCTACCCGTCTCCTTCATCCACTCCTTCCGTTACCAAGGACAGCTACCCGACCACCACCTCTTCGCACGACACTTATCCCACTGAGACCTCATCCACCAAGGGCGACGAGTACCCTACTCCTTCGAGCACCACGCCCTATGGCCCAGACCCGTCCTCGGACTACGAGGAGCCTGCCGAGAGCTATGGCACGCCGTCTGCCGGCTACGTCAAGCGCGGCGGTATGCTCGAGCGCCGCAAGGCCGAGGCCCCGGCGAAGAAGGCTGCCCCGGTTGGCAAGCGCGTCATTCTCGTTTAAACGCATCAACACACGTTCAAACGCCATCACGACCGTCTGGGCACAAGGGGGATGAGGAGTGGTTTGGTTCTCTTTTCTTTCTGTATCTCAGGATAGGGTGTTTTGGGGCCTCTCGCGACGGGGATTTGAAAGGGACGCGATTTTCTTGGGTCTGGGGAGGCTAGACTGGTGTAGACTAATCTTCTTGTAATGGGATTCCTCGTCGCGGTCATATCTTCGTGGTTTCTTTCCGAGCATTTCAGCGGCTGCATCTAATGACACTTCCCTTTGACCTTGATGCACTGTACCGCTTGGCAACCGTGACCGGTGAGCGCTGGGCGGCTGACCCGGCAGTGTTTGCTCCTCGTATCTCAGGCAGCGACCCCCATTCGGGTCTCAGCTCGACGAACAAGGTGCTCACCGCTCAGGCGGCGAAGGGCGGCATCATCCGTTTCGCCTCGATCAGGATTTATGTGATCCGCACGCTTGTGCCTAGCTTGTTCCTCTAGCCCGCCGATTGAAGCATCTGGGTTGGAAGCGTTGACTTTGCGGTTGTAGACCATGACTAATTCAGCCAGGCATTCCAGACTGGTCCAGATTAGATAGGACCGATAGGACCATCCCGCTAGCGGCTTCGCTTGCGCAGGTCCAGTGTCTGTGAATGGACGTGCAGAGACCCAATACCAATAAGGCATCAGGGCTTGGCACGCGTGGACGCCGTTGCACGGCCTTAAGCCTCCGAAACGAACATACTGATGTCATCAGGTGCCGAAATTGCGATCGCTGAGCGTTGATCTGGAGGGATCGCTGATCAGTGATGTCACCTGGGGGAAGATCTGGAGAAGATGAGGATTTTCGTCCATGTCCCCAGGAGGGTGGATAGGGTTTGAGCTTGACAGCAGCCCTGCGCAAGGGGCCCTGGTCCTCCAAGGTGGGAGCGCGCTTGGACTAAGATTAGGGGCGTGCTGATCCCGCGTGCGAGGAAGGGCCAGTGGATCCATAGACCATGAGATAGCGTAGATGGCTGCTTTTGGAAAAGTATCGCGTGCGGGCGGGGCGCGCGGAGAAACGCGAGGTCAAAGCGGAACGAAGAGGCGAAGCACCGCTGTCAAACCCAGTCGTACGGCCAGTCCTACACGGTGATTACTGTGCCATGGTGAGACAGATCAATTTATCCTCCTGGCACATAGCAAACCAGGACTGGACTTTCCGAAAATAGGTCGTCGGAGGGTACCTGCAGGTCGGTTAGAGAGGGCGCATGAAGGCCATTGTTGGGCAGTCCTCGATCACACCTTGGCGCAGCTGAAGGACAGCGGTCGATTATCCGCCCGAGTTATCGTCTTCGTGGGAGGCAAGGGCTGCATCCCTGTCGAAAAGGGAGATGTTAGCGTAAGATGGCGTCCGCCGTGGCGCACCTGAACCTCGCGTGGGGTCCAGGGTTTCTAGCAGGGCTCACGGATTAGGAAGAAGGCGTGATCGAGATTCCCGTGGACCGTTGCGTTGATCCGATGCCTCCATCATACAGTACGGTGATTTGTTGATGCCGTGGAGGGAGAAAGGCAAAGCCTTGGAGTGGAGCGAGTGACTAAGCACCGCGCCCGCTAGTCCCGATCGAGTCGCCGGGTTCAAGAGCCTCCATACCGTCACCTTCTCCCCTGCCATCACCATGAAAGCTGCATGAGTTCCGTCACCTTCTCTATCAACGCATTCGCTTTTCTTGATTCTGCTTGGCTTCCTCTACTGTGTACGCGCTTCGGTTACCGCCCCTGTCCCACGCGCTCAGCCCTGGGAGACGTGCGCCGCCAGCTCAAGCCACACAAGCCACCGAAAATTCCCATCCGTTGCCTATGCCAGCCCAGACACGCAGGCTGCTCAACCCCTGTGTGGCGTTACCTCAAGCACCAAGCTTGTTCTTTCCATACCATGCGAGCGCAGAGGTCATAGAGCCCTTGCTGAGATTCCTCCTTTCCCTTCGCCGGCGTATGCCCCTCTCCATCTGATTCTCGTTCCGTCTTGACCGCAGTATTTCGCCATTATAATGGCTTCAGCAAGATTCTCCAAAGCGCCGATTATTTTCGCTTCCCTCTTCGCTTTGCTTCTCCTGCTTATTCTCCTTCCCCATTCCCCGGCACCTCAGTATCTTCCGGGCCTATCATCGCGACCTAAGCCTATCCCCAACATTGTCCATTATGTATACTTGAAGAAAGACGAACACTCGGTGCTACACTTTACATTTCAAGACTTTCTATCCGTTTACGCTTCCATCATCTACTTCAACCCTACATCCATCCTTATCCACACCGACCACAACGAGTCATCCATTGGACATGCCGCTACCTTCGGAAGCAAATGGACGCGCAAGATCCTCGCGGATTTCCCCAAGGTCGTGAGCACCAACTACGCCGAGGCTCCGACGCATGCGAACGGCAACGCCATCTCAAAAATCGAGCACAAATCAGATTTCGTCCGCATCGAAGAGGTCTATCGCACCGGCGGTGTCTATCTCGACTGGGATGTCTTACCACTCCGGGACGTGAAATACCTTCGCGAGTCCGGGTTCCAGAATGTCGTTGGCCGGCAACCAGGTGGAAAGATCAACAACGGAGCCTTCATGTCCCAGAAAGGCTCTGCGCTCACCTATCTCATGAAACGAGACGGCCCCGTCGTGTTCAACGGCGGCTGGGAAACTCATTCGGTCAAACTCATAACTGCCATTTCCGATCGCCTCGTCAGATCATCGGGCGAAGTACTCATCATGGATGAGAAAGCTTTCTCGCCGACTTCGTGGAAGACCGGCTCTGTCGACGAACTCTATGCGCCCCATAACGACACTCCCGTGACGCAATCGCCGCAGGTCAACGACCTCGAGGAGGATCCCTTGTTAAGATGGGACAATAAGAACAGGGCGAAGGAGTGGGAGCTGGACTTTTCAGGGACTTATTTGCTGCATGCATTCAGGGATAGAGGGCATAAGGTGGATGGGTTTGAAGCTGTGACCGTACCTTACGTCCTGGCTAGAGACAGCAACTACGCACTTGCGGCATGGCCGATTGTCAGATATGCATTGGATCAGGGGGTCATTAATGAGTCTGATGTCGAGCCATGAGCGATTCTCGTAGATTTTTCTCGCGATTCTGTCTCAACTAGGGGTGATTGGTCGGCGTTACAATCTTGAGACTCTAAGAATGAATTAACACTTTCTTACTATGATCGTTACATGATTGTTCAGTGGATAAACTGCAAGCCCATGTCGAGATACCATGAACCAGAAGGCACAGTGCTCGGCTCCGTAAAGGAGGTAATCAGCGCCTCATTCACAATCTGCTCGCCCGTTGCACTCGTCAGACGCATACCGATTGGGACCTTGTACGGCCCACTGTCTTTCAGAATTTGCCAGGCACCATATCTCTCTTGTGGTCTAGAAGACGAGTAATCCGGCTGCTGAATTAGCGTCACCCATTCCCTCTGACCCGCTCCCCGAACCTCCATGTTGACTATACTTCCGGTGCTGCTGGCTACGTTGACAGCAGTTACCTGAAAGTAGTAAAGTCCCGCAGACGGATGGAGCCAGACGTACACATTGCCGGGCTTGGGGCACTGTACGCGCCTATATCGAGTAGGAATGACACCTTCCACAATGTTGCCATTACCCTGAAGCCGACCCATCGCGATATCGGACAGATCGAGGTGAATGCTATCCTTCGGAAGTGGGCATCCGTACTTGAAGTTGATCTCGCCGCAACGGTCGGCCCCTGAGCCACCTACGGTTGCTCTTAGCCACCAGCATGTGAATGCCGGGAGTGGGAAGACTTACAGCACCACTTTGGATTCGGCCAGCAGGGGCAAGAATCGGTGATCTCTAGGATGATAGGATCCGTGTAACCACTTTCGCCGAAGGCGTAGTCGGCTCCGTCGGGCTTGGTATGGATCACCTCGAAGCACTCGCCGCACGAAAGGTAATTATCTCTCTCGTGGCCAGGAAGCGAGTTCCAGAACTACATCCTGTGAGATACAGCGCTCCACGAGGTCGCTGGGACTTACTTGCGTGTAGTAGTCTCCGTTGGGCGCAGCAAAGTTCCCGCGCAGCGTCATGTTTCCTGCTGGGTCCTGACAAAGTGGTGGGTATTCCTTGCAGAACGCATCGCAGGCATCTCCCAGCATCGTGTCGACCCAGACCTCCTTCGGCTTCGCGCACAAACCATACAGCCCGAAGCCACACGCTCCCGCGCTGGTAATACCATAATGCGTTGAGCGCTACATCCATCAGTAATGTCTTTTTTTCTAGAGCATCTTACGGATTCTCACGCTGTAATGCCAGCTTTCCTCCTCCGCGACGCTGTGCACTTCACCCCATATAGTCCCCGACTTGCACATACCCGGATCAGGGGTGATGCAGCTCCCCGTACAGTCGCTCGTGCACCGTTCGGACCGGAGGTCTGTCGAGCAGTAGACCGGACAGCACGCACCGTCAGCCATAGCCTGCCCACTGCAGCCGCCGGCCCCACTTGGATACGCTGCTTGGGTGTGAGCGGCAGCTGCCGCACCGGACAAGAAAACCGTCGAAGTACGATAGGGAGTGGAGACTGTCGTCACAGGCGGGACTGTTGTGGTGGTTAC
Organism: Trematosphaeria pertusa; assembly: GCF_010094035.1. Lineage (NCBI taxonomy): Eukaryota > Fungi > Ascomycota > Dothideomycetes > Pleosporales > Trematosphaeriaceae > Trematosphaeria > Trematosphaeria pertusa. The sequence goes on along the minus strand of NW_022987215.1, from coordinate 495,217 downwards.
TGATATGATCGGGTCACTTGAGGCTCCGGGCTGGCGGAAATCAGAACGGTTGCACGGTGAAGGCAGAGCGCGCTTACAGTTCCAGGCGTAAGACACTGGGAGTAGTAGTCATTCTGCTTCGCGCACACGAGGCCGGTCTCACAGCAGGTCGGGCCATCGTAAAGCAGTCCTCCGCATTGGGCGCTGAGGCGAGTCAGTAGTAGAGACCCATGGATAGTTGATGCTTACTATGCTCCTCCGCACGACTGCTGTGCCGCTACGTCGAGCAGCGTGGAGAGAGCAATAAATATGGATACTAGTCTCTCTGTTTTCTTCATGGCAACTATCGCGAAATGGCACTGCTACCGGAGGTGACAAGCTTGTCGTCACCTCCGTAACCGAAGAGGAGGCCGGAGGAGATTATATGCCCAGCTCCCGGGCAGTCCATTTCTATCATTGGCCATGTGCCATGTGTTATATATAACGGTGTTTCTGTTGATGAGAAGGATCATGCGTCCCGCATAATAGGAGTCGCCAGCTCGAGTGCGTTTCTTGTGGTGTGACGCAGAACGGGGCGACGGCTTTGCGTGGACGATGAAATAGTTACGCTAGGCTCTTACGAACGCGGAATAGATGTCTTGGGTCCTTTCCCGATGTTCTATCACGTTTGGGGTATTTTTCACGGAGCAGTCGCCTTTTCCAGAAGCCACGCCCCAGCTTAGATTGAAAGTGCTGGCCAGCCTGTGATTTCTCCGATATTATATAAGACGCGACAAGGCAGGAATTTTGATAAGTCAGAACTGACGTCGAGATGGACGGATCGAAGTAGGTTGTGGGCTGACATCATTGCAAAAGTGCGGTTGTACCTGCGCTACGGAACCCGGGTAAATGAAGAGCGGATGGTACATCCGAGCCTGGATTTCTTTTTCTGTCAGGGGATGTCTTCCGAGCGACGCTTCTTATGATAGACCTGTCTGGAAACCGCCCTAGAGGTGCTGCGAAGATATCGTCCCGAAATGTGCGGGACATCCTGGACGGTTGGAATTGTGGAACTCGGGAGCGGATTACAAGAGCAGACTTAGCTCAGAATCTTTGAAGAAAACGGCCGACCTAAGTTCGCGAGAAGCTAATAAACGCTGAAGGACTAGTCGTCGTAGCATACTAGTTAGAATGCAGCTGGAGAGGAGGTGAATCATCGCGCACGTGACTCCGCGAGTCTCGAGGTCCCACATATCGTTAAAAAGTCAAATGTTTACTTTCCAAAAAGAAATGAGATGACATTTGAAGTGCAAGACCCTAACGAGTGAAAAATAAGAAACATGGCAAATACGTCATTAGGCGACCAAGCGCCACATTGTGGGGCATCCATCGCAACATATCCACCTGGCCTTGACCTGACTCCTCCACAACACTCAAGAGCCTCCAGCACGCTGACACCTCCTGCTGAGCTAGCACCATAACGTTGGGGGTGGGGTTCTAAAGCCAAGCCTGCGACGACTCTCCGCATCATAATGCCGCGCCGCCTCTCAGCCATTACCATCCCGACATCATCGCCTCACCACGCCACTACATCGCACCCAATCACCCCAGCCGCCTCACTGCAGCGCGAGAAAGGAATCGCTCTTGCTCCATAGTAGACAAGCGCGGGCGACCCTCAGAGGTGGTCCCAGCTGGCCACCTCACGACGTTATCGTAGCATCATCCCGCCGAAGCAAGTGCGAGCAGCCCTCAAAATATCACGACGCCGCCGACGTTATCTTTCGCTTCCACCACCTCGCAGACAACCTTACCGCACTTCACATCCTTAGCCCTACTACTTGCAGCACACCAAACTGCAATGGCCAGCATAAAAGCGGTACCCTTCTGGCAATAAGAAACCGAGAAGGTACATGCTTCAAGCGTGGTATCCACGATGGCTAAAGAGGAAAGGGCGAATCGCCCAAGCAGGCAAGTATTTCTCTCTTTACGAGACGCGAGCACAGAACCTAATGCAGCACGCAGACCAGATAACAATGAGGCATGCGGCACTACTGTTTCGAGAATGCTTACCACGGGAAGACGTCACGGAGCTACTTGTACGAGCATTCCTTCACTATAGCATCTCAATTGTGGGGGCGCTCCTAGAGCTTGGGATTGAGGAACAAGAGCAGTTAAGTTTGATAACTGCGCGAACCTGCTCCCTCGCCCCCTTCGCCACCACAGAAGCCTACGAGCGGCGACAAAGCTACTATAAGCGTACAACTCCAATCCCACGCGGCCTCCTATTAAAAGGCGCGGACCAAACATTCATACGGTATCTTTTATACCTTTTGAGCAGTCCCCGGACGTTCCCCAACGTAAACCAGCACCACCACGCACTAAAGTATGGTCTATACAGCTACCTTCGCCAGAGTTCAACCGTAAGCTCAGAGTGCCATTGTCCAGGATCCCAACCGCACCCAGGCCGACAACAAAGAATGCAAAAGGACAGTCAGCTAGCAGACTTCAGGAAGGACACTTCGGCACGGTGCAGCCAGCAACCCATAGTCCACAACAACCGCATGAGCCCTACTGGGGAAGCGATGGCTCTCCTCAAAGAGAAGAGTTCTATCGGGCGCGCATTAATCCTGCGCTGAGTACACCCAACATCGATCCAGACGCCAGCAGATCCGCAGAATTTACCAGCAGCCACAAATTGCAAAGAGTCGCGCAGCCACATGAAGACGACGGCGAAGAGATCGTGGGCGAACAAGAACCAGCGACGCTAGAACTAACAGGCAAGGAGCCCCAAGGCTCACAAAGGTAGCAGAGGCGGAAAAAAAGGAAACCGGATGAGCGCACCTCCTACCTAGGTATACACTGCCAACATGGCCGGCGAAAATAATTATTAGACGAATCCTCAGTTTGTGGAGGGATGTTCTCCGCCCTACGGATAAATCGCGGTCCGTCCAGTCATAACGGCTCCTGAAGCATTTTTCCGTTAATTTCCCCTGCATTAATGGAATAATCTACGGACCTTGGAAGCCACGAAGAGGGAGGCGATCCGGAAAGACTATTCCTCCGTCTGTATTGTACCGCTCTTGGTAAGTCGACCACCGCATGGGCGTGGTTCTTGGGATATTGGACCCTCATACCTATGCTTTGGGGTATATAACCACAGTAGTCCTGAACCTTTGCTCAGTCCCTCAGTTGGTTTGCATATTTATTTTCACTCGTCCTTCTGAAAAGAAAGCGATACGATGAGACTTATAAAGGCCGATGTCAGCCAGGTGTTGGCCAGCATGGTGCTGTTCGCGTTAGGAGCACTTGTGGCACAGACAAACGCTGCCTGCACTCTTCCATCAACGTACCGTTGGACATCAACTGGCGCGCTGGCGACCCCGAAGTCGGGGTGGGTCTCGCTCAAGGACTTCACCACCGTCGTATACAACGGCCAGCATCTCGTGTATGCGACGACCCACGACACGGGAACGAGCTGGGGCTCAATGAACTTCGGTCTCTTCAGCGACTGGACTGGCATGGCCTCGGCGAGCCAGAACACGATGAATTCAGCCACCGTCGCGCCCACACTGTTCTACTTCCGCCCGAAGAGCATCTGGGTGCTCGCCTATCAATGGGGTTCCACTGCATTCTCCTACCGGACGTCAACAGATCCCACCAATGCAAATGGGTGGTCATCGGCGCAGGCGCTCTTCTCCGGAAGTATCTCCGGCTCCAGCACCGGCCCCATCGACCAGACAGTCATCGGCGACGACACGACCATGTATCTGTTCTTTGCAGGCGACAATGGCAAAATCTATCGGGCCAGTATGCCCATTGGAAATTTCCCGGGCAATTTTGGCACATCATCGACAGTCGTTCTGAGCGACTCGACCAACAACCTGTTCGAAGCAGTTCAGGTCTACAGAATCCAGGACCAGAACCAATACCTTATGATCGTAGAGGCGATTGGAGCAAACGGGCGCTACTTCCGCTCATTCACGGCCACCAGTCTGGGCGGTTCGTGGACACCGCAAGCCGCAAGCGAGAGCAACCCCTTTGCCGGCAAGGCTAACAGTGGCGCCACCTGGACTAACGACATCAGCCATGGCGAACTGATTCGCAGCAACCCCGACCACACGATGACCGTTGATTCGTGCAACCTGCAGTTGCTGTACCAGGGAAAAGCGCCAAGCTCTGGCGGTGACTACGGTCTGCTGCCTTACCGTCCTGGCCTGCTGACGCTGCAGCGCTAGGACGTGACCCAGATCCTACTATTCGCGAGCCACGTCGAATACTGAAGTGGGAGAGGTGACGGTGGCTACCACTCGCTCAAGTTAGCCTACTACATCTAGGGCAGCAATATTTAGCACCTATAAAAATTATTTAGTACCTACGTTTTTAAAAATACGCTAAATACTCTAGCATAGCTACTAGAGTTCAAGCTGTTAGAAGTATAAGCACGAGACAGCCGTCAACTTCTGTCGACCTCCTCTTTGCGTAACAGTCTCCTTGACTAGCTCCCCATTCATAAATACGCCTTCGCAGACCCACGGCAGCTGCACCAATCCCGTGGTGCCTATCGGAGTGGTCAAGGTAGCCTCAAAGTTGAAGCTCCCGTTCGCATTGCCCGACACGGTCCAAGCCACTTCAAAAGCCCCGAGGGGGCTGTCGAACCCCGATTGCACCGTCTTCAAGCTCCCAGGAAACGGTCGGAATCTCCATTTCCGCCACCCAACTATTTCCAGTCCGGCAACCCGGAAGCTGAGTGCTTGCGTAGGTCCCGAACTCCAGCCGTGACTTAAGCTCGTATAAGCCGCATCATGATTATAGCCTGCGTTCCCGCGATAATATAGACTACCGTTTGCTGTGATGCCTTCGGCGAGGGTGCTGCCGGTCATGAGCGGAGAGTCCAGAAGGTGGGACCAGGTGAGCCGCATCAGTTCGATTGCGCGGGAAGGTTGGGCTGCGGAGAAGTGCGCGAGAACTTCGAGTCCCGTGACAAACGGAGATATCGTATCTGGTAGTTCAGGCGTTATCGGGCCAATTGGACTCCAGAACCGAGTGAGAGCGGCGCTGAGGGACGATGCTTGACCTGGCGAATTGGTGAGGTTGTATAGGAGGGCGAGGGCGTTGCCGTCTTGAGGCGTGAGGATGGTGGATTGATTGTCACGGTAGAGTGAATCTTGTGAAGACCAGAGGAGTGCATTGTAGGAGCTTTTAAGGCGGCCCGCAGCTGCGGCCCATTGCGCGCCTTGAGATAGAAGGATAGTATTGCTTGTCCAAGTCGATGGGAGCCCGGCGAAAGAGACCAGGGCATGGTAATCGAGCGCATTGAGGGCACTGTTGTAGCCACCGCCACCCTGGCGACCCCAGTCATTTGGTGCGGTCTGATTATGCAGCCCATGAGAGTTATCAAGAGCTGCGAGAATAAAGTCGATTCCCCTGGTGATGTTTGACCAATGTAGCGCGAGCCATGCAGAGTCGCCCGTGTAGATAGCATAGTTGTACATAGCGATCAAAGTCCAGGCGTGATAAGTATCGCTCTGACTCCCGGAGCGAAAGGAAGCTGTGTCCGGGCCTGCAAAAGGGAACCTGCCAGTGGTCTTGTTTTGGTAATAGAACGACGTGTCTAGAGAGTTCCCGAAGGCCACCAATCCATCTGCACCGAAGGCGAGAAAGGCAGTGGTCCCTTGAATTCCAAGGTCGCCCGGCCACACTGCTCGATCGCGTTTTGCCCCATCCACGAGAATAGGCGCAGCCACACCTAGGGACGCATTGTAGGCCCAACCTGGTTTGACCTGCGGCAAGAAGCGACCGGTATCCTGAGGCGCGATGTTAGTCTGGACCGTGTATGCACCTGCATACCACGTTCGTACCAAGAAGTTGTCGTCGGGAGTATAAAAGTGGCCGGAGTAGTCGCGCAAGTTCCCGACGCCTGGAGCGAACCCGATCTCACAAGTGACATTTGATATAGTGACGGGCTCAAATGCGCAGATCGTCAGGAATCTGAATCCTCCACGGAATCTCTCCCTTGGCAAGACGTAGAAGTTGGGCCCCCGTGGAAGGCTGACGTTCAAGGCCTTGTCATAGTCCTGCGTTGGGACTGCTCCAGTGTCGTCCGATATGGACCTAACGAAGGACGGGGATTCGGCAAACGCCAGTGAGAATTGGGGTGTGCCAGCGCTGGCATTGGCGTTGAGACTGATCCATCCACCCACCTCGACGCCGAAATCGAAGCTCACCTGGTCACCAGGAGCCATGGAGAGGTGAGGATGGCCATGCTCCGCGGTTGTGATGGTGACATGGCCGGAAGAAGCGTGGACGGCAACTGGCTGGACGTGGCGAGCTGCTGGGCTAGAGATAAAGGGGTCCCAAGGGTTTGACGCTGTTGCTGCGTTGGCGCGTGGGAGGAGGCGGAGGAGGGAAGCCCAAACGAGCAGCAGAGCACGCTTCATGATGGCGCAAGTTCATGGGACCTGCAGCTGCAGGTCCCAGATACCGGGTCGTGGCCATCTTAAAGTTGCACTCGCAGGCTCGGTAGAGGGTTGCCGAAAGGACGGGTGCGATGGGGATGGACATGGGTTATAACGCGGGGTTAACGGGTTGCAGGTGTCCTCCCGGCACTCGCTTGGGGTATGTTTATGCCGATGGAATTTTGGGAATGACGTCATCTTTGCTGCATCCTCCGCAAAGCCCTTGCTTGTGCTAATCTTATCGCAAGCGAAAATATGTCGTAGGAGAAGGCGTGGTCTTGTCGGTGGTCGTACATATGCTCGTCGCTAAGTGCAGAGGACTGTGGGGCAGGTGGCTAGTGCTGTGGCAGCCCTTCTAACCAGTCATAGCCTAGCGTCTCCAGCCCCCTGGTCAGTGCCGTTGGAAGTCTCTCCATGTCCGATTTTGTAGCTCTGAACATCGGAAACATGATTCTCCCCCGCTATGACGCCTGCGGGCCATCTGTTCCGTACAAAGGTAGCCGCAGCAACATCCACACCTGCAAGCTTGAGTGGGCAGAGACTGTCCACGTCGCTCTTCTACGCGCGGGTGCGACGCGGATCCTTCCCGATCCGCACCGATAAGCGACCCATCCCAGTAATCGCCATCCCGATGGCCCAAGCATCACACACCGCAACCCTCCCTCATCCTGCTTCTTCTTCATCTTCCTCTTCCATCCCGTATTCCTGTCAGTGCACGCAGTCACTTCGCCATCGGGGGCTGCGCTCACCGAACCCGCGACGCGTTGAGTGTTTCACATGAAAGACGCCAGCTTGCACGAGCAGGTCCGCGTGTGGGAAGACTGAGGAGAAGAGCACCACGCAGAAAGAGAGGGACCGAATCCGGACGAGCAGCGCTAGCTTCCATCTCCCCACTTCGCTTCTGACTCGAGCGGGAAGAGCCTTGGTCGATGCTTGGAGCGATCAGGGACGCCTGCAGCAAGCGAGCCCGAGGGAACGGTGCGAAGCGAAGGTGAAGCGGAGACATCACCTCCAGTGGGCTTCTATTGCGCGCTGAGTCCTTTGGCGCCATCTCTTGTTCCCTGGAGAACCAGATTCGAAGAGCTCGCGCATGGACGCCGATCGCAATCATAGTACAGCCTACAGATATGCTTCATTAGCCATCCTCTAGCACTGTCCCCGCACCCACATGCAACTCCGTCGACTGATCACGGACTTGCTGCATCTCATATGCACCTACGCTTCAGTCATTTCACGCTCGATCGTCCTCCATGTCACTTTTGACCGCATTTGGACGTGAAGTGCTCAGCTCGCTCCCGCATCACTGGCGGTAGCAGATGCCGATACCGGCTCCCGTAATTGTGGAAGAGCCTCCGGTATCACTCGATATTCTCCGTACGGCTGGTCGTAGGCTTCCACGACCAATGAGCATGGTTTGCGTTGGCGTGCTAAATTGCATCCGCTGACAGCAGCCTACTCTGTTCTCTCCATCCAGCTCGATGCATCTGCGTTCAGTGCCATAGGTGTACGAATGCACTGCATCATCGTCTATCCATCTATCGTTGGCTCCAATCCGCCTAGCTCCCAACTACCCTTCCGGACTCGAGCTAGCAAGTTCGGAGGAGCTACGCAATGCATGTACTTCGCATGTCCGTGACGGCTGCTTGCTCCACCTTTCATAGCCTAATCGGGTCGGGATGCCCACCCTCTCCTTCCAAAAGAGCAAACATGCGCATACTCTAGCATGCTCTACGGCGTCAATCTTGGCAGATCTTGGGCTTCTACATGCTAATCCGCCGAGGTCATCACAAAGCACTAGAATGGAACCGGATTGCGAGCCAGTCACTGATATCATACTGCAGTTCTGGCGCACATCATGACCTCCTGGCTGAGAATAGCGCTGGTGGTTGGGGGCACGTTAAACCTCGCAGTCGCCTGGCCATTCTCGAGTCGAGCGGATTAGATTTATGGGGGCCCGGCGCTGCCCATGTTGTTTGTGCTTCCTCAAGTCCTTCCACATGCTCGGACTTAGGTATAACCTATTCGGTGAGCTGTTCTTTGGTCTTCATACACGTTCCGATGCTAATCCTGCTTCCCAAGGAAAAAACAGGAAACAACCTCGACGTGCAAAAGCAGAAACAGAAACAGAGAGCATATCGCCAGTTGGTCATAAGGAATCCACTCCAGAATCTCCCCCAGAACCCACTCCAGGATCTTCGGCTCCAGAACCGACCGAATCCGTCAGCATGATTTCTCCCATTCTTTCGGCAAATGGCATGAATGGCCTTCGCACTCCCCCGCACTCCCCTGCTTCGGTCCTCCACGCGAAAGGTCGTCGTAATTCGCTTTCTTCCTCGCGTGCCCTTAGCGGTAACTTTGGCTCGATGAATCAGCTCGCAAGGCGGGCGACCGGGGGTTACAAGATTGCCTTCGTTCAAGAATCGGCCGCTGCTTTGAAGAAGAAAAGCATGGCAGAGCTGGGTGTTGGGGTCCACCAGACCATCTCGGACGTATCCTTCGTCAGCTTCCTGGAATGGATTCGGTCTGAGCGCCTCACCACCCTTCCCCACAAGGGAAGCCGCTGGGATAGAGTGTTGATCAGGGCGCTCTATTTCGCAGAGCAGCTTCACAATTTCGACCTCGCCATCCAGGGATTTGCTCTCGATAGCAGCGTTGCTGCAGCGCTGGGCTATGGCCATGCGCAACTGCTGCTAGGGGTACGTGCACAGCATTGTGTATTTGTCCTCTTGATCGCTGACGTGGAAAAGCTCGGCTACGAGAACTCCGAGACCTTGGACAAATCATTCACGGTTTTTTACAAGTTTTCTTTGGCGTTCTCGTCGCTGTTGCATCGTTCGGAGCTGCTGGCCGCGACGTCAGACATCCGTGAGCAGTTATGCTTGATGTACACGGACCTTCTCTCTTTGGTGGTTGACGTGGCCGTGAGGTTCTACAAGACGGTCAATGGTATGTTCTCTCTTTCGCTGTGCGGTCTGTTGCTGAACGAGACCAGGGATGACGACGTCTTCCGTTAGCCTCGACGTTTTTGAGACCTTCGGTGATACCATCGAGACATTCCGTACCCGTCAGAATAGTGTCATCGAATCTATCTGGAGCTTCCAGATCGAGGACGAAGGTTTGGAGACAAGCGATGGTATGAGCCTTCAACCCCTTCTATGCCGGCTCCGCTGACCGATGCAGCTATTGATGTGAAACTTCTCAGCAGATGGCTGTCTCCGCAAGATCGAGTGCTGGCCACGCTGAGCCGGGATCACACGACTTTCGCGGACGACCAAGCGGAGTTCACGTGTCTTTGGTTCCAAAAGCATCTCTTCAAGTTCGCTCAGAGCGACAAAAATTTCTTTTTGATCACAGGCCAACCCGGGTCGGGCAAGTCAGTCCTCGCAGGAGCCATCGGCGAGAGGCTCCAGCGCCCCCTGAACCGCAAGTCCTTTGATACCATATTTTGTTCCATCGGTAAGTGCGACACTCTCTGCTCCCGAGAGGCTAGATGCCGGCTTGTCTAGGCTTCCATGCTGACTCTTGTGCTCCGAAAGCCTCCGACATCCCTAGTCAGACGACTTCCCTTGCGGTGGTGAAGTCCCTGCTCTTCCAACTGCTCAGCTCGAGGGTGGGTAACATGTCTATGTATCACGCCCTTGCTCGCGCCTACACTCAGTGCATGCACTGCGCCACCGTCGATGCCGACGAAGAGCACCTATGGCAAGCCCTCGTGGATACCCTGAAGCAACCACTCGACGATGGAAGGGACCTCGTCGTGATTGTGGACGGACTTGAGGAGCTCACTGGACCCCAGTCGGCACCATCGTCATTGCTGGGGAAATTGCTCAATGCCGTCAACCAAGGCCGGCGGGTGCGCCTGATTGCTTTATCCTCCTCGCTACCAATGCCTCCGGACAGCAACGGTACACATTATCAGATCACGCGTGATGATGTTCGCGACGATGTCCATGCCGTGGCCCTGAAGTCTCTTGTGCATAAGCACCACTTCCATGGCAAACCCGGCCCCGAGCAAGAGAGCCTACTTGATCGCATAATCCAGATAGCAAACGGGTCCTTCCTATATGCCATCCTCGCGTGTGAGCTTCTTGGCCTACAGAAGTCCGGCGACGGCGTCACCAAGACACTTGATGGCTTGGAGTCCTCTCGCCCTTTCGTTCACGACCTAGTACAGAGATTGTTTGCGTCCCTGGACACGACCAACAATGCCAAAACTCTGCTCTCCTGGGTTCTTTCAGCGGAGCGGCCCTTTACCATTGAAGAGATGCACTGCCTTTTCACTATCGACGTCCAGCGTGGAACGCTTGCAGACAAAGGAGTGGACACACACTCTACCGTCCAGTCCCTTCGGCCGCTCTTGTCGATCCACGACCGCATCGTCCGCTTTAGGCACCCTTCCATCCACGCTACTCTTCAAAATTTTGCGCAGCAAGGCAAGCTCCCGATCCCGACAAAAGAGGCTCAATCAGACTTAGTGCTCAAGCTTCTTACATACGCTAAATGCATGCTGCGGGAGAAGGGTGAGCCAGTCATAGACAACACTGACCCCACCCTGGCTGACCGCCTCTTCCGCCAACACCACTTTCTCGAATATGTTACGCGCTATTGGGTGCTGAACCTCAAGCAGTCTCCCCTGGTACCTGCTCAATCTCGCGAATTCAAGCCTTCTGCAGAACTCCGCAAAGTATTTCCGGACACCACGGTCCTGCCTGCTCTGGAGCAGATTTGCTGGGATACGCAGTTGCCTGCTTCCCAGGCGGTGGAGTTGCACGTCCTCGTAGGGACCTTGCGCCGCCACATCCTTTCTGAGACTCACCCCGCTGTCCTGCAGAGCTACCTCGCGTGCGCCACGTGCTACACTCTGATTTCGGAGCCGTCCGAGGCCCAGAAGTACTATTACTGGTCTACCAAGATCAGCCGCACTGTGCTCAGCGATATCCACCCGCTGACCTTGGACTGCGCGCATCGCTTCCTCAAGCTCACGGAGAGCATGACCTCGACTACGCGCACAGACCTCATGACCCACAGGGAAGAAGTCCTGCTCATACTCGTCGCGGCCTACGAGCGTCAGTACGGTAGCTCGTCCGAACTGGTGATCCAGACGCGGAAGCTTCTTGTTGAGCTGTACACCTCCATAAGCGAGGAGAAGCGCGCTTTGGAGGTGTACCGCCTGATCCAAGAAGCCACCATTCAGCACTACGGCAAGCATTCTCACGAAGCTCAGGACGTACAAAATTCACTCAACGTCGTGCTTGGAAAGGGAAGAGGCGATCGCCATGTGGATGGCTACAAGGAATCCGTTTTTGCCGAGGATGAAGAAGAAGAGGCTGTGGAAATCTTCGACATGCATCAAATCTCGATCTTCCTTCGCAGAGCCGAGGCGTACGCCGCACGAGGCGAGGTGGCGTTGGCAGAAAAGACTTACGTTGAGTTGTGGTTGGAGGTCTCTTCCAAATGTCGCACAGTGCACTCTCTTGAATGGCATGAGAGGCACATCGACATCGCTCTGGCTTACTCTCGTTTCCTCGAATCCCAGAAACGCTCCACCGAGGCGTCGGCCGTCCTCACATGCGTGTGGCAGCAGTACGAGCAGCACCAACTGTCTTACTCAGAAAGCATCATCTCTCGCCTCACCGCTGTCGCTAAGGTCATGAAATCGATGGTTCAGTACAACATGGCTCTGTCCATCTACAAGCACGCAAGCGCTTTTTACAAGAATGTTCGCCGCGAAGATTCGAAGATCTCAAACGAGCTCAGCCGCGAGGTCAGTTGTTATCTAGTCTGGCAAAGGTGTACCTGCTAACGCGCCCATGTAGATCACTGAGACGTCAACCGAGCTGGCCAAGCAGAGCTTGTCCAGTACTACCACCTTGACATCAACGACCAGGACCGTGTCGGACTCTGCTTTTCAAGACGTATTCCACTCTGTGATCAAGTCATCCGAGACCGTGGACTCCACTACGATGGCGCTGGCGAAGAAGCTGACTGTGCGGTACACAGAGCAGAGGAACTGGTCTGCGGCAATCTCAGTAATCCGGGCGACCTTGCAGAGAACATGGTCTTCGTTCCTTTTCGGCTCCATTCACGACGTCACCCTGACCTCTACATTCAGGGCGGAGTGTATCGAACTGGTCGAGCGTCTTGCGGATTGCTATCTGCATTTGAAGCAGCTGGACAAGGCCGAAGACGTCTACACTCGGCTATTCCGGGCCGTGCTCGTGTCGCAGACCCTGGATGACCCCCTTCTTGAAAAGGTCAAATTACTGCTCGTGAGCTTCTACGACAAGTATGGATACGTGGACAGTGCAATCAGCGTCTTCCAGGAAATACTTGTAGTGTACCGTACCAGGCTTGGCCTTACCTACGAGGGCACCATCCAGACGCTGTACAATCTTGCGTCCCGATGCCGATCCCATCCACGGAACCATCCGTACTGGATCGAGTATTACCAGCAAATTGTCACTAGCTTGAACAAGGACTCGGACATCTGCCACAAGGACGCAATGAATGCCATAGTCATCGTCGCCAACACATACTGGGAGGATCGGAGGTATGCGGAGGCTGTCACTGTGTTCAAGGTGCTGTGGAATACATTCATCCGCAAAACCAAGGACTACAAGCAGTTCAGCGACACCAGCTTTGTTCAGGTTCTTTACGAGCGCTGCTTCCAATGCCTCGAGGAAACAAAGGCGAGCTGGGAGACTCTGCACAAGTTCGCCAAGGAGTACCGCGACACCTGTATCAGTGCCTTTGGAGCCGAGTCCACCATCTCGGTCGAGGCTACGCTGGCTCTAGCTCGGGTCACGCAAAGAAGCGAGGAACACGCCTCTCAGGCAATCTCGTTGTACGAGGAGGCTTCAAAGTCTTCCAAGGTCGAGACCACGAGTGTTGCTGAGATCAAGCAAACGCTGTCGTCGCTCTACGTCCGGCAGATGAGGTCGCAGTCGTCGACTACCGTCAAGGCTGAGACCATCGAGCGGGCCATTAGCATCACCCGCGAGCAATTCTCCGAAGCGATCAGTAAATACGGATACTCGCATGAGTCGTCCCTAACCCATCTGCGCGAGCTGGCCGTGCTCTACCATCGCCAGCAGAAGAGCGAGACTGCAGTCCAGCAGCTCACTAAAGCGGTTGCTGAGATCATGACCAAGGAGACGGCTTCGCAAAAGATGATTGAGTCAGCAGCCTTGATTGCGGAAAGCTTCCAGGCTTGTCAACAAGTATCCCGTTGCACGGAGCTGGTCCAAGAACTGCATCGCCAGGTCTGTGCTAAGGATGCCCGCTTTGCATCGAAGTGGTCTTTCGATCTCACGAAGTGTGACCGCCCCGCCCTTGCATTCGTCGCTTCCCTCCAGTACAACATCCGGAAGGACCTGTCAGTGACGTTTTCGGAGATCATGGCGGACATCGCCATGGAGTTCATCTACTACGAGCTCTTCCGCCGCTCCTTGAAAGCCAACGGGAGCATGAGGGACATCCTCATGGCTGCCGCACCCCTCAGATGGTTCCTGCTCCGTACACACCAGCAAGAGATGGTGGCAGCCGTGGAGGAAGAGGTGGTTAAGCTGTTCCGGAAGCGCGACGCTGCCGACATCAACGTGCTTGGAAAGGATTCGCCACACCTCTTCATCGTCTCGATCCTGGAACACCTCGGCAGCGGCAAGAACAAGAACTTCAACCGCTCCGTCATCGTCGCCTCCAACGAGCGTGTTGCGTCCCTGGTCAAGGCGAAGAGGTTCCAAGAAGCATATGATGTCGCCAACCTCGGCTTCCTTTACGCTACCAATCACGACGGCTACAATGGACCCAAGGCCATTGGCCTAGGCTTTAGGCTCGCGTGGCTGCTTGTCGGCGGAGAAGGTCAGAAGTGCCCTGATCCCGCCCTCCGCAAGAAGTCGCTGGAGCTGTCCAACCGTATCGTCAAGAAGATATTAGATATCAGCAAGAGTCTGAAGATCAACTTTGCGCAAGTACAACTGCCCGAACTCAGTCAGCTCTCTGCTTTGCTGGGCGAGCAGCAAGACTATACCACGCTCGAGGTAAGATTTTTGTCGCTGCACCCACTCCGGGAAATGCTAATACTACATTTAGTGGCTGCTTACGACTCTCTGGAGCACACGCGATGCCCAAAGGTCATGGCCTGCACACGTGCTCGTGAATCTCGGCCGCCGCCTAATCTGTGCGCGCTACCTTGCTGGCCATCCGATCAAGGCCATTCGGCTTTGCGAGGACATTGCCTACAACATGCGGCGTGCGCATGGGCCCCGTGCAGCCGTCACGCTCGAGACTTACGAACTCCTGGCTCAGCTGTACACGAGCACTGCGCAGTCGTACCAAGCAAAGGCGTCTTCTGAGAAGACCGGCCCACTCGCGACCGAGTACTTCAAAAAGGCGCTCGGGATCCACGAAGACATACTTCGCCTCCTCGTGCACGAGCACGGCTTAGGCGATGACTCGGATGACGAACTTGATACCGCGGCTGCACTGCTCGCTGAGCACGGCGTCAGCCTGAGCGGTAGCGCCGATGGCAAGCATACAGAGCAACTCGACCAATCTAGTGTTAATCGGCCAGCGCTTGCACTCCGCCATGTCCGCCTTCTCAAGCTGGCTTATCAGCGCCTCGGTAGCTGGCCGAAACCGTATGAGGAGTATGAGCGCTTGAATGCGGACCTGTTCCGCATGTTTGGCGGCGACCAGGAGTGGAACGGGACGCAGGGCGTGGAGAAGTGGTCAGCGAAGGAGTATGGATCCGGCAGAGCGGAGGTGAAGGACGGTGCTTTTGAGGGAGTGGGTGACTGGTCATTTGCGGCTGCGGAGGAGGTGGTGGTTGGGAAGAATAATGGTGCTGGCAAGGTGGGCGGTCTCGGTATCGAGAACGGTCATGGTAAGTTGCATGTGCGGACGCGCGATCAGGATGACGATGAGGAGTTGTGATTGGAGTGAGCGGTGTGATTCTATCACGAGCTTCGAACACTGCTCCCGACCCTCCCTTTAGTCGTCTCAATATTCCGGTCGTTTGTCTCGAGGATCGAGATAGTTCCCATCTATAGGTACCTCGAAACTCCACCGCCCGTTCGGTATACCCGCTCTTCCATTACAAACCAACATAAGCGCATACTTCTTTCACGTGCTGGGCACTGAGGTTGCAATCTCGCCCTGATCCGTCTAACGTGAGCTTACTTGCATCCGGCTTGCAAAGTAACGCAGGATGCTACACCCTGCCCAGAATACCCTCGGGAGTTGCGAGCTTGCTGAGCGCGGCGATGACACCTCCGACCAAAGACACGACGCCACTGAAGATGGAGACCTGGGAGAATCCGCCATACTCCTTAACAAGAGCGCCGTTCACAGGGGGTCCGATCAGCGCAGCCAGCGAGCCAACCGCCAAGCCCATGCCCATGTATGTTCCGATGTTGCGGGGGTCATCAGGACAGAGCGAAATCGCGGCAGAACCCCCAGAGATGATAGTGCCGGAAGTGAAGCCGATAGCGATCGAGTACACGACCAAGCCCGCCGTGCTCGTCGCTGAGTTCATGCACAGGATTATGACGCCCGTAGAAATGCCCGCGAGAGCAAACATGTTCAAGCGCCCATATTTGTCCGCCAGTACACCGGGAATGATGCGTCCAAACGTGGAGGCCGCATTGAGGATCGCAAGGAGATACGAGGCCATGGCCGCGTCCACGCCGCGCATGACCGCATACGTAGGGAGAAAGAACAGCGGAGCAAACATGCCCATGAACATGAAGAAGAGCGCCGCGATAAGCAGGTTGAACTTCGTGTTCCTGAACGCAGCCCAGATAAAGAACGTCGTCTGCCGCGGCGGCAGCCGCGCCTTGATGGCCATGCAGGCGAAGAGCATGAGCGGCGTGGTCAGGAAGCCGATGGTGCGGACGGACCAGCCGAAGCCGAGCGAGGAGCTGTTCAGCATCTTGGAGACGGCGATGGGGATCACGATGCCGCCGATTGAGGATCCGGAGACGACGATGCCCAGGGCGGCGGCGCGTTTCTTCTCGAAGTACTGTGATACGGCGGCGAAGGCGGGGAACTGCATTGCCCCCATGCAGATGCCCATGAGGACGCCCTGGGTGAGCATAATTTGGTAGTAGGAGTGGCTGAGGCTGAGCATCATCATGGCGAAGATGTAGGCGACGGCTGCTGGACGGATCATCTAGACCTTATCAGCAAGAGCTAGGAAAGGCGGAGGGGCGAGATGACGTGCCTATGCACCGACGCGATCGAACAGTGGCCCCCCTACGGCGCCCACGGCAAACTGGATGAAACCTCCAACAGACCCGATCCAGGCTATGTCGTCGGGCGACTTGTCGCGCAGCTGGTGCGTCATGTAGTACTCCTGGAAGACGCCGAATGCGTTAGAGAAGCCTAGGCAGGAGAAGAAGATGCAGGCGCCGCCGGCTGCGACGGTCCACGCTCGGAGGCCGCCTTCTGGCGCAGCCTCGAATTCGGGAGTATTGCTGGCGGGCGTTTCTCCTGGCTCGGCAGTAGGAGCGGGAGGAGTGGTCGTCCTCTTTTCTTCGTCTAGAGCGAAGGCGACCCCTGGATCTTCGGTTGGTGCCATGGCTAGGATTCGATTCTGTTCTATCGCTGAAGGGCCCCAGGGGAGCTTTCCGGAGCTGAGAGTAAGTGGAAAGGTCTTGGAGTGCAAACGGGAGGGCGATGGAGTCGGCGGCGGGTGTGGGCGATGGAATGACGGTATAGGCAGCTTTCCGGCATGTCTACGAGCATGATTCCCTAAGTATGTATTGTGCGATGGCGTGAAGGGGTTTTCGGTCGGAGGTGTTGTAGTCTTCGCGGTGGGAGCGGGTTCGGATTATTCGGATTCGGCCCATCGGAGATAGGAGATAGGCCGACGGACTCGGGATATATAGCTGGAGATTACGTACCTGGGCAGCCACCTCCAGACGACCCCCCTCGGCGCCCACGGATCTGGTTTTGCTGTGCCTTCTCTATACCGGAGTAACCGCCGGGCTACAAGCAGGCGCAGATATTCCACACGAAAGGCTTGGCATCGAGCAGCTTCTCAACTGCTAGATCTAGACGGAAGCTATTGACCGATCGCCTGCTGAATCCAATCAGGAGCATCCGTTCCCCGTCCAAGGCAGAGCTTAACGTCGTAAGCGAACTGAATAATGGAGCCGGAGCGACGGCGTCGAAGGCCCGCGGTGTAGGTCCATTCTCCGATCGGCATATTGCACCAATAACCGTGCGCCCATAGATCGTGCACCCTGTGCAGAAGACGCAAGATTCGCTGCAACAGAGAAACACCCTGCAGCAACTGCGTGCGTTCCAAGAACGAGGCCTGCGTCTACGAGAACCAGCCTCCTCCGCACCGCGAGCAACGCCGTAGACAGGACGACGGAGCCTCCAGTGTCAGCACCTCCTCGACGGCGCCAGATGCCGACTCTCTGCGCACTCGGATCACGCAGCTTGAGATACAGCTGTACCAGGCGACAAAGTCGAGCGCCCAGTCCCCTGCTTCAACGTCGGATTCCAACATCGAAGCACATACGTCGCACCTTGGTGGAACCTTTTTCATCCACCACTCCACCCAAAGCCAGGGCGTCGTCCGCAGCGTCTCGCACAAGGGCCGTTTGTTCGGACAGAGTAATTGGATGTACGCAGAAGCCCCTGTACGGAGTCAATGCCTCTGCCGAAGTGTGTGCTAATGTTTGACGTACCCCGCGAGGCGCGTTCGGGATTCTGCGAGCACTTAGCTGGGACATTGACTTAGTACACCGCACTTCGGGAATGACGCTGACTTCGTACCCGTGCCATAGGAACTACGGCGTGCCTCTGGCCAACGACATCGCGGGGCTACTTGACGACTACGTGAACCGCGACTCGTCGAACCTTCTCCGCGGCGTCATGCGCTGCAAGCGGATGGCGAGAGCGATCAAGGTACGTGGGTCGCTACACGCTCTAACAAGTCTTAGCTTTTACCTGCTAAAAGCCGTTCCTAGAGGCCGTCAGCAGGTGAAGAGCTAAGACATAGCGTTGACTTCCTCTCCCTTTCATGCACGACAACTGCTAAGTGTAGCGCCACCTTTGCAGGCGCAGCGCGCTCCTACATGGCCTTGCCCACCGACCCCGGATCTGCCACCCAAAGACACCACAGACACGCTTGTCGAATGCTACCTTCGGACGACTGAGACAGTGTATCGGGTCGTCCACATACCCACGTTCAGGAAAGAGTACGAGGCACTCTGGGCGGCGGGTACGGAAGCAAACCCAGACCCCTCATTCCTGGTGCTACTGAAGCTTGTGCTTGCTATTGGCGCCGCCACCTACGACGACCAGTACTCGCTCCGCCCTTCTGCCATTCGATGGGTATACGAGGCTGAAGCATGGCTCTCCGATCCGAGACGCAAAGCTCGTCTGGGCATCCAATACATCCAAACCAACATTCTGTATCTCATCGCTCGCGAGGCCGCCGCGGTTGGTGAAGACCTGGTCTGGATTTCGACCGGCGAACTGTTCAGGGTCGCGGTATTCGTGGGATTGCATCGAGACCCCACCCGGTTGTCTCCGCGGCCTGTCATCGCTGCCGAGATGCAGCGGAGGCTTTGGAACACCATCTTAGAACTCTGTATACAATCGAGTCTGAACTGCGGGGGCCCTCCGCTGGTTACTCTGGAAGATTTCGACACGGACCCGCCGGGTAACTTCGACGACGAGCAGCTAACGAGCCAAGATCCCGTGGCGAGAGCTGACAACGAATACACGGGAGTGTCTGTCACCACAGCCCTTCGTAGGACGTTTGCAGCTCGGCTAGCGGTTGCACGTTTATTGAATCACATCGGCTCGACCGGAACGTACGAGGAGACACTTCGGCTGGATGGAGAACTCAGGGCATCGTACAAAGCCTTACGGCGGACTCTTCAAAATTTTGATCCAAGTATTGGCCCTTCGCCTACGCAGTTTCAGCTGCGCATGGTGGACCTGATCATGAATCGCTATCTCTTGTCCCTCCACGTCCCCTTTCTCGCGCCGGCTTTGCGGGGAACAGCCTACGCCTATTCGCGGACGGCGGTGATCGACGCCGCGCTCAAGATATGGTATGCGACAAACCCATCCTCCGCCGTAGTCGCTATGCCGGGCGCGAATGGGGCAACGTCGCCTAGGAAGGATGATTTAGAGCGGCTTACCGCCTGCGGTACCGGATTCGGCCGCACTGGCGCCATGCAAGCAGTCCTCGTCATAGCAACCGAACTGCGAACCCAACTACAGGAAGAGGACAGCCTGGGGCCAGTGCCGTTGCGGCGCGACCTGCTGTCCGTTGTGGAGGATTCGGTCGCTTGGTCCCTGTGGTGCATCGAGGCAGGAGAGACCAATGTCAAAGGCCACATATTCGTCTGTTTGATGCTGTCATATATACAAGCACTCATGCGCGGCGTTAGAAGAGACGAAATCCCGGAAATCTTAGTAAAGGATGCCGAAGAGAGCGAGCAACGAAGTTTCGCGGTGCTTGAACAGATGATGGGTCGATACGGAACAGAACAGGCTGCGAGTGAGCTCGACCAGATGTCGCTCAACATGGCGCCTGAGCTGATGGAAGGCTGGGACTTTATGGTAAGCACGACTTCTTGGAAACAACATTCACGAAAACTCACGGTTGATGCAGATGTCCGATGCCTCGTACAATCCCGGCAACGTGGATCCGATGGGCTGGATGTTCGACCAGGGGAGTACGCCGATGTCGTTGCTCTGGTGACGGGTTAAATCGTGAATACAAAGGAAGGGCTTCGCCTTGCTCGTACGTCCTCGTTCGTGTGGTGGACGGCTGAGCTGCCCCAGTGCCCCATTGCCGTGCAATCGCACTTCAAAAGCACCATAAGCGAAATAGGGCGGGCGGCTGAGTTGACTGGCCGAGTGGAAGTGGGATCGAAATGCAACCATAAGCATTTGATCCGCAAACCAGATGGGTCTGCGCTAAATATGGCACAGGAACGGCGTCCCCGACCCTGTACGACTGTGTGGTACCTGCTTAGGCGTACACCGTACCTGCGCTGAGTGTGAAATAATGACCATAAGACGAAATGACCCACATACCACATGATGACTTCAAGGAATGGGAGGCGAAGATCTGGGAGGCCTGAAGTCAGATGACGTTCATCTTACTTGAGACCCTGAGATCGACCAACGCACAGCCACTTTAGGCCTCAATGACCCACAAAGCGTGCGTGGTACAAGCCATACGATTCTGCGAGAGTTCCCTATCGTGTACCTGCAAGTTCAAGCCGTGTATGGTTCGGAGCGATGATTTGTCTAGATGGCAATCTCAGGCGCGCCTGCACGACCCACCTGCTTTCCGTCTGATCGCAGTACCTTACGAATACTCGGTGAACAGAGTCGAGTATAAATATGTCTCGTCGTCTCTTGCTGTGCTGCATCAAACGAAATCCAAACTTTCCACAACTCAGCATCTCCGTTGCACGAAAGCATTCACCTTACTCTCTCCTCCAACCCGCACGTTCAAAATGCGTTTTTCCACGGCCGTAACCGCTCTTTTCGCCCTCGCTCTCAGCGTTTCCGCCTCGCCGCTCGAGCAGAGACAGACTTGCGACATCACGACGCCCGAATACTGCCCGGGCGATCTTGCTGGATGCAAGGCATTCGTAAGTGCCCCAGGCCCCTCCGTTTGAAGACACCATACACCGTCTCCAGGTGTAGAGCTGGCATGTTGGAATACTGATGCGGACAAATCCTTTAGTGCGACAACTTCGATTATCTCCAGGCCAGCTGCAACAATGGGCAGTGCTGCTGCTTCTAAGCGATGTCTCGACGCGGAAATGAGGTGGATGGTTCTGGTCTTGTTGGTTAGAGGATAGACCATGGTTGGCGTGTAGTCGTTCGTTTATCATACCTGACAATTCTCGTCCTGCATTATCCTTTGCGTTGCCTTAGCGTGATCGACTTTGTTACGTTAAAGGAGCATGTCTTGTGGCCTTATCTAACTTCCTCCTCATGGGTCATCGAATGTCGCGGAAACTCATCCTGCAGGCCTTCGGCGGAGTAAAGGCAAGGAGCGGAAGCTCGCCGAGGTGAACAGAAAGACAGTAAGGGCGTCATCGGAGGGAGGGCACTTTGGGGCCATTGTGGGCTGCACTCTGGCTGGAGGCGCCCCGGCGGGGCTGAGCTTCGACTGCGCTTTAGCATACGACGCCTGACAACGAATTCTGTCTGAAGGGCAAAGAAGAGCGAGTGTGGAAAGCAGGACGAAGTGCAGACAAGCTCGATACGCTATCCGAAAACGGCAAGCGCGACGCGCTCCCCGTCGGACGCGTTCCTAGTAATCTGAAACTCAACACGCATCGCTGCACTCCTCGCTCCATCCCCCCTCTTAAGAGGAGACGCTATTGACGTCTTGAGTGGAACGCCATTTCAAATGCCTCATACGGCCGCCTCCGACCCTGAGAGGGCCGAAAGGGCTCTTCTCCTCAACGTTATCGACTCTTCCACCCTCGAGCGCCTACGCGACACCCTTCGCGACGTAATCGACAAATCTCCCGAGGCTTTCAAGCTAGCTTGTGACAGGCTCCTCGTCCAGCAAGGAGAGCTCAAGAAGGTTGCGGATCCAGCGGTTCAGAGAGAGAACGTCGTCGTGCGCTATGAGGGGTCCGAAGAGGAAGACGAATTAGATGAGGGATCGAGTGCAGATGACAACTCGGACTATTCGGACGACCCGCAGGGAGAGACGGAGCCCGCGCCGCAGGGCCAAAAACGCAAGCGAGAGTACACGAGACAACGATACGAGATCTGCGATCAATGCGGTGAAGAGTATGATGTGCTGGCTAACGAAAGGTGTTCTTGCGTCTGGCACGAAGGTACCGATATGCCTGCCCCCCCGACACTTCGGCTGGCTGACCTCAGGGTAGGAGAGCTGGAAGTCGACTACGACGCCGATATCTGGGCTGATCACGATGAGAATTGTCATGGAACTATCGACACGGATGACATGAGGGAAGAGATCCCAGAAGGTTTTGTTTGGGGTTGCTGCGAGCAGCTAGGGACGGCCAAGGGATGCCGGAAGAGCGTCCATCGTCCGGATAGGGCTAAAAGGGTTAGAGCGTGGGGCGGCCGTTGAACGGAGACGAAGCTCAGTAGCGGCTCAGAAGATTTCCTTACCAATCTCCCTCTGGAAGGGCATCCTTTGTGTGTTCGACGTCGACTGTACTGTGGAAGGTCTACACAACCTCCACGCTCAGCATCCTCGCCTTCTCTAGCAGATCGTTGCCAATATCCGCCTCAAACCCAGGCTTCTCTAGGTTCAAGCGCTCAAGCATGTGCTCAGCCCACCGCCCGTGTACGGGAAACGTCGGGGTCGTGAGCAGTGACAAGTCCCGCAGGTAGCACTCGGAGCTAGGGATTTCTTCCCCTCATAGTTTGAGCTCCTCAAGATTGTTTCGATGGTGTCGATCCTTACAGCATTCAAAATCGACGGAAGCGATGGGGTCATTGCGGGGGTTTATACTCCGCAAGGTAACCGCAGGGACGCGGCGTCGTCAACGACGCTGGAAATCGGGGACCTCTATACCATTAAACATCCCCGCGATGACGAGGAAGCGAAACCCATGCTGCAGACCTTCTGGAAATGGCCCAGAAGAGATACGGGCTTCTGCTAGTTCCAGGACAAGAGTCAAGATCGAATCTCATCGGCACCGTCACCAACGTCCACCTGCGAAGGTGGACGCTGGTACCCGTGCAAAAGGTAGCCAATGGATGCGCTGAGTTCGGCTGGGATGTATTGGACGATCTGCTGCGTAAGACGGAGACTAGCAGTGCAGACCGGAATAAGGAGTTGACAGTAAACGAGTGGGTTGTGTGCCCCGCATTGTGGTCATCGTTGGATGCGGTGTAGCGGGCTTGAAGCTTTGGGAGCGTAGTACGGAGCGTGGAACGACGATGGAGCTTGACCCAAGTGGAAGACGACGGCGGTGACGAAGCGGCATCGGGCATGGAGGTGTAGTTGAAAAAGTGCATGGAACCTAACCGAACGTCTGGCAGTCGGACTAGAAGATTGATACAAAAATATAGCCTAAGCGCTGAATTGAACTTCCCAATCCTTTTCCCAAAAATACATTCACCATAACGCAAATATGCACGAGAAGCTTAAAAACGAAGAGCGCAAATGTCGGCGCGTCGTCATGAATAACCATCCATCTCTTCCTCAAACACAGTCTTCTTCTCTATGCAATCATCCATGGTGTAGCTGCGAGTTGTTGGCCGGTTTACTCCCCTCCATCTCCATCGGATGGGTGTTCGCCGGCATCTCCACAGGTGGGTATGAGGATGAAGGCGCCTCGCTGGCAGCCTCATGCGCATACTTCTCCTGCGGGGGTGCCTGCGCAACACCGGCATATCCATTGTGTATATACGGGTTCGCACCATCCAGCTCGTTCTGGTGCGCCTTCTTGCTCTTCCTCCTCATCAGGAAAAATATACCAGCGCCGATAAGAGCCAGTCCTACAACACCCCCGACGACGGCGCCTCCGATGGCACCGCCAGAAACCCCGGAAGAGCCACCAGTAGGTGCTGGACTTTGGCTGCTAGTCTCCGATGGGGTCGCTGATGCGCCAGAAGAAGCGGGTGATGAAGTTGCAGAGGCTGTTGAAGAGGCGGGTGTACTTGTCGCGGTGAGGGCTGCTATGTCGAAGGTGAGGGAGCTGGCGGAGGGACGGGCGGAGCTTAATGACGAGAATGTCTCATTTAGCCTGTCTTCGGAGACGTTGGCAATTGGGTTTTCAGCGGTCGCCCAGCAAATGTTGATCTGATCTGAGAAGAGACGAGTCAGTACCTTCAAGCGGAGGACTAAATCACAACAGTTGCTTACTGAATCGTTGTGTGCATTCTTCCCTGGATTGAAGTCAGGATATCCCATCTCTCGCACCGATCTCGCACTGAGACTCACCTGCTAGAAAGACAGCAGAAGGCGTTCACTCCGGACGAACATCCGATCTGGTTCGATGACGGCTCACCATCTCCAGCACCACAGTCGCTCGCCCCATCCCAGCAAACGGCGTCCGCAGACCCACCGCTGCAGCAATAGTATTGATCGATGAGGGCGTCGTGTGCGCATACTTGAGGCGGTGGACAGGCGAATCCCATCTGTGGACACTGCCATTCCGTCGCGTTACTGGTAAAGAACCACTCGTCGTACGCAGCATAGGCCTGGGCTCCGAAGAGCAGCGCCGTGGAGAGAATAGCGGACCGAGCCATCTGGCTATGCAGTGTGGTACTCGCGGCGGGAGCACTAGGAATCTGTGACTTGGGGCTTAAGAGGAAGTTGCAGGAAGGTACAACGCATGCCGCGCGCGAAGAGTGCCCTAGGCCTGTCTTTAAAGCCCGTCAGACGGGCGTGCCTTTCCAGTAAAGTGTTTGGGGCGGGCAGGGATCTTTCGTAGCTCAGGGAGGCGGAGCGTGCACCGGGAATCACAGCGGGAAAGCTTGGTGCAGAATGGGGCCAGAAACCCAGTGCTAGGAAATAGAGCCTCGCTGATCCCTCTCAGGATATTCGTCCCACGAGTTTGAATTCAATAATGTTGTTGTTCTGTAATTTTTCAAGAATCCGCTTCATCGCTCCGTAGGGGATGGGCGTCGACGGAGGTTGGCCCGTTGTGCGTGCGAAACTGTCGTTGCGTACGACGTGTGTTAGGCCTCCCATTGTGGTTTGTCCTCGTTCATCAGTATCCGAGATCCGTCCAGTCGTCGCAGCAAGAAATCCATGTCGACCCCAGACGCAGTTGATGCTACAGCTGAAAAGCGCTTCTAGCGCCCCGTAACCTTTGTAGAGCGACGTTTGATCCTTCCGCTCAGTACCTCACTTCTCGGGAATGCGCTCGGGTGGCCGGTTCCGATTCCGATACTCCAGCCAAGGCTAAGCCATGGATCAACGCCCTACGCGCCCGCGCCCGTCAAGGGCTTAGAAGAGGCTGAGTTGGATGCGCTGCGCCTCTACAAATATATCTTCCGGTCCTCTTCTCTTGCTTCGTTCCTTCTTGGTTCGCGCTGGTAAATATCTCCTCGGCAGTCATATGTCTAGCTTTGCCACGCACGTTGGACGCGAACTCCATCGAGGTCTCGAGACGGTGCAGGTTTGAGGCTGGGCGCCTTATCAATGCAACCACCAGCTGGCGCTGCCGTCCCCTGGTGGAATTGGTGGAATGCGAGACCTGCGAAGACGCGAAAAGAAAGGCCAACGGCTAGAAGACTCGATAGCGGGATTGGGCGGTGAGCGCGAACGATAGCGAGTCTCTTGCCGGGTGCCACGCGCTGGGGCTTTGGCGCCGATGTTAGGAAAGAAACGACGTCTTCGTGGCAGCCGCTCCGTCTACCGCCGGTCCTGGGCTCGATAAAAAACGCTCCGTTATCAAACAAAGTGCAATCCTCGTAATAAAAGCCATGGACGGAGGTTCAAATAAGGTGTGTGGTGAGCCATGGCTTTTACCAAGGTGCGGCGCAGGCACAGCTGGGCGCAACTCTGGTCCGATTTCATCAGCAGGACCACAATTTTCTCTGCAATAAAAAAAAATTTTCCCCTTGGATGGGCCTCATCAACTGACAGGCCCTGGAAAAAGACCGGGGCAGGCTGGAGGAGGGAAGTTGGGAGAACAAAGAGGCGCGATGCGATTGCTGACATTGAAGCTGCCAAAAGGGAAGGCACGATGCGGTTAGAAGCAGGTACCAACCAGACCAGCGATATCAACCAGCGGGCAGCCAACGCAGAAGATTTGGACTTGGTCTCAATTTCCTATCGATACACTACTCATAATTTCTAGCTACGACAAGGCTGCTGCAGACTGTAAATCTAGTCTGGCCGCCCACAGAAGGGAGAAACGCCGCCGCCATGCTCCAGGACTCCATGCTATGTGTGCTTGTACAACGATAGCACGACGCGGTCCAACGCGATGAATGTAAATAATCAGAAATGGTATGCCCGAGCATTTTGTTTCTAGGTGTATCCCTCTCCCAACGCCAGTCAAAGAGCGACAACGTCTATGCTATGTAGGAGCGATTGTTCGGATGGAGGGTATATACAGGCCGTCCGTCACGCGCAAGAGGACAACACGATTTTACCAAGTTTCCTGTTCGAAGGTAAGCGTGGCCTAGCAGGAGTGAGAAGGTGGGGAGGGCTTACAGCAATGTATTGGCCGTCTTCCTTCTTCTTGGCCCAGAACTCCTTCGCCTCTTCTTCGCCAATGCCACCCTTCTGCATGGCTACTTCCATAAGCGCTCTTTCAACACCCTCGCCCATGCCTTGGCTGCTGCCGCAGACAAAGATGCGGCCGTCCAGGGCGTTGATGACGAACCAGACGATGTCGGCCTGCAGCCGCACCTCGTCTTGCACGTACTTGGTCTCGCTCTGGCCGCTTCGGAACTTGCGGCTCTGCACCACCCTCTTGATCTCGCGTTCGTGGTCTCCGAGCTCGCCAGAGTAGATTTCGTCGAGCATAGAGTCGCGGACTCCCTGGATCAGCCAGATCTTGTTCGCGCAGTTGGCGTTCTTCAACCTGTTCAGGATGAAGCCTCGGAAGGGCGCCATGCCGACGCCCGCGCCAATAAGCACCATTGGGCCTTCGCCACCGAACCGCTTCGAAAGCGGGTTGGCCATAAGCCCGCGGAACATGGGGACGCGGAGGTCGAGGATGCTCCGCGGGTCGATGCCCTCGTTCTCCGCACTGATAAAAGCTTGAGCCATGCGTTCCATGAAACCGCTGCCAACTCCAGTGCGTAGAGCGCCATCGGCATGCCAATCGGCTGTCTCGTGGATGGTGACGGCCATTTCGATGAGGCGGCGGTTTCCGGGGAGACTCGGGCGGGCAGACGAGATGTGTGGGTCGTTGGAGAGCGAGTAGAAGCGCGGCATCAGCTGGTTGAGGACGGAGAGCAGAGCAGGCAGTGGCGGCTTGGAAGAGGGAAACGCGTGGAGCAGCTGGGCAACGGTGAGGTGGGACGCCGTCCGGAGGTCGCAGAAGGCAGCCTGGCCCTGGGCGGAGCAGAGATACATGAGGATCTTCTTCTCGTTGGGCGCGTCTGCGTACTCGGCCATGATGCGGAGGAGGTGCTTGGTGGGCGGGAAAGACTGCAGGTCTACGCACCAGGTCAGTATCTCCCGCCGCGTCGTGACCAGCTCGCGCGCTTGGTCCTCCCCCCAAATAGTGGGCCAGCGGCCGCCGTTGGTCTTGAGCGTGACTGGCTTGTCACGCACAAACTTGGGAATGCAGAGAACGTCAAAGAGCTCGTCGACAATCTCGGGCGAGTTTGGCGGGCAGATGCCAATGGCTCCACCGACCTTGAAGTCGACGCCGCCTTCGTCTGGGTAGTCGGTCACGTCAAGATCAAAGTGGAACGTCCTCTTCTCGGCGCCGGGCTTGGTCAGCTCGCGTGCGTGGTAGAGCGGTGCCGAGTAGACTTGATAGGGAGGATGCGGCTGTACATATTCTGGCGGCTCCTTGTGGACCTTGGAGACGTGCTTGGCGTCGGCGGCGGGAATTGGCTCGAAGGACATATTGACGGGCGGCATCGGCGTGGTGTCGGTCAGCTCGCTGTCGAGGGCAAGAGGCCCCAGGCGCAGATTCAGACTCGCAAAGGCGCGATTGTCTGGGATGACAACGGGCCTGAAGCTGGGCGACGACGTGTCCGGAGCCAATGTCTTGAGCAGACAGCATCCGCCGCCGCAGCACTGGCTGATGAGCTTGGTGGCCGTCTCGCCATCGCCCAGGATTCGCCGGATGTCTGAGGGGCTGTCTGAGATGAGCGTAGTCGAGGCGCGTCGCGGGCGCGCCTGCTCGGTGAAATTGACGGCGGCGGCGGGCAGCGCCTGCAGCTTGTCGACCATCTCATCCACCTGCCGCTCAGGCTCGGTGTTGGGCGTCAGGGGCGCTTCCGAGTCGTCGCTGCTGGCGGTGCTCCATAGCATGGATTCTCCGGACGACCTCGGCGACGTCTGCTCCGGGTGGTGTGAGGCCGACTGCGAAGGGCGGAGGGTGAGCTCGGGCAGGGCTCGTGGCTCGGCGGGAATAGGGTCGTGCGGGTGCGAGGTCGAGGTGGTCGGGATGCCATGGTCCATGGTGGGTGTCGCGGAGGCCATGGTGCGGTGGTGGTGGAGGGGGCAGCGGAGCGGGCGAGGCGGCGTTTTTGAGGACGCGACAAAGCCTGAGGCTGGCGGTGGGCCATGGTTAGCAACATCTGACTCAGGCGGGGATGCGCGACATCAATTGCGGGCTGCAGCGCTGGGGACGATTTCGCACACATTGCGAAGGTTCGTGTAAGCCCTCGGAACGCGGAGGTGGGCGACGACGGGTTATCAGATGGCGCATTTATCAGATGGTGGGGGCGAGGGCGACGATGCCGCGGGAGCACTCACCTCTCAGCGACGCTGGGGGATGACGACGAGCATGAAAGAGTGACTGCCGCAGGCGGGCGTGCAGGGCGCGGGGAGTCGACACGGTGGAAGCAATAGCTGAGGATGCGCGCGGGAATTATCAAGGAGCGGATGTGAGGAGAAACGGGGAACGGGGTGGTGATGACGAGCAGTCAAAAGAAGCCGCGAGCGCGCATATCAGCCCGCCAAATTGCCTGTGCCGAATGACACAGCCGACCGCGCGCGTCTACCCTGCTTTCGCCGATTAAACGCTCTTCCACCCTCCCGCTCGCCGTTGCGAGGGCGTCGGCTATCTCCTGATCTCAACACGCGGCTTTCGGGCACGGTCGCGCTTCAACCCAGTGCAGATGTGTCGTCCCGTCACTCGCAAATGGATGCGCCACGCACCAGCGTCAATTCAGGTGCCAAGCGACGGACACAGCTTCCAGAAATGGCTCAATTCTACGCAGGACAGCCCGGCATGTTTCGAAACGACAGCCTTGTTTACTTCATCCATGCCAAACAACTATTTCTAGATGGAGTGCGTACGACTGCAAACACGCGTAGTGCCTGCGTTTCCCCTGAAGCCGTCCGAGAATGGGACAACGGTGGCCCCACAAGTTCAAACATGGCGCACTGCACTATCTTCAGGTATAATTCCATGAGAGACATTGTCTCCAAGCAGGTAAATAACTCATCTCCCTACGTCTACGATTGCCCTATCGGGCAGCCGCGATATCGGAACGCGTCTCATCCCCGGTACAATCCCTCTACACTAGTAGTAGACGGCTTAAACATCTCATTCCAGGCATGCTATTCATATCAAGCCCAGGGCCTCAAAACAAGCCGTTCGGCAAGATACGACCGAAGCTCCCTTTTTTATAAGCTTGCATTTCCGCCAGTGCCTTTTCCTCCTATCCAGTCACCCGTTAACACTCAGGCCCGTACTCGTCGTTCCACCGCCTCCGCGGCGCACCCCAGACCAGACCACTGTACCACACCTCATCTGCAGCCGCACGCGATATTGCCCCACATGCATCCCAACCGCCAATTGCCGGGAAACAGCTATACTTCGTAGGGCAGAACGCGGTGCTACCCGACTACAGCCATGGTTCGAGAACATCTGCTGCGTTAACCCCACATCGTACTACCGACGAGAGGGGTTATCTGATCGCTGGTCGCATCGCGGCATCACATATCTGAATCCGGCAATCGCTTGTCATGACGTCTGCAGGCCGGCGTTTTGGGAGATAATTAACGGATCGATAATCCACCCAGAGCTGCGTGAGGGTATGTTGGAGAACAGAATGATTCATAATCAAAAGAGGTGCGTGATTCTCTAGGCAAGTGTTTGCAGCATGTCGCAGGTATTGTAACGCCAGCACGTGTCCATCTCCAATCCGTTCCTCCAACTGACCCCTTTCCTACTCTCTACTCCTCGTACTTCCCACTCAACTTCACCAACCCGGCATCCTCATTCTCTTTCTTACTCTTCCTGCTCCACGCCGGTGCCTCGTCCTGCCCCGCATCCTCCTCTTTGTCGCCCTGCTCCTTATCCTTATGCACCGTGCTCGGGAAGTGCTCCGCCGGACTATACACCGTGATCAGCTCCAACGGCTGATCCCCTTTCGTCACGAACTGATGCTGTGTGCCCGCGGGCACGACGACGACGTCGCCCGCGTTAACTTCTTGGTCTTTGCCCGCGACGGTCGCGAGGCCCCGGCCGGAGGTGAAGAGGAGGATTTGGTCGACGGTGTGGACCTACGCAGCGTTAGCGCTGTGCGTCAAAACCATTTCCGCGGCAGTGATTAGTGATTGGAAACCTACTTCATCACCAATCTCCCCGCCCACAGGAACCTCCATAGCCACAACCTGGCTATACAGTCCCGTATGCAGCACTGTCCTGAAATCTCCAAACGCCCTCTTCTCGCTCATCAGCCCCTTGAAGTGCACCATCTCGTGTTTCGGCGGCCGGTTCTCGCGATTCCCCAGCGCCTTGTACTCATCTACTTTCTTCTGCTCCATCGTGCCCGACGAATGAAACTGCGCTTTATGCCCTGCGATCGGGACGGTCCGCGAGATGTTGACTGGATGGGGATGGAAGTGGGACGGCGCGCGGTGGACGAGGCGGTACGATGTGTAAGATGCAGCTTTTAGCATCGGGGAGTGGTGACAGTGTTCAGCTTGCTCCGCGCTCTCGTTTATAAGAGCATGGTCCTGGAGTTGGGCGTGTGGCATATCGCGTCTTTATTACGGAAGCTCTCCGCGTCTGGACCCCCGATGTGTCGATGACGTCACGAAGAAGACCCTGATGTCGTGATCGAGCGCGGGCTTAAATCCGCTGATTCGTTCGTTGTAAGCCATTGTTGACGGTTCGGAGAAGCTGGTAGGGCGTGCTGTACCTGATGAGGTGATGCTTGGTGCTTTGGTGGTGGTTCGGTAAGCTAGCGTTCACTCCCGTTGTTCCGGCCGAGGAATTTCCGCAATCGAGAAGAGATGTTTGCAAATGCAAGAACGCGTGCGCGATCCGAATAATGATGCCTCTCCGTGGAAGTTCAGACGTGATCCAGTAGGCTTGAATTCGTCCCGTACGTAGTGTTGAGCGCAGAGGAACTGAGGTGACGAAGTATTATTTATATAGCGTGACGATGAGAGAGGAGACTAATTGTACAGGAAAATGCTACGTGATAACAGAGCTCCACTCGCTCTGCTATGATTTGACCCCAAACGCCGTATTGTTGCTGGATATCATGATTCTCACCGCTGATATGTGATGATCAGTCCGCTGGTTGAGTAACAAGATGAGGCTCGAAAGATGGTGTGACAATGTGGCCAAGCGTGGCGCCACCGCGATGCGAGGATGCGATGCAGCCACCACTTGAGCCTCCCGCTCGCCAAACGTGCCGCAAAAATCCGTCGTGGATGAAATGATGCCCCGGGACTAACCGGGTGCGTTCAAGCAAAATCCGTGATGACTGCTCCGCATGGGGGCGTAACCCGACATCTCCCGCACGAGCACGGGCGCTCCGGTTTCGGGAGGGCCCGTGATGTCGCTTCTCACCGGTCTATTTGCCCCTGGGATGAGGCACTCCTCAGCGCATCCTGCATTGTGATATTGCCCAACGTAACATGGATCCACCGCGATTACCGCTTCTGCCTCTGCTTGACCTGTTCTTCCTCTTCGTCTTCGGCCTCCTCTAGCTCACGTTCGATCTCCTCCTCCTCGGTCGGTCTTGGGTTTCGGACCTCTGCATCGATATCGCCCCCACTCAGCTGCCACTCCATCAGCTTGCTGAAAGCGCCGCTGGGATTCGCGGAGAGCTCCTCATAGGTTCCTTCTTCCGCCACCTGGCCATCTGCGTTGATGCAGATGATACGGTCTGATCGTTTGATGGTCGAAAGACGATGCGCGATGCTGATGGTTGTGTTCCTCTCTTGGAGCAGCTTGCCCAGGGCTTGGTTGACCAGCGTCTCCGATTCGGCGTCTAGCGCGCTAGTTGCTTCGTCCAGGATGAGGATGTCCGGCTGCTTGATGAGCGCTCGTGCGATAGCTATCCGCTGCTTCTGCCCACCAGATAGCTGGGTTCCTCGGGCGCCCACGTGGGTTTCGAGGCCATCAGGCTATCGCACATTAGCACGTTGTATCGTTGAGCATGTTGGGACTAGCTTACGAAGTCGCTGATGAACTCGCAATTGGCCTTGCGAGCAGCTGCGATGATCTGGGCACGAGTAGCATGGGGCACCCCGTACGCGATGTTCTCTGCAATGGTGCCCGAGAAGAGCACGGGCTCCTGTCCGACATAGCCAATCTTCCTCCTGAGCTGCTTCGCGTTCATCTTTGTAATGTCTCGCCCGTTAATGGTGATAGTCCCTTTAGTTGGTATGTAGAAACGCAGCAGCAAGCTCGCAACCGTAGACTTGCCTGCCCCGCTAGGTGCGACGATGGCAACATTCGTGCCTTGCTCGATCCTAAAATTGAGGTCCTTGAAGATAGTAACCGCCGGTCGCGTCGGATAGCTGAAGGAGACGTTGTTGAACTCAATAGGGCCCCGCGCAGATTTGACAGGCTCGCCCTTGGTGGGCGATATCGTAGGGTTCCGGTCTTGGAGTTCAAAGAGGCGGCTGGCCGCTCCGACGCCCTTCATCATCTCGCCCCAGAAGCCGGACAAGCCCACCATGCTTCCTCCCGCATAAGCGGTGTACATCAAGAATGAAGAGAGCTCGCCGATGGTGATGGCTCCGGACTTGACCATGCTCCCTCCCACGTAGAGGACGGCGATGACGGTCATATTACCCATTAGACCAGTAGTGCCGTAGAAGCTGGCAGCGACGATGGCTTCCTTCTTCCCAAGGTTGAAGATCCTCTTGATCTGACGGTTGTAGCGCCCTGCTTCCTGAACCTCGCCTGCGAAGGCCTGAGCGGTCCTTACGTTCCCCAGCCGCTCTTCGGCCACTTTCGTCAAGGTCCCTAGGTTCTTCTGAATTTTTCGACTGATGTTGCGCAATGACCGACCGGCGACGAAGGCAGCAATCGCGAGTGGGGGGCCAATGATGGCGAGTATGGCTGTGAGCTTTATGCTCACATAGCCCATCATGGCGAACCCGGCAGCACCGCTCACTATTGAGCGTAGCCCGTCCGACAGGTTCTGCGTAATGCTCTTGCCGACAATGATGGTGTCTGAACCGAGGCGAGAGATGAGGTCGCCGACCCTGTTCGCATCGAAGAATTCGGCGTTCTGGATGAATGTCTTGCGGTAGAGCTGGGATCGGAGGCGTGCCACAATGCGCTCTCCGACGATTCGCAGGATGATGATGCGGCCAAAGTTACACGCAGCCCCCGTGGCAAGCACCCCGGCGAGTGCGATGTAAAAGGTGGTGATGTCCAGCCCAAACAGCAGCTCTTTAGATCCTTCCGGCTGCGTCGCGATGTCCAATATCTTGCCGATGGAGAAGGGGACCGACATGCTCACGGCCGACGACATGAGCAGGAACAGGAACGCCCACGAGAGCGTCTTTACCTCGGGCGTCGCGATTTTAACCAGCCGCCAGAGCTCCTTCGCGCTCCCTTGCTGACTGGCCGACACGCCGTCCTTGCTTAGCTTCGCGCTCAGATTGACGTGGGCGGCCGCGTTCGCCTTCTCCGATTTCGCAAAGCCCATTTCCTCG
Source organism: Trematosphaeria pertusa (assembly GCF_010094035.1). Lineage (NCBI taxonomy): Eukaryota > Fungi > Ascomycota > Dothideomycetes > Pleosporales > Trematosphaeriaceae > Trematosphaeria > Trematosphaeria pertusa. The sequence continues at coordinate 461,257 of NW_022987215.1, read as the reverse complement.
TGCTCACCCTCGTGCTCACCCTCGTGCTCTTCGACGTCTACCAAGCCCTTGTCTTTCATTTCTTGCTTGTACGACCTGCGCACCCTTGCTGGCCGCCGCGCCTTGGTGCTGGCTTCCGACAGAGCCCGTGAAGCGCAGAATATGCGGATTGGGTGCTGGAGGCCATTGCGACGCGTGGTGCCGGCGGGCGCATACGAGAGGGAGGGCCGGAATAGAGTTCGGGATTGGTGAAGCTTCTGCGGGCGGGCGACTATCGAAGCATTGGGGCTGGGGGACGAGGAAAAAGGACGCGCGACAATGGGCGAAGAGGAGTGTATCCGCGCTTGTATCTGGGCGAAGAGGGCTCCATTTCCGGGGCCATGCCAGGCCCTGGCGGAGACGGCCAAGGAGCCGCGCATGGCTCAGAGAGATGGCAGGCGGGTGTCTACCTGCAAGAGCGGGTGATCCGGCAGGGCGTGGAGGGGTTCGACATGGCGACGGTGAGTGAAGGGAAGCGGGGCGGATGACTGCTGGTGAGCTCCTGGACAAAAGTTTCGGCCTCGGTGAAAAGATGACGAAACGACGTAGCGGGCCGGCGATCGGGGCTAAACACGTGCCCGATCCGATGGGGCCCCGCGTAACCTTTTTGGGCACTCTTCAGGCACTCTTCACATTTCACTCTGCAGTTGAAGTAGGTTGCGTGGTATAGGCAAAGCGCCGTCTGTCTTCCCCGCTCTGTGGTTGTGACGCAGGAGCCAGCTGCGTTGTGGCTGTTTGCTTTTTGCGCCACAAACCGGTCACCGCAAGAACCACACCAACGAAACGTGAGAACACCCTGTCTGTTTGCATACCTAGCTATCCTCTGTTTACGGCCTTGGGATGAGCTTCGCACTGCAATGAGGGGGGCTCCAGCGCGACCCAGGCACCTGCACCTGCACTTGCACCTGCACCTGCACCTGCACCTGCACCTAAGCACAGCCACATTGTGATTATGACTGTGAACCACGAACAGCAGCGCTATCACTTCGACTCATCTTTCACTAAACATATAAGTCTCCTACTGCAAATCTTGACCTTCACACAACAGCGAATTGCCTTGGCGTTGCACACAGAGCCTGAAATACGTCGAAATCGCCCAGTCACTAGCCGGCATAGAATCCCATGGCCTCCCCCTCCCCTATCCACCTCGAAGGCACAACCCTCGAAGGCGGCGGCCAGCTCCTCCGCCTCGCAACCTGCCTCTCCGCCCTGACTTCCACGCCCCTCCGCATCACCAACATCCGAGGCAAGCGCTCCGGTGGCGGCGGCCTAAAAGCACAGCACCTCACTTCCATTCAATTCCTCAGCCAAGCATCCAATGCAAGACTTAGCGGCGCGGGTCTGAAGAGCAAGGAGATCACGTTCCTCCCAGGTCGAAAAGGGTTGCGTAGTTCTTGGGAGGGCGGCGAGGTAGTCATCAAGCAGAACACGCCTGGCAGTGTGAACCTAGTGCTCCAGGCTATACTACCTTATTTACTGTTTGCTGGTGGAAGAGACGGGGATGCAAAGATCGGAGTGAGCATCACAGGCGGGACGAACGTGTCGAACTCGCCATCCTACGAATATGTCGACCAAGTTCTCTTTCCCATGCTCGCGCTCATCGGTATCCCGCCCATCGAGGCTGAACTCCACTCCAGAGGCTGGTCGACAGGAAGTACGAGACTAGGAGGCGTTACCTACACCATTGCCCCACTGACGAAACGACTACCCGCTTTCCAGCTCACCGAACGCGGCGACATAAAAAGCATTCGGGCGACTATCCTCGCTCCTAGAGCTTGCGAGCAGCACTTCCGCGAGGAGCTCGACGCCATGTTCGATAAACGCTCAACGCACATCTTCGGGCAGCGTGACCCTGACAGTGAAGTCACGTTCGAGGACTCGCACCACGACAAGCGCTTCTACCTCCTTCTTGTAGCCACCACAACAACTGGAATGAAGCTTGGTCGCGACTGGCTGTACGATCACGGTGTCCGCAGCGGCAAAATCGACAGAGTAGTTTCGAGCGTCGTGAAGAAAGTCTTCGACGATCTGATTGCGGAAATTGACCACGGCGGGTGTGTGGACGAGCATTTGAGGGATCAACTGGTTGTGTTTCAGTCATTGGCGGAGGGAAAGAGTAGGGTGTTTGGCGGGAAGAGGAAGGGTGGGTTGGTGAAGCCAAGTTTGCATGCTAAGACGGCGCATTGGGTCGCGAATGAGATCGTTGGTGTGCAATTTGACGAGGAAGGAAGCTGCGCGGGTACTGGTATCTGCGTGGGGGGAGAGGAAGAGGAGGTAGAGCAGAAAGTGGATGAGGACTTGGTCAAGGGGCTCGAGAAGCTGGAAGTAGTGGCTTGAGGTAGGACTGCTAGTCCCCTCGCTTCTCGTGTCCATCGTTGGATCGCAAGATACTCCTGTCCTTCCCTAGAACTCCGCGTCTTCTTATCACAACGCATACCGAAAATGCTTCGCCTCCCCATCGGTCTGATCCCGAAACCCATCCACCACCGCCTGCTCATCCTCCCCCTCTCCCCACAACCGATCCCGCCTCCCATTCTCCCACTTCATCCAACCCGCCAATCCCAAGCTAACCACCACCATCCCACAATAACACGTAATCAGCCCCGTGAGCGCTGAAAAGTACCTCGGTGCCTCCTTGGCAAAGAAGATGTTCGCACCCGCAATATTCCCCGCGGCGTAGAACAGAAACCACAGTCCGTTCGCAGTAGAGCGCTTGGTGTGGCCCGCGATATTGGTCGTGAGCAGGTTCCAGGAGAGGATGACGGGCGCGCCGACGAGGTATTGCAGCCAAGTGCAGCCGACGAGGGTCCAGCGATGGGAGAGGCTTGTGAGGCGGATGCCGAGAAGACCGCCGAGCGGTGGGAGGCAGATAAGCGCGAGGATAATGCAGCGCGTGTTTTTGAAGTAGCCTGCGGCGAGGCCGCAGAGTGGGACGAGGAAGAACTCGAACGCGCCGGTTGGGAGTTGTAGCAGGGTGGCGTTGATGCCTGAGAAGCCAAAGCCTTTTATGAGCGAGGACGCGAAGTTGGATACGCCTCCATTGATGACGCCGCAACAGAGCGCGATGAGTACGAGCAAGTGTACTTTGACATCGAGAACAGCCTCCAGGGCTTGTTTCATCTGGTATTGCTTCGTCTTGACACCAATCATGTTGCTTGCGATACGATCGATTGCCACGATGCGCTGCTTGTGCGTGAGGAACTTTGCCGAGGAGGGCGAATCCGGCATAACCCAAAGGAAGACCCAGGACCAGACGAAGTTTATGAGGCCTATAACGAGGAAGATGAGCTGCCACGTCTTGATCGCCGAGCTGTGCGCGTGGCCTAGTCCGTAGCCCAGGAGCGCTCCAACCATCGTTGCCATTCCGTTGAACGCAAGGAAGACGCACATCCGCAGAGGCTGCTCGCTCCTTGTGTAGAACATACTTACGATGTTCATGATGGCGGGACTGATACTGGCTTCAAACATCCCCAGCAGAAAGCGAAGCGCAAGCATACCCGCATAGTTCTTTGCAGCAACATGGCAACAGAGAAGGATAGACCAGACGAGGATCATGGTACCGGTGTACTTTGAGACGGGCAGCCGTTGGATGAGATAGTTGGCCGGCAGCGCCCAGAAGAGGTATCCGAAGTTGAAGATGGCGGCTACCCAGCTATAGCGCTGTCCTTGGAGGCCGAGGTCCGGAATAAGGGAATAGGCGCTGGCGTAGTTCAGTGAGAGCTTGTCCAGGAATTGAATGGTGTAGGTTATGCAGATCTGCATCGCGTTAGAGTCACTTTTGCAACTTCAATCCCACCGCAGCAGGGCAAGACAGACGGGCGGCGTTGTCGTAGTGACTCACCATAGGCATAATGACCCAGTCAATTTTCCGCAGCACAATCTTCCTCTCAGCATCCAACTCTTCCCTCGAGTACTGCTGGACCTCTAGGTACAGCTCCGCTCCAATGTCCCGCATCTGCTTCTCGGCGGCCAGTTGGCCCTCATCGACGCTCGGCGCCGGCACAATCTCAGGCTCCTTCTCTGACATCCTCACAGTTCCTCCACTCTGAATCTCGAAGGAGTCGCCGTTCAACCAAGACCTCGAGCAAATAACAAAGCGAGACCGAAGATAGATTGTGTGACGAAATGAGGGGCTGAGCCTAAGAATCGGACGTGCAATGGCGCTCTCGTCCCAACACCAACGCAATGCCCTGGTTGAGGACCAAATGTCTTATAGTCGCGATTTACCTCCCACCCTTGGCATTTGCCTCAACACCTTTAGTGGTACGAACAGGCGATATCATCCTCTTATCAACGGCTTTTGCTGTGTGCATGCCTATCAGAACCCTTACTAGCGGTAGTGGAGTTGCATGCCTGTAGATCTATCGGTAGTCCCAATCGGGGAATTCTCGGATGGCGATACCCTTGTTGGAATGGGTCAAGTAAGTCAAGCTCGGGTGCGGGTCCGGCCAGGGCCATTCAGGATTTGGTGAAACCAAGGTTGTTGATCATAATAGGATTCGGAATACCGAGAAAAGGCCATGCCTCGGCTTTGAATATGTATGCATCTTCACTCGCTGACGTCTCGAGGGTATGGAATGGGAGCGTTGCGGTATAAGAAAAGCAGCGTCCAAAAGCCAACTCCTCTCATGCATTGCTAATTCTTGCGCGCGCGAGCCTGGCAAACGCCAGATCAACTGGATGAGGCTGCTAGCTGCCTCTATCGGCTCGCTAAAGAACAACGTCTACTTCCACAGACCATACGGCCCCGTGGTAAACTTCCAGAGTTTGATGGTGCCGTCCTCGCTACCCGTAGCGTAGAGCTTGCCGTCAGGCGAAAAGCTCGTGGACCAAATTGGTCCGTGATGGCCCTTGTTCGTCTCCAGCTCCTTCTCTTCGTCAAAGTCCCAGACCCTCACCCAGGTGTCGTTCTGGTTGCTACCACCAGTAACAAACTTGCGCTGCCCGCTGTGTATAGCCACGCTGGCAATCTCGTACGGTGTCTTCACGCTCTTGATCAGAGATGCGGGCGAGAGGCTGTTGAAGAAGTAGACGCTCTTTCCAGCGGCAACGCTCAAGATGCCATCAGAGGAGGTATTATCCAACTCGCACGTGCCGACCACACCCTCAACCGCGTACTCGCCGATGGTCGACTGCTGCCGCAGATCCCACCATCGCACCTTCTTGTCCTCCGCCGCCGTGATCAAGATGTTCGGGTCCGAGGCCCACACAATCGACTTGAGGGTACCGCCGTGTACGCCAGCTCCAATCTCGTAGCTCGGAGGCGGGGTAGACGAAATGGTCGGGGACGAGGACGAGCTGTCGCTACGGGAGAGGTCGAAGATGCGCAGCTTCTTCTCCATGCCACCAGTGGCTAGGATCTGGGGGTGGGGCTGGTTCGGAAAAGCGACGGCGCGGACGATGTGGTTATGCGAGAGGGTGTGAAGAGCTTCGCCGGTGTGGGTGTCCCATACTTTGCTGTGCACTGTTAGAATAGAATTGATTACGAAGATGGCGAGAAAGAACATACGCAGAGAAATCGGCCGATCCCGTCGCAGCGAGCGTCGCATCGGACGAGAGCCGGGCCTGCCATACAGCGCCTTTGTGCCCCAGGAAAGTGCCAATCCAATCGCCGGTTATGCCGTCTCGCAGCATGGGATTGCCATCTTTGCAGGCCGATATCATATAGTACTGGTCTTCGTCCGCCATGGCCGAGAAGTGGATGTGCGGGACGGGCCGCGAGTGGCCATGGCAGGTGAGAGGAACGACCTTCGTCGTTTCGGGCATTGCGGTCCGCAGGCGTCGGTATGTTTAGAGCTAACGAGTGTGCTTTCGAAAAGGCGGACAGCGAAGATGGCAGGGCGTTTCAAAAGTAAGGATAGGAATGCCCCTGGCGGAGTCGCGTGCAGGAGGAGCGGTGGGCGGGAATGGGGAACAGAAAGCTAGTCTAAGTAGGCGAGCAGATGCAACAGGCAGTGAAACAGGCAAGAAAGTCGTAAATGGGTCGTAACTTCGTAAGCGTTGGTGTGGTCTACCTAGGTAAGGGGAACTCGACCCCCCCGAGGTGCGGTGAAGCTGAGCTAACGGCTCGGCGATATAAAATCCCGGGCCGGCCCAGCTACCTCTGACGGAGAGCATTTCTCATATTTCACGCAGTACACCATCCCCTCATACGGTGCCGGACCCTAGGTTAGTCTTCCCGAAATTCTTTGATGCGCGACCGCCAGTGTTTGTTCTGACAGACGACGTGACGAAGATGTAGAAGCTGTGGGGTAGATATTGAGATTGAGAACGCGGAATCGAGCCCCTTGTATGAGAAGATCACGAAAGCGAAGAGGCGCATTTGCCCATATCCTTGGCGTTATTTGTACAGATCTCCGGACAGTGTGAGACGTTCTTCATGGAGTGGTTTCTTCGCTTGGAACTTTGTCTACCCACTGACTGAATGCAAGAAATTTACTCTTGTAGCAAGCCTTGCTGCCGATGACCGCGAGCTCTTGCAGGTTGACTGTCACACCGGCCTATAGTGTATCCCATTCGCGCCATTGCTCATCTCCCGCATCTCCGCATCAAGCTTCTGCTCCTCGTCGACCAGACCATCCTTCAAACACTCCACCACGACGTCCATGATCTCATCGCTCTTGATCGCCTCATGAATGACGCTGATCCAGTGCCCAATGGTCTTCTTCCTCCACTCGTCCCCATGCGCTGATGCTCCGTTCGCGATCGAAGTGACCCCGTTTTGAGCAGGTGTCTGATACGTCGGATGGTCGATCACGCCGCGGTGCATGGGAACATTCAAATACCTCCGGACGAACTGATACAAGCGCTTCGACGACCGCCCTAAAAGTCCGCTCGCGTCTCCGGCGGCTAGGTACTCCCGTCTTGTCTCTTCGAATAGTATGACAGCGTCCGCCGTACTCGTCTCCGTCCATTCCTTGATGTGGAACAGTATGTCACTCGCGTTCAAGCACTCCTCTCCCAAGAGTTCGAGCAGGGGTGCCTTAATGCCTGTCATTATTCTCCTGAATCGATCTCTTGCATCCAGTGTGGTGGTCTTGTCCAGCTCCACTTTCACGTACTCCCAGATCTTTGTTCTCGCACCCACGCCCCATTCCTCCGAAACACCGAACCACTCTTGCAAGACAGTAATGCTCTTATCGAAGGACTCCTTCAGCTTCCCCTCGAAAATGCGCATCATGGACCGCAGATCGAGCGCTTGACACACACCGTACAGCGTGCATGCGCACATGATGGCGAGAATGTCGACAGCCGTGTCCGTGTACCGCGCGCTCACCAGCGCAAGCGAGTTCAAGGCTTGATTCCCCATCTCCGCGCACACGACGTGGTTGTGCACCGGGTTCGCAAGGAAAGACAGCTCGGACATATACGCAGCCATGTTTGTGTCCACGCCCTTCATCGTGAAGCTGGTAGATGGCTCATCGGCGCAGAGATTTGGGGGGAGCCCACGGTTCGTGGCTGGGTTGACGAGTTCGGTAAATTGGGAGAAGAGCATGCGTCCCATGGCTTGAGCCGCAAGTCTGGACTTTTCCATTGCAGATGTCACGGATACTGCTTGGAAATTGCCGCCGTGGTAGATGTCGCCTGTGGCTGGATCAATGAGGGGATTATCCGTTGTGCTGTTGAGCTCCACAGTGAGTTGCTCCTGTGCAAGTAGAAGGTCCTCTACGAAGGGGCCAAGCCACTGTGGCACCGTACGCAGAGAATAACGGTCCTGGAAAAGGGTATGGCCGTGACTCTCGAGGATGCCCGTGGCTAGCTTGGAGCCTTCAAGTGCGGAGAAAATGGTCGATGCTACCTGCGCCTGGCCAGGATGTGGTCGAACTGTTGAGATGAAAGGTGCGAAGGAAGTCGCCGTTCCGAGAATAGCTTCGACGTGCATGGCTGTGAGCAGCTGGCTCAACGAAAGTATGCTGTGCAGGGAAGTAAGAGTGAGACCCGCGGCAGCAGCAGATATTGCTGTCCCATTGACGAGCCCAAGTGCCTCCTTTGGTTCGAAAACTGTGGGCTGGATGTTAGCCGCTTGAAGAGCTGCAGACGCAGCGATGATTTGTCGATTGTCTGCCGGGCCGGTCCAGCAATAGATGCGCGGATTGCCCTCTAGTACACCGGCGACGTAAGAAAGGGGCGAGAGATCCCCTGAGGCAGATATGCTCCCGCGCGTAGGTATGACCGGCACGATGTCGCGATTTAGGAGTTCCAAAAGGGCTTCAATTGTCGATGAGCGGACGGCAGAATGGCCACGCGCAACGGAGTTTGCACGTATCAGCATGGCTGCACGCACCCACTCTTCCTTTAACGAAGATGAAGTCGCGTCGGCAAGGCCGCCGCCTAGTGAAGGAACAGGCAGTACTCCACAATTCAGGTGCTGAAGAAACGCTTGTTGGAGCTTATGCACCTCGTGCGGTTCGCACCGCACGTCTGCACTTCCTCCATAGCCCGTATTGACGCCTGCATATTATTTAGTTATTGGCAATGATGAGTAACGGGAGACATACCGTAAATTGTAGAGCCTCGATCAAGCTGCGCTCGCAAGACTTCCACGCTCTGGTCAATCTTCTTCTTGACCGCGCAGTCGTTGGATAAGGCGGCGGCAGCCCTGCGCTTTCCAACGAGTGCAGCTTTGGCCAGATTCAGAGATTCGCCGTCCACAACAACGGCGCAATTTGGCTTTTTGGTCGTCTCCCACTGTAAGATGACTAGCCGAGCATGCGCGGTGGCGTTCCTCATATTGGACGCACGCTGTGCCCGTAATGAGGACATTTCCTCGGCGGTGGAGTGCATATCTACAGTCGGATGGGACGTAAGCAACGGGATAGTGAAATGTTGAACGCCAAGTTGAGAGAGTTGACGGAATGTCGGCGCAAAAAGCAAGTGCAGGTCCGATGGCGCACAGGCCCGTCCCGTGGCGCTTCCCTTCCGCAATTCGCCTTGTCCAGGTGCGTTTGGGAGTGCGTGTGTACGTTCCAGGCTGTATCAAGCCGCGTGTAGTACCGCGTAGAGCCCCATCGTGGAGGAAATAGATGCGTACGCCTTTCCAGGTAAGCCTACACGTAAGCCTCCTCTACTGCCCGGCATCACTAGAAACTTCGTCAAACAGAAACTCATCCCTGATGCCGTGGCGCAGACGGAGCGCTATCGGAGACATTCGTGAGACGCTGCGGCGCGATGACGGTCGTCGTGGGGATGGATGGGACACTGCGGCAACAGCATGATGGCCGCCGCAAGGTCAAGAGATGTCAATCCTTTGGCGGGAGACACGGGAAGCTCGTCCTCCGGTAAAATTTCGTGACACCGGCGTCGGGCTGAGGCACGGCTGCCACTTGCGTGGGAAGCGGTGAGCTCGCGCGGACTCGGCCGGCACGTTGTAGCCACGTCGCTGCGTGTCTGGCGTCGAATCTCATCGTGCGCTATATGCGAGAGCGTCTGTGGGGTTCGGAGAAGGTGTCAAAAGCCTCATGGTGAGCGATGAGGTGGTGGAGAGAAGGTGCAGAGACGCATCGTGGGTTCCGTTTCCGGACTAGCCTCGTGTCCACCCCGCTCGCCGAGCTCACTGCGTACCAGCTTCTCAGGCCCAACGTCATCGTCGCGCACCCATCCCTCAGCCCTATCATCCTTATCATCCTTAATCGATCCCTGCATCGCCCAACATGTCCGAACTCATCTCAGGCATCGCAAAGTTGAGCCCGTTCTCGAAGAAGCAGGTCGACGATGAAGACAAGGGCGAGGCCATCGATGCCGGCACCGTGGCTGGCGGCGGTCATGCGTCGCGAGCGTCGGCCATCACCAAGAACCAACTTCGCGTCAGTCATGCGCTGAAGTCTTTCCTCGTCAAAGAGGGCGTCTTGTCCGAAGAAGAAGCCGGGCTGGATGAGGAGCAACCTACGCCTGCTTTGCGAGAATGCCTGGACCGGCCGCATATCCATGTACCACCAGATGTCATCGATAGAAATCATCCACTGCCGGACTACTTCATCAGCTCGAGTCACAACACGTACCTGATGGCTCATCAGCTGTTCGGCGAGTCGCATGCTTCTGCCTACGAAACAGCCCTCTACACGGGATCGCGCTGCGTCGAGATCGATGCGTGGGACAACGATGACAACAAAGACGAGCCAAAGGTGACCCACGGATATACTCTCGTCTCCAACATTCCTTTCCGCAACGTCTGCGAGACTATCCGTGACGTCGTCGACAAGGAAGCCTCTGACCAGGCCAATGCCGCGCCCATCATGATCTCTCTTGAAAACCACTGCGATGCCCACGGCCAGCTGCGCCTCGCTCAGATCATGGAAGAGGTCTTTGGCGACCGCCTGTTGAGCCGAGCTGTGCGTGAGAAAGGCACGCGCGAACAAGACGGCACGGGTGAGCATGTCACACTCGCCGAACTCGGGAATAAGGTCGTTGTAATCGTCGAGTATCACCTCCCGAACGAGGAGGAGAGCAGCGATAGCAGCTCAAGCTCGTCTGAGGATGAAGAAGAGAAGAAAGCTCACCAGCAGTACAAGGAAAAGAAAAAGGCCGTCAACGCCGGCACTATCGTCCCTGAGCTTGCTGAGCTAGGCGTATACGCGCAATCCGTCAAGCCAGTCAACAACTCCTGGTACGAGAGCGTACTGGAAAATGCACCACACCACCACCTTATCAATGTCTCCGAAGTCGGCTTGAAATCCCACATGCCAGCAAACAGCGCGAAGATTGCCGTGCATAACTCCCGCCATCTCATGCGCGTCTTTCCCAAAGGCACTCGCATCTCGTCCAAAAACCTCCAGCCGGTGGCGTTCTGGGGCGTGGGCGCCCAAATCTGCGCGTTAAACTGGCAAACCTTCGGTGCCAGCTCACAGCTGAACGAAGCCCTGTTTAGCGGGTCAGGCGGTTACGTTCTGAAGCCTACTCCTCTACGCTCGGGCGGAGACGGCAACCTCAACACTGGCAGGCGGAAGAGACTGCGCCTCCACGTCGCAGGCGCGACCGACGTTCCGCTGCCGAAGGACCGAGACGATGAGATCAAACCTTATCTCACATGCACGCTCGTCCATCCCAACGATGTTGACGACCCCCCGCAGAAGCGAAAGACAGCGCCGTACAAGCCGCACAAAGTGACAGGCTTCCTGCACAAGGAGAACCCGCCTGCGACGGATCCCTTCTGGAAAGAGGTCTTGGAATGGGAGTATGACGACAACGAGTTGGTGTTCCTTCGCCTGCTCATCAAGAGCGACGACAGTTTCTCTCGGAACCCGATGTTTGCCGTCGCGGCGGTGCGGCTGCTGTACGTCGCACCGGGCTGGAATTTCATCAGGATGTTGGATCTGAAGGGCCACGAGACGACGTGTACCTTGCTGGTCAGGTTTGAATTCCAAGATCTTTAGGCGAGACCTGCGGTACGCTTGGGAAAGCGTTTTGCGGGAGCGCTTGGACGCTTCGTTGAGGTGTGGGAGCAGGCCTGGCAGTGCTGGATGAGCGAGTGCGACAAATGAAAAGGGTCTTGCTTCCTTATTCCAACACCGTCTCTCCCTAAGCCCGCTCACGAGGTCTAGTACTTTTCACTGTGCAGTCTCCAACAATCCCTAACCGCGTATGGTGGGAGCAAGTGATGTGAGGCCGATGTCACTGCGCAAACATCTGTGCAACGAAGGAAACCCACGCACGAATGCGTCCGTGGAAACAGCTGGAGATGAGCACGTGGTGGGTCGATTAATCTAACCTCGTATCGGACCCTTCAGTTTTAGAAACGAAGTGGTATGCTGGTGTACTCCGGTCTCCACCAATCGCGTTTCAGCTTCAGCCTCACAGAAACAGCCCCGTTCAGCTGGTACCAGATCGCCGACTATTTCGCTTCTCAACTCGCACTTCCAATAACGGTAGTAAAATGTCGAGGGCAAAAACATTCCGACACCGAGCCTCGTGTTTCCATTCACCAACACCTGACGCTGCACGTTCGCTGCTTCAGACTAAGACATGTCATTTTAGTGATGCTTGGGCTTGTCGAGATCTGGCAGCTCAAAAGCGAGCATCCATGTGCCTCGAGCACGTGCTTTACTATCGTGGCATAGCGGGGCATCAGAATAGAGGTACTCAGAAGGCAGCACGGCCGATATTCGACATACAACATGCGATCTAGCAAGGCGTGGCAGTCCAGGAGATATATAAGAATCTACTCCGGTCGAACTTCGCAATTATCCATCACTCATTCTTTTTCCAGAATACTACCGCCATCGCTGTCGGCTTTCACTCGTTACCATGAGACGTCTTTCCAAGTCATTCGTTTTGCTCCTTTGCTATGGAGTCCTTACGGTTGCGTTGCCGCAACTAGAACCTCATCATTTCTACCCTCGACAAAACGAATCATCTTTTCATAATACCTCGACTCTCGCCCCTGGTACTGCGTCGTCTGTCGGGAGTGTATCTACAACTGCGACTGCCTCACCCGTTCAGAATGCGACATCCACTCTTGCTGCCTTGCCGGTCCTAAATGCCACTTCGGCTAACGCGACTACGGCACCAGTCCTAGAAGCGAGTGTCCTAGACTGGCTGATCAACATGGCGAATGCGTTCAATGCGTACAAGAACGTCACATGCGATCAGGGTATCATCACGCAGCTGAACGAAGATCCAGTACAGCGATGGTAAAGCCTCCTACCTTGATGTTAGTAATTCTGTTTGACAATCGCCTCTAGGAACGAAACCCAAGGCGATTTCGGACTGATCGGACTCGCCACCTACTGGCAGGACAACAACAAATGGAACGAAAGCACCGAGCACCACGCCACAAGCGAGCAGATCTACTTCATCAACTCTGTCCTTCAATGGGCGGGTAACACCGAGACCGGTTGGGACTGCACCGACACAGGGTCCAACCCATGCTCTTCCTCCGTCGAATGCGATGACGTGAACACTCCCGCCGCGTACCTGATACTCAACTCCATGGTCACCCTGCACAATCTCTACAGCGATCTGTGGCACGCAGTCGTCGCTGCGCAGGGCAACATGAATGGCATGATGGTCAAATTCGCCGAGACTTTCAGCCCACAGCTCGAGGAGAAGATATCCTTCTGGAAGAAGGTGCTGGACGTGGTGCAGTTTGGCGCAGCCATCGTGTCCGCAGGCGTCTGGAACGTTCCGCTCAAGACAATCTCGGCGTTCACGTCGAGCGAGCTGAGCAGGAACATGCACGGCGCCGTCAAGGATTCGTTCAACGCCGGCATCGCCTTCGCCATCAACTGGTCGAAGGATTCGGCGGAGAGCAAGAAGAGCGAGCTTAGTACGCTGGGCGACGATGCTGCGGCTCTCACGGCCATGGTCGAGAATATCCAGGTCTCGAATAATGAGTATTTGAAGTATCTGTTCGGCGGCTCGGAAGACGGATTCAGTCGGCTGCAGAACATGATAAAGGGTGGAGTCATGATCCCGAAGATGAAAGAGAACGTGGCGGATCTGACCAAGCTGGCGATGCACACGCTGTATGGGCTTATGATTCCAATGGGATGGGCGGCTAGCCCGCAGAACATCAAACCGCTGATGATGTAAGTGCGCTCCCATACTTCATCCGGCTAAGCTGACTTTCTCCACCGCAGCATGACCCGAGTGGACTGCCCCGACAAAGCCAACGACGGCCGGATATCGTGGTACAAGGACCGCTGGCCGCATGCATTCGAAGCCGTCCAGAAAAACTGGGCCTGTGTCGACGACAAATACGCCTTCCTCATCCGCGCCGACGCTGACGATGACTCCCCAAGCGCTGTGGGCTACGACTTCGACCTTATGCCCGGCAGCGACCGGGACACTCTCAATGGCGAGAGCTGGGGCGGTGCGACGCTCGAAGACATGCTTACGAGTGCGTGGCACGGATATCAGATGGCTGGCATGAAGAACGGGTACGAGATGGACGTCAAGATGACGCAGGCAGTGGACGGGGATGGCGCGGCGGGGGATCTGTTCTTTCAGAATGGGCTGAGGACTCCGGGGTTGTTTAACTTTTGGGTGGATGATTGGCAGTACGAGACGACGTACGATGGAATGCTGAAAAAGGTGGAGGATTGGTGCTTGGGGAGGAAGCTGAAGGCGCGAGAGGAGGTTGTCGACGCGTAGGCGGGGGCACGACTTGGGAAGCAGCGATGGAGCACTGGCGGGGAAGGGACGCGCTAACGTCACATTCTGACAGTGCCGCTCCTCAATCTTCAATCTCCCCGGTGATCCTCACTTTGATCCCCTCGCTCTTCAGATCCGTCATCCCCAGAAAGACGTCGTACGTAGTAAGCACATCCCGCTCCTCCACTGTCTCATACAACTCCATCTCGAACCACCGCCAGATCATTGCCAGGCCAACGTACAGCTCCGAGGTCGCCAGGTTCATGCCCAGGCAGCTGCGACTCCCGCGCCCAAACGCGAAGAGGTACCTTGTGAGCTTGTGGTCTTCGAGCCAGCGCTCGGGGCGGAACGCGAACGGGTCTGGGAAGATGGCGGGGTCGGTGTGAAGCAGGTAGGCGGACTCTGCGACGGGGGTCCCGCGCGGGATGGTCCATTGCGCGTACTGGAGGTCTTCCTGCGTGGCGATGCGGGGCTGGCGCGAGGAGACGCCGTGCGCGACGCGGAGGCCCTCATTGACGACGGCAGTCTGGTGGCTCGGTCAGTCGCTGCTCTTCCTCCATCGTAGACTTCGCGAAGGGACTCACAAGATAGGGCAACGCCTCCAGCTGCGGCAGCGACACCCTGTCGTCCTTGCTCTTCAACACCCCCCTTAGTTCCTCCCTCAGCCTCTCCCCAACCTCCCTCTCCTTCACCAAGTAGTACGTGGCGACCGCCAATGTCCGCGACGTAGTCTCTGTGCCCGCGCCCAGAAACGTACTCCCCTCCGCCGCCAACCGAAGCGTCGCCTTTTCTTCCTCGGGCAGCTTCCCGCCCACGTCGTCCCTAATCTCGTGGAAAATCGTCCTTTGCTGGAGCTTCTTCTCGTCGCCACCGTCTTCGTACCGCATAATGCGCTCGATTCTTTCGAACAGCGACGCGTTCCAGGCGTTCATTTTCTCGACGGCGGGGGAGACCTTGGCGACGATATCGGGCGGCAGGTCGAAGAGGAGGTTTACAAGGGTGGGGAACTGGCGCCCCAGCGGGCGCATTTGGACGGCGTCGTGCAGGATGTCGAGCCATTCCTTGCCGTACGCCTCGCGCTCTAGGCTCTTCATGGACTCGCCGAAGCAGTACTCGGATATAATGTCCATGGTCATGGCCGCGTAGGCGTAGTTCAGGTTCACGATTCCGCTGTTCTTCAGCTCGCCTCTGAACCTGTCCATCAATCCCTGGACGCATTGTACGACGAGCGGCTCGAGTGCGTGCACACTCCGCTTGCTGAAGAAGTGCGCGACAGAGTTCCTCCGCATCCTGTGCAGATCGTGGTCCATGGCCTCGAGCATGGCGCCGGAGAGCGTTTTTCCGCCTGCGTGGTGGAACCAGCTGCAGCGGTCGCGCTTGTGGTTGGCGCCCGAGGCGTAGATCTTGTCGAAGTAGTCGGGGTCGTGGATGTGGACTTGCAGCGGGTTGATGCGGATAATGGGGCCCGTGTCTCCATTAACACCAGGTGCTGCACGGGACAGGAAGTACGCGGCGCTGACTCACCGTACTGCTCGTGGAGCTGCTTGATCTTCCACAGGTACTGGAACTTGTGCGGGTAGATCTCGTAGTAGAATTCGTACCAGAACGTGAGAGCAGCAAGCTGATGGATACCTGGTCAGTTCTCGTTGAGAAGAAAAGAGTAGGGGCACACCTTGGGTCCTGGAATCTTCGCCAAGGGATGGAAGTAGACGCGATATATCCCCACCGCCATCCAATACACCAACCACCCCGTGCACGCAAAGACAGCCGCCTCCTTCACTCCCCAACCACGCACTTGTTCCACCAGGCCATGCATGGATGCGCCGTATGCTCCCATTGTGTTGAACCTAGGGGACGACAGAGACTTGCAGAATAACCGACCAGCAGTGTGAACGTTTAACGCTGCTACATGGAGCATACATAAGTAGCCATGTCGGAGACTATTGAAAGGTAAGCGGAGACTTTCCATTGTGTAGAACGCCTGGCACGCCTAGCCGTTAGCTGGTCGTGGTCTAGATTGGGCAGTACTCGTGCGGGAAGTAAGCACTTGCTAACCGCACCAAGACACAGCAGGGGCAGACAGTCGCAACAACAAAACAAGTTGGCGATTGGTATCGAACACATGGCTCTAGAATGCTCAGGCTCACTTGAAGGAAAGAAAAGGGTCAGCATTTCGCAAACGACGCGGCGATGGGGTCAAAGTGGGATACAGACCGATGCGATGGGCTGAGTCATTCAAAATGTACCATGT
This sequence comes from Trematosphaeria pertusa, assembly GCF_010094035.1. Classification (NCBI taxonomy): domain Eukaryota; kingdom Fungi; phylum Ascomycota; class Dothideomycetes; order Pleosporales; family Trematosphaeriaceae; genus Trematosphaeria; species Trematosphaeria pertusa. The sequence goes on along the minus strand of NW_022987215.1, from coordinate 444,900 downwards.
CATTGAAACTGTGCCGGGCTGGCGGCACTCCATGCCGAGAATGTGCAGACTACCGCTGTCCAGGAAGAGAATGACCCGAAGCCCAGCTCTATGTGTTACCGTGCGTATGTCCATCTCCCAGTCTAATCTCAAGGCGTTGGCGCTAGAGTCGCAACGCGGGATGCACGCTTCAAGCAGAATCTCCGTTCACCCTAACCTGCTCCATTGGTTCCTTCTCTCCCGAAACCGGCGTCCCCTCGCTGACGGACGCACCGCGCTTGATGTCCTCGATGTTCTGGCCCTCCGTAAGGCCCCTCCCTTCGAGAATGTGGTTTGGAATGACGGCGCCCTGCTCGTGGTGGTCGTAGTTGGTGTCCTTGATGTGGTAGATGCCAAGGTAGTAGAAACTAGCAATGCCGATAACGTAGAAGAGGAGGATGCCGCCGGATTCGGCCAAGAAGGGGATCTTGATAGAGTCGAGACCGAAGCAGACGGCTTCACCTGCGCCCAGGACACCACGGAAGACGCCGACATAGTGGGTGAGCTTCTGTGGAGAGTTGGTGACGGCTCCAATCCAGTAGTAGACGATGTTGTGCCACAATTGCTGGACAAGGTATTAGCGGTGTTTTCACGGATTTAACAACACTCACCGAAGTGACCCAAGTCAACATGAAAAGAACGAAGATCCACCCGAATCTGGGCTCGTCCCAATCAGTAGGATCGGTCACAGGGGCGTGCCGGTTGTAATTTCGCACGCGGATCTGTGACAGCTGGTGAGCAATTCGATCAACAGAGACGACGCGATGGGCATACCATCTCCCAGACCCAGGCAGCCACCATCGGCACACAAACTATGGTCAGACCGATGAGACCACGCTTCCGGCGGCCCCAGTACGGGCGGTCCAGAATCCATTGCAGACCCCATCCAGCCGGAATCTGCAGGCAGACAGCAATGAAAGACAAGAGCGAACGAGCTCGCAGACTGTTGAGGTAGGCTGCGCTAGTCAGCGAACATCTTATAAGGAGTTTCTACAGGCTTACCATTGACTGAGCCACTATAGACCAGGAAACCTTCGGCGGGAAAGAATGCCGGCAACATCATGAGCAGGACCGGGTCGCTGAAGATCAACAAGTTTGACCGGAACTCCTCCCACGCCCCGCGAGGGGGATGTACAGCCACCACAGATCCGTCATCTCTCTTGAGTTTCTGCGGGCGGAGGAGCAGCAGTGTAATCAATCCGCCGACGATCATGATGATGATGAATGATATGTAGACCGCTCGGGGCACGCCGGCTGCGACGTCCTTGTCCTTGTTGATGATGACCGGAATAATACCACCAATGACCGATCCCAAGCCTTGCATATTCATCAGGATGGTCGCGTAGGATCCTTTCTCGCTCTCCTCCGGATACGCAGTGGTGATGTAACCAGCTGTAATGAAGACCATGCCCGCACCAATACCGATGATGGGACCCGCAGCGTACGGATATCCTTTCTTGCCCGTTTCGTCGTAGTACCAGAGCGAACCGACGTAGACCGCGTATGTTTGCACGCCGAGACACATGGTAAGGCCCGGGCCGAGCTTGTTCAAGATGGAACCACCGAACGACGAGGAAAAGAACCAGACCGAGCACAACGTCGCGTTCACAACCTGGACGACCTGGGCTGAATCGGGCCTCCCACCACCGGCTCCAAGCAGATTAAGCGCGACGTAGATGCCGGCTGACGCGCCAACGCCGATGCCGCTGATGATGCATTGCATCCACGGGCTGTGGTAGCGGATCTGGGGAAGATTCAAGAAACCCATCTTGTCCGCGTCGAAACTGACAGGACGAGGCGAATAAGGGTGAGAAAGAGGAATGGTGGTTTGGCAATCTTCTGGAAGCGGGTTGTGGACGTTTATAGCGGGCGGAACCTCACAGGTCGGTTATGAGGGGGCGGGCGACAAGCAGGGTTCGCGGCACACGGCAAGGCCCGGTATGCCTATCTTAGGCAGGGGTCTCGAAGGCTGATCTTGGACCAGACGGGAAAGGCGCTCCTGAACGTGCAGCGGATATGCGCGACTCTGGCGAACCAGAGCCCCAACATGTGCAGGCATTCTCTAAGCGCGCAGCTCCGTGCGCTCTCGCTGACTCGTTAGCGCGGAGCTAGCGGTAACAGAGGTTGATATCCCACTCTCGGGACATACCCCAGACGAATTGAAGGCAAGATATGCACGTCGATGGTTCCGTGCGGTTCGGGACGCATGGGAGTGGTCGCTGTGCCGCAGCCACTCAGGCGGCCCGATTGCAGCGTGGCATTGCGGTATCTCACACATTCCGGTGTAGTGCCCGGTTATGATGTCAAGGCCAACTGTCAGCGATGAGCGTGAAGTAAGGTTGACCAAAGAAGCGCGCTTGTTTGACGCTTGTGCTACGCCGGCACGTGGCGCTGCGGAGAAGACCGCTAGAAGCGACTAAGACGACCCGGATAAGCGGTCGACGGCGGAGATGGACGCCAGTCACGAGGCGTTGAGCCTGTCTCCGTCACTTTTCCCAGTTGCATGGCCGCGGGAGGTGCTTATTTCCGCCCGGCGGCCTTTAGCGGTAACTGAAGCAAACTCCACAGTCGGTAGGCTATCTCCTGAATATCAATGTCGCGACAGGCTAATCCCAAACCTGCCGGCAACTGACATTGATTCGCTTCGTGCCCATGTAGCCCCTCCACTTCTTGTACGCTTTCTGCTCCGCCAGCGTCGCACCGGGCGTGCCAACAGGCCAGTCCGCCAGATAAGCCGGACAGGTGCTCGGGATGGTGCGAGCCATCGCATGCCAGGCCCATCTGGCTTCTCCGTCGAGATGGACACAGTCGCCGCTGCGAACTCTGATGGCCACGGTCCTTGGAGCGTACTCTCCTTCGCCATCATCCTCGCCGCGGGCCATGATGAAGATGCCATCGCAGCCCACGCTGAAGCTGGCAAGCGCGCGTTGGCATTGCTCGCTGACGTCCCGGTGCACCGGCATGAAATCCTTCGCGCCATACAATAGTACGACTCCAGACTCCGGGCGAATGTGAGGGAAGAGCCCGGTGACTAGCTTAGAAAGATCCTCGGGAAATGGAGTAGCATGCTTCGCGTAGCTGCGGGTTGGCCAGTCATATTGATCCCCCAGTGTGAGCCAGCGCAGCTTAGTATAGAGAAATTGCTCGTTGTTGAGGGGCTTGTGCTTGTCGGGCACTATCGGCAACAGGATGTCCTCTGCGGCGGAGCGTTCGCGCGTGAAGAAGGAAGTGTCGAAGCGCTGCATACCCGATGCAGGCTCTGGTGGGTATGGGATGTCATAGTCGGCCTGAAGATTGATCTTGTGCTGGGGATTTGAAAGATCACGATGCATCAAGCAGGAAGTGAAAAGAACCTGAGTCTCCGGCGGGAGCAGTCCGGCTATAACCTGAAGGCCTGGGAAGTCTCGATGCTCGAAAATGGGTGCATCGTGCGGTGGCGTTTGTAGCGGTCTTCCGCTGTACGCTTCACATGCGGCCTCTATCCGGGATGCTGGGATGACGCCGGTAGGCTCCCATGCCTGCTGCTGCGATTCGGAAAGGCTATCTCGGTTTCTGAGGTCCACTACATCGGGGTCCTTCTCCAGGGCTCCCTTTCTCATGCTCTGGTATCGCCAATGCTCCCGCTGGATGAACTGTGGCGGCATCGCATGGGTATCATGGTGCACCGAGCCTCCCCTCTGCACGGAGGTTAGCAGCACTCGTCCAATCATAGCGTCTGACATACGAACGTCTGGAGCGGCGGCCGTAGAGAGCTCCATGGGCGGCCAAGGCGCCAAGAGCGTCGTGCGCAGTGGAACGGCGGGAATGCAGTCTCTTGACTGCCTCGATAGCAGGCCGCGCGGGTTCCTGGGAATTCTCATCGACTGCCGAAGCCGGGGATGGATGTGCGGGATTATGGTTGGCGGTGTTCTGGCGACGAAAGATTTTGGATGTGCGCTAGCATTACGTAATCAGCCGTTTCATCCCAGTTCGCAGTTGATCGATCTGTTTCTCGTTCGCAGTTTAAGCACCGCCAGAGGCTAATTCCACCACGTATTGATGGCGTCGAAACGCTGGCCGGCGCTTTTCCCGGCATAAAGGTTGCAGCATGGTGCTGGTGACGGATATCTTCAGCCTCGTCGGACACTTCCCCGGAAATGCATCCTGATTCTTCTCGAACTCGAACAATTTGGCAAGAGTTCGAAGGCCCAGGGGGCGTCGTTGAGAGCCCTAGGTACCGCGGTTCGAAGTATCGGGAGGATGCTAAGCTTATCACGTGATCTTCAGCAATCATGTCGCTATCACTTCTGCGACTCTTTCCCGTGAAGCTAGAGACACTGCGATGGTAAGTGCATATGAGACCCAGTTGGTGTAAGAGAATGCGTATTGGATGTGTATACTCATCCTCTGCGTGGCTGATTGATGCCCTTCAACAACCCCAGTGGAGCAGCATGTCCCGATGCTCTCGATTGAAGAGAATCGTTCACGCATGCTTGCACTCCCGCGGAGGTGGATGGCTCACACCTGCGATTGTCCAGCTCGTCGCCAACACATTTCTGCAAACGACACGGCTCATTCAGAAACTTGCCATTCACAAACGCGCCGCCGTCATTCTCGCAACGTCGATATAACGGGCTTCAACAACGCTCTTCCTCGCACTCTCAATTCAGCCTTCGCAAAGGAAAGCAGCTAACTCATACACTTAACTCTTCCTCAGCCATGATGACAGACGCGCTCCACGCCTTTCTCGACGAGCGACTCCGACTCTCTCTGACTGGGTCGATTCCAGCATCTCAGCTCGACACCATGGCCCGTAAGTGCAGAGCACCCTCCCAAAGTTCTGTGTCTATATCTAACCCGTGCATCAGCAAGACTTGCAAACTTATTCCGGACCGTCCGGCCCTCCGTAACGCCAAACGAAATCTTCATCGCCGTGAGCGGCCCTTCTGTCTGTGGCTACCAGTATTGCGATTGCAATGCGCCGGAGTGTGAGCTCAAGAAATATAAGATCACGATCTACCTTGATCGAAGGGAGCTGGGTAGACGTGTCACGAAACCATGGATCAGAGGAGGCAGTGTGGCAGGGTTTGAGGAGGCTGCACGAAAGCTGATAGAGGCTGTGGACGAGATTAGTGAGAACCCTGAGTCGGCTTCGTCTCAGCCACCCATGGATAGCCAGGAAACGTGTCAAATGGGGATAGTTTTGGAGACAAACGACGCTGAGTTTGCATAACCCACGCCGGCGGTTTCTCCTCCCCACTCGACGGCGCATTGAGTATAAGAAAAGTAACAATATCTAGGGTGGCAAAAGGACTTGGACTTGAGCGATCTCCAAGACGTGACCAAAACCTAATACTACAGGAAGAAAACTCACAGTAATCAAAGGAAAGTTGGCAGAAACGAAGGGAATTTGCAATACTCATTATTTACTTCTTTAAGACGGAGGGATTTTATTAAGATCTGGTAGCTTTCCCTTCATAAACTATAACATGCCAAGGATTCCCTTACGTCCAAGTTCTTTGCCCTTCCTCACGATACATCCATGGAGTCGCCGTGGTCTCCTGTCTCCTGCTCCTCCTGCTCGCCCTCCGACTCAATTCCCAGAATTTGGGCCCGTTCCTTCAGCAGCTCGGTAACTCGGTTGCCGAGTTATAGACCCAACTTCACGTCCTCTTCGAGCTTTGCGACCTCACGACGGTGGCTTCCCGTTCTGTGGAGGTATGTATTAGCATGGTTGCCTTCAAGGACCAAAGACGAAGCCATGCGCTTAGTTGCTTTTTTTCGAGCCTCAACATCCATTGTATTCTAATGCAAGGTCGGAAGTCGTGAATAGGACGATTAGGGAAGGCTTCCTGTAGTCTGGGACGGGGACTGTGGGTTGACGGCGTTCAGCGCGGCGTTTTCTTCTCGAAAGGCTTCCAGTTCGGCCTCGAGCATTGTCTTTTCACCCCCGAAGGGCTTCCAGCTGGGAGTTCCTCTCCCCAAGCTGTTTCTGGAATTCGGCCTCCCTAGCCTCAAGCTCCTTCTTGTGCGCTTCCTCTTTCTTCTCCAGCCTCGAGTATTGTGACGAGTGCGGATGGCAGCGGATATCCGTACTGCGTGAGCCATTTAGCCGCATGAGTGTTGGATTTGGAGGACACGCGGAAGAGTGGTGGCGAAGGGCGTGAGGGTTGATTGATTAATTGATTTTTTCGGGCGTGAGTGTGTGAGTGTGTGAGTGTAACTTGAAAATATAGCTAATCCGAACTGCTATAGCTCAGTACGAAGTGGAACAAAGAGCAGAGAAGTGTGGTGAAGGAGAAAGGAAAATCTTTGGCTGGACATCTAGCCAATGTATCCAGAGCCTAGCGTGGCCGAATGCGGCAAGAGCGCAACGTGTGCCTTCCCAACGTACGAGCTCCTCACGAGAAGCGAACACCAGAGCGAGGATACCTTCAACAGTGGAAGTAATTAGCATTTGGAACGAGGAAGAGCTATAGGGATCTTTAGGTGCGAAATTGCTATCTCGACGCCTGCAACGAGGGTTCCGCCGCCGAACTGGGCGCTCACACAGCTCTGTCGACTAAAAGCCGCCTCACGGAGACACCGAGAACGAGCTCATACGGGCAATTGTTCCTCATATCACTGCCTCCTCATCGGTGCCCGCATCCTCCATTTCCATTTCCATTTCCGTCTCGACTTCGACTCCCACCTCCCTCACCTCACTCCGAGCTCTCTCAAACGCCTCTTCGATCTCAAACTCCGCCTTCAGCTTCTTCGTCACCTCCACCTCGTCATCATCCTCGCCAGCCTCCCTGCCCCTCTTTCTCTCCATCCTCGCCTCCCTGTCCGCTCTAGCCACTTGCACGAGTTCCCTGCAAATCGCTGACAGCCTTCCATGAAGGATATACTTCTCAGCGCATTCCGCTCGCTTCTTCTTCAGCTCGGCCCAGACAGCAGAGTTGTCGGCAAGCTTTGAATTAAGCTGTTTGCATTCAGCGAGTAATTGCACGAACTCGGCTTTGAGGCTTGTGATTGTATCGGGCATGCCGGCGGGGTTCTGTTTCTTCATTCTCCTTGCTTCCTGGCGGATTTCCTTGAGAGGACGCATAGTGTCTCGGAGAAGAGTAGAGGCTTGGAGGTTTCGATTTCCCAAATGAGGCTTTGATGAGGATGTGGCTGCAGGTGCGTCGTTCGTTTTATAAGAGAAAGAGTATGTTTGCTTACTACGATGCCTCGCGTGCCTTCTTATCACGCCGACATGTCGTCTGATATGGTCAGAATGACTGCTGCCCGCAGGTGACCGCCGTAAATCTGGAGCGACAGTCGCAGCAAGCGCAGCAAACGTTCGTTCCCGAAGGGGTCAGCAACAGCAAGATATCGGAGGCCCGTGCGGAGCCAGCACTCGAAAAATCAGAGCCGCCAATCTGCGAAGAACCTACAGAGCTGACAGAGCGGCCGCAGCTGCTGAGAGAGAAGAAGACAGGAATTTGGACCGCCATCGTCTCTGTGGACCCTGTAGAGCCTCACGCACCAATCAGATAGCTCATCAAGCGACCAACAGATCCTCCACCGGGCTCTCATGTCGTGGACCCTTTTGGTAATCTTGAAGATCCCGAAGCTGTGCCGCCAGCAGTTGCCGTTCTGGAATTTCAGGATGCGGCGACGGCGTACGCTCAAGGCAATGACACCAGCATGCCGAATCCAACTTGCTCTCTTAATCTCGTTTGCTACACCAGGGGGTGCCGTATGAGCCAGATCCGGGTAACCGCACGGAGCAAATTCGACACCGAAGAAGCGTACCAACAAGCAAAGGCCGGAACACCAGCACTAATCGCAGCGGATGGTGAACTGTTTGAGGCGCTTCGACGACGCTATTTGAGGGATACGTGTGGCTTCTGGAGGCGATTCTTTTCTCTGAAGACTCTGCGCCGTCTTCGACTACTTTCGGTGAGTTGCAACCGCGGAGACTCTCAACTTCATCACGCTGACTAATCCCGCAGTACACTGCAGATACGTGGCCTACCCCCATTCCCATGGATGAATATATCATGAGGGAGGTCCTGTACGCATATAATCATCCTTCGGAATTCGGTTCAGAGACAGACTGGATCGAGTGGGTGTTTCGGTTGCGACAGCCGAATAGACGCCATGCGCTAAATTTCGTCGAGGGATGGAAGGGCACGCGCATTGCGATTGCTGGTACCATGCCGTGTATTCTGTCTACGATGGTCGGCATTATCTGCAGCGCAAGAGGCGGAGACATTCAGACTGCGTTCACTGTGGCCAGCTTCATTCTGACCATTGCAACCGGTGAGTTCAAGGATCTGCGTTGTACGAATTGTATGGAAGCTGACTAGGGCAGTTCTACTTGCGCTTCTGGCCGTTTTTAGCAGCATCGATTCCCGGACTCGCTAACAAAGTCAAGCGCTTTCGATGCTCATTTCCCGCGGGTTGAGTGTCCTGTGGCGCAAATGGCCATCCTTTCCCTTCGGTATTTCTGGCATTGATTAGCGCATGTCTCTATGTGAGAATCCGCGACAGTTCTAAATCCCGCTAGATTCGACGTAGCATGGTGGGTCGCAGCGACCTTGGTTGTTGGAAATTAGAAGCAGGTGTCTTTCCACGCATCCGGAGGGCCGGAGGCCTTCGAGCTATAGTGGGGTTGCCGCATTTTATCGTATCGTGGATTAAAGGACTCCGGGCTGCACTTTACGTCCTAGGAAAGCATAATCAACGCCTAGAGCTGGCATCTCCTGCATCGGTTTCACTACGATGAGTCACCATGCTACCTATCCCGCCTTTTCAGCCCACAACGGCCTGGATCTTCTCCCGTTCCTCCGGCTGGACAACTTCGACGCCCTCCGCATCCCATCTGACGTATTCGCCCGGGGCCGGCTTATCTTGTCCGCCCGCTTTAACAGATCCGCTGGCGACCTTCCCGTTATGTATGTTTTCTATCCTGTGGTGTCCTATGAGACATGTTTCGATCTTGTCTCCATTCATTAGGAGTGCCGTGGGGTGCGTACTTTCGATAGAGGACTTGGTGTAGGGAAACTGTGGGAGGGGCCCCGCGATCCCTCAAACATTCTCCGCAACCTCTATCAACCCCGCAACACTTACTAGCTTCCGTGTCGCCGGGAGCCTGCTCTCAGATCTAAAGATGTCGGATAATGGAGGACGAATGCGGGGTACCGCCTCCGCGCCTCCAAAATTTGGATCACAATTCCAATTTCCAGACGTCGACCCTGACGCTAAAGCACCTCCCGTTGCGTTGGCGACGTCGATTGTGTTAGTCTTGGTAGTCTCACCAATAGAAGGCTTTGGGTTAGACATGGTGGACCCCATACTTCAAGACCGACGTCGCCATAGGGATGAGGCATGCTGTATTCCAAATGAGTGTGGAGGGGTTGCATTTTACACTTAGGCCTTCAGCAGCTGGAGCGAGGATAGACCAGACTGGAGTCGGGCTACGGGGAACGGAAGTCGAGAGCGCTGCAGCGTCTCTGTTCAAAACGTGAATGGGCATAGCAGCAGTTACGAAGCGCATCGGACGTCGTCGTGCTCGCTAGCCTAGACTGGTTGGTGGTGCGTTGACCTATTGCAACCGAATTTCCAAGGTCACTGCGCCGACGCCTCCCGCCGCCACCCTCGCGCGGTAGGGGATTCTCCCAATTCAAGGGCTCGCCACGCTCCTAGAAGTAACTCTCCTTGGCATTGTATACACTGCGAAGGCCTCCAGGATGGCCGTTACGCACGTCCACACCGTGAGACCTCGTCCTCCGCCTCGTTCAAAGCCCCCTCAATCCACTCAAAATTTAATCACGATTTTGCCTACGTGCGTTCCGGACCTCAGGTACTCGAATGCTGCTACGGAGTCTTCGAAGGCAAACGTCCGATCAATGATGGAATCCAGGTGGACCGTCTTCGCTTCCAAGAACTTATTCAGAGCCGCGAAGTCATCCCTCGAGCCAGCTAGGATTCCCCTGAGCACTGATCAGTATATATTTAAAGTCCACGAAGAGCAAGGGAAGACGAAATGGCCCAGCTACTTACTGAAGCTTAGCTGCCTTTATCAAGAAGCCGAGGAGGACGTCCGGCTTCCAGTCAGCGTGCAGACCTTCAAGGAAGCCTATCAGAGCGACACTGCCGCCTCTTTTCCGCAGCATCTCCAAGTCAGATGGAATGGACGCTGTCCCGGTGACATTGAGGACGTAGTCTACGCCTTTTCCATCAGTCAGGCGCAGTGCTTCCGCCGCGACATTCGAATGCTTCTTGTAGTTGATTACGGCGATCTTGGGGCTGAGCTTCTGGAGCTGTGCCAGCTTGGAATCAGAAGAAGAAGTGATGATGGGCCGGATGCCCGCAGCCAGGCAGATAAGGAGCGCGAACATGCTGACGCCGCCAGTACCTAGCCAGGTCAGTAAACAGCTATATGGGAGCAGCCTCCTGGTATGAACGCATTCGCACCTTGCATGAGCGCAGTCGTGTCGTCTCTCACATCTTTGAGTGCACCTAGAGCTACCCATGCCGTCACGCCCGCACACGCAATTACCGAAGCCTGCGCGCTCTGTCAGCCGCCTGCGGAAGCCAGTCACCGTCGGAATTACAAGTAGCACCTACCTCCTCCCAGGATAGGTGCCGCGGCAGCTTCACCAAGACGCTGTCCTGGAACACGGAGTACTCGGTCAGCACCCCAGGCTGGTTACCACCCGTCGCTTTGAGATCATTGTTCCTTTCATTGCCGGTCAAGTTTGCAAGATCCACAGTCGGCGCCACGCGGTCTCCGATGGCGAACGTCTGCACAGCGTCGCCAACCGCAACCACCTCAGCAGCGCAATCGTTTGCTGGAATACCACCGGACGCGACTGGGGCAGGATATCCCCCTTCTTGCAGCATGGCGATATCGCGGTAGTTGAGGGCTACGGCGTGCATGCGGATAAGGACATCGTGGGGTGCAAGTGATTCGGGCAGCGTCTCGGTGGCCGGCACGATCGAAAGCGGGTACGGGCCTGTCGTGCGCCGAAAGGAACGGCAGGTGCTTGGGTACGCCATGATGGCAATCGCTGTCCACTGCTCCCTTGCGGTCGTGGCTCTCACGGTGCATTCAGTCGCCTTCTGCAAGATGGCTGAGCACACGTAAGGTGAGCACACACAGCGCTTTTAACCAGTTTCTCCTGTGCCTAACTCGCGCCTCTTCGATGTTTACCTTTCTGTTGGTTTTCTGACTTTCTGACACGGATAACCGCTTCCCGTATCCGCTGACAAATGCCGGGCATTCAACACTTGCACACTTCTTGCACACGCAACACAGCTGCTCATTGGGCTTTTGGACGTTCCAAACCGCACATCCGTCCGTTTCAGTCCGTATGACGACAGGAATCCCGACCTACAAAAAGCAGACCACCATGTCAGGCTTGCTTGACTGAGATCGGCGCACATGACACGCGTAATCACGCCCACGGATCAATGACAACCTTCTTCCCGCTCACGCCCTTGTACACCATCTCGATCCCCTCAGGAACCTTATCCAGACCGCCAATCACTTGCGGCGGCACGCCCTTCAACACCCCGCTCTTTATCGCCTGCTCCATAAAACCTCCACGAGCGAGGAACCACTTCTGCCAGCCTGCGTTCTCAGGCGAGTGCGTCGAGAAGCGGTGCATACGCGCCGTAACCCCCTCCGGCAGCTGGGGCATTCCAGGCATCGCCGGCGGAAGCAGCATCAGGATGTCTACCTTGGTGACCGGCTCGCCTTCCGGCGCCAGGATTTTGAGAATGGTCCTCAGGGTCGGCGGGAGAGAAACCGTGTCGAACCAGTAGTCGATTGGAAAGAGATCGCGTATCTTTTCCACTGTTGCTGGGTCGCTGTGGTCGAAGACATAATCGGCGCCGAGAGACCTGACGAGGTCGAAATTATGTGGCGAGCAGGTGGTGATGACAGTGTATCCGGCCTGCTTCGTGTAGGAGATGGAAAGAGCGCCCATGGCCGAGGACCCGCCCCAAATCAGAATCTTCTTGCCTTCCTCGCTGGCGGGCAACGGCGCCGCCGGAATGGACGGAAAATGCATGTTCAGCGTGGATCCACCGAACAGGGCACCTGGCGGCGTGTATGAAGCCAGCGTCACGGCCTTTGCGTACTCGGTGTCGCCAATCTATACGCAGATGCGTCAGTCGCGCCTCTCTCGAAAGCCCCTGACGATTCCGGGGGAGATGTTTTGTCCCCTCTGTACTCACCTCAATGACCTCAGACTCGTCCACCACCGTGAATCGTTGGAGTCCGCCATACTTTGCTTTCTTGTGGACGAACACCTTGGTTCCGCATACGACCCGTTCCCCGACTGCAACCTTGCTTACTCCAGCCCCCAGCGCTTCCACCGTTCCAGCGACCGGGCTACCGAGAACACAAGGGTACTCCATCGTAAGCATTGCTAGTCTAGCAACCTTTGCATCGGCCGGTTGGATCGATGCCGCATGAACCTGGGATGGTGAACTCCAAGGTTTTGGGTACCCGCGCTCAAATCCTTTCAGCTTACCTTGATCAGCACTTCTCCTTCACCAGGCTTCCCGGTCTCTGCATCCCGAATAGCGAAGCCGCCCTTTGCGGACTCCAAGAATGCAGCTCTGTTGCTCATGGCGGGCAATGTCAGTCGTCTCGACGCGCGTGGACTGGTTGATGAAAACGGGTATCTAATGTTTCGGCTTGATGCTCGTAGGGCACGCAATGGCATGGGAAGAGTGTACGCTCTTTCATCTCGCGAGAACGGGAGTTTGCGTCTGAAATATGTTCTGCGGCACAGCTCGGACTAATAAGCCCGCGCCGCAATGCCCGACGGTGCGGAGGCTGACATATCGCTTGGTAGCCTATGTAAGCCGCATGATCCTACGGCATCGACAGCCAATGAGCATTGCTTGCCGAGTATGAATCGCAAACCAATGCGACGAGCGAGCAAGTATGGAAAGGCCTGGGTCCGACGGAAATATGGCGGTCTAACGCAGAGCACAGCTACCCCACACGATGTGGAAATCCCTGGATATCACGACGCACGTAACAGCCACCCTGGAGGCCTTCGCAGGTGCGTACAATAGCGCGTATAGTCAGCTTCGTAGAAGAGGGTGATGAAGGTGATCTCTAATGGGAATACGGAGTTTGAAAGAGAACGTTGGCTTGAACAGCGAGTCTCTCGCCGAACAAGGATCCGTCTTGTCGTTTCCGACGTCGCTCCTCATCTTTGTCGACCCTGCTAACTGGCCCGATTCGGAAAGTCGTGAAGCACAACTCGCATGCCAAAGACCAGCAGCAATCATGGAACGTAGACGCACCATTCAGTAGTACGGAAATCTCCCGTATACTCTCTACAGCTCAGGCGACGGAGACAGTGTTTACTCATCACCGGCAGGACAATCATTCCGGAAACGCCATCCCTTCTTCTCAGACCATCATCACCCATCCGTACCTCGCATTGTGCTCCAATCAACGTGTAGGTTGCACACAAGAACTATCGTGGTGCAGGACGTTCGGACTTTGCGTGGAGTTAACCCAAAGACCGCCCAGCTCGCAACACCGCATCCAAGACACGCAGTAAGCAAGCGAAGTCCATAAATGCTTGGTGCAAAGGCAAGCCGTACGGTCTCTGTCCTCCAAGGTCACTTCCAAACCGACTTGACACAAGGCCTCTTCAACAATGGCTTCCAATCCTCTCCCGAAGACCCAATCGGCCCTCGTGCAAACTACCTACGCCCAGCCCCTCGAGATAAAGAGCATCCCGGTCCCTGACGCCATCCCCGGGAGCGCCGTTATTAAAATCCTCTCCACGCCCGTCGTCAGCTACGCCAAGGAAGTCTATAACGGCACGCGCAAGTACCCCTACGTCACGCCCATCGTCCCGGGCAGCAGCGCAGTAGGCCGCGTCGCCGCACTCGGACCGGACTCCACGTCACTCAAGATTGGACAGCTTGTGCACATAGATTGCACCATCCACTCACGCGACAACCCCGATGATATCATCTTATGCGGGCTGGCGGGAGGCTTTACCGAGGGCAGCCAGAAGCTGATGAAAGATGTGTGGCGTGATGGCACGTGGGCAGAGTATACGCGCGTTCCGCTCGAAGTCGTGTTTCCGTTGAATGAAGAGAAGCTGGTGGGGGAACTGGGATATAAGATGTCGGATCTGGCGACGTTGACGAGATACCTTGTGCCGTATGGGGGACTGAAGGATATCGGGGTCCAGGTTGGTGAGACGGTGGTGGTGGCTCCGTCTACTGGCGGATTTGGCGGTGCGGGTGTGGCATGCGCTGTGGCGATGGGTGCATCGGTGATAGCTATGGGGCGTACGGAGTCGAAGCTGAAAGCGCTTGTGGATACGTTTGGGGCCAGGGTGAAGACCGTCAAGATCACGGAGAACGTGGAGCACGATTCCAAAGCGCTTACGGAAGCAGCGGGCGGACCCATCGATGCCGTGCTGGAGATATCGCCATCGGAAGCTGCAAAGTCGACACTCATCAAGAGTTGCATCAATGCGCTCAAACGCCGTGGAAGGGTAAGCTTCATGGGTGGTATCCATGAAGACGTCCCGATTCCGATTTTTCTCGTGATGCAGAAGGATCTGGTGCTGAAGGGCAAGTGGATGTACGGGAGAGACGAGATCCTTGCGTTGATCAAGTTGGTGGAGGCTGGGATGCTGAAGATTGGAGAAAAGGGAGGCATTGGGTTGAAGGGAGAGTACGGCTTTGTTGAGTGGGAGGAGGCGCTTGATGTTGCTTTTGAGAACTCCAGATGGGATGCGTTTGTTGTGATGAGGCCGTAGAAGTTGTATCCCGGGCATTCGATAATATAACATACATGGCGCCAAGGGGCAATATGGGATCCCCAGGGCTTCTTTTAAGAGGACGCACACTAGCTCGAATTGCGTCAGCATGCCAGGAGCGCGGGTTTGAATATGTACTGCCTCCTCCGCAAGCCTCGAAATCGCCTGGATACCCGCGAAAGAGAGACGGGAGCCCGGAGGGCCTCGAGAAGGAGCTCGTCGGCCAGATACGTCAAGCAAGCGATAAGGGAGCCTGACTAGGTTCGGCTGCTTTTCGAAGAGCAGATGCGACGGTAGGTTGAGATTGGGGTATCGTCTCGAAGCTAAAAAAGCGGTCGAAGCCAACGTCGACCTCAGGGCACGAATAAAAGACGGAGGAAAGAGCGGTTAGCAGGTTAAGCTTGGCATGTGTACGCGCTGCCCCGTCGCTGCGGCCTGTATGTCTCTCCTCACCTCTTTCAAGCTGAAAAGGAACGAATTATGTGTACTTCCATATGCCCATCGACTCATCGCAGGCCGTACATGTGCTCGTTATAACCACCATCCGTTTATCTCACCTAGCGCCGTGTACAGACCTCTTGGCGCTGCCGATTCCGGATCCAACAGGGCAGTCGGGCACATTGGCCTGCCATGCAATCTTCGCATACGCTGGCAGGTAGCTGTTCGTGGTGAAGCTTTTGTCCATGTAGTAGATAACCTCGTCCTCCGTATAGTCTCCACCCACGTCGGGCTGGTTCAGCGCATCGATGATGTAGCTGGCGATGAAGTCGAGGAAGACTAGGTCAACAGTCTCCGGCATGGAACCATCGGTTGGGAAGGACGCGTTGGCTTGCAGGTCGTTGGGCTGGGAGTAGTACGGGATGCGGGAGTGGATTGTATCGTCGCCATCAGTGCCGAAGTCGTCGGTCGTGGTGTATCCAGGTGATGGGTTGGTAGACTGGCGCCGGATGAGGCGGCCTTTCGGCTTCCGTCTCTTCTGCATCCCTTCGAAGCTGTGCATGAGCGGCGGGTCAATGCAGATGTCGCGGTCCGCAAGCACTGTGGAGGATCTGACGTCGGATGCCGGAAGGTCGCGCTTCTTCTGGAACGGCCCGGCGTTTAAGATGTCGAGCACCTTGGATGCTTGCGAGTATGGTACATTGGGCAGGAACTGGAAGGCATCTGAAAACGGAGACACGATGAAGGAGTCGTCGTAGGTGAACGGGCCTTTGGCAAGGTCAAAGCGTACGCTACCCGTGTTGATTATGACAAGCCGCGGAATGTCCTTCCTGGTTTCATTCACTACGACCGTGGAGAGAGCGGTTTGCAGCAGCCCGAAAAGGTTGCCAGGTGCTAGGAATGGTCTGCAGAACTGGCAGTACGACTCCGGAGCACATCCGTAGAGGTCCGTCAGATTGAGCCTAGCCCGCTCCGTTGTGATATCATGGGTCACTCCAACGCCCCTGGGCGTGTCGAAGGCCATATAAGGCTGGCTTCCCTCCGCGTGGTAAGCGAACGTCAGGCGGTTCCAGTCTAGATACCGTCGTGCGTATCGCAGATCCGAAGGCGTCGTCGAACTAGGAAGATGCACGCTCGCTGTTCCTGTGCTCGCCGGCGGAATGGCGCTTTTGGTTGGGTTCGGGGCACCTTTGGGATTCTTTGCCTTGCAAGTCGAGGATTTGATACCAGACATGGCAAGCCACCCGAGAGTCTCACAGTACCGACCTAGGAATGTCATCAGTACCGCTAAACACTTGGACGGTCAGATGCCATATGCAGAGCTTACCCGATTCTAGAGCGGTCGCCTTGTTGTCATACACAACAAAGTCACGGATATGCGTGTGCCCACCAAATCCCTGAACAGGCACATCTGGTCGCACCTTCCGGATGGTGCTGAACAGGGTACCAAAGGTGCTGCTAGTCACGTTTGTCCGCACCGGATTGTGGCCAATAACCACAAAGAGGTCAATCGGCTTCGTGTAATTCACGGCTTCCAAGAACCACGGTTCTTGAACAAGGGATGCAGCCTTGATGACTTTGGAGACATTGGAGTTGCCCGTAAAGTCGAAAAGAACACCAAACGCCATGATCCTGAGGCCTTGTTCAAGCGTTAGCTCGCGGCCATGAAGAAATGAACGGATCGGTGCCTACCATGCTCAGTGGTGAAATACCGATACTTTGCTCCAATGTACTCAAACTCGCCCGTGGCCGGGTTGACGATTTGTACATTGCTCGTAAGATACCTGTCGCTGTACACCTTGGAGAAGTTGCTGAACGTTTCATACGCAATCTCGGTAACGTAGAGCTCGTGGTTGCCGATGGTCAGCAGATCGTAGTCGACGTTCTCGAAGACGGCGTTTGAGACGTTTCCGTTGGGTTCCGTGGCATCGCTGAGGCCGGCGCCGTCGTGCAAATCCTGCAAGCGTCAGTTCGATTCAACATTGCCGGTTGAAGATCTCCCTGATGACTAATGATATGGAATCAAGTGGGGAACGTACTCCTGTATCCACGAGCAGCAAGTCGACCCCAAGCCTCCTGGCTTTTTGCTTCATGACCCTGGTGAAGCTCACGTAGTCTCCCCAGTCCGCACCGTAGTTCTGCTCCTTGATATGACCTTCCAGCCAGCCATGAGTGTCGGTGGTATGCAGGAAATTGAGCTGGCCCCATTCCAGGGGCCCTTTTGGTCCTGTCGTGGCATTCTGCGCATCAGGCTGCATTCGTCGGACATTCCGGGTCAGAACGACGTCGTGCTGAGGCTCGCCATAGCAGCTATGGTCTCCCTCACAGGCCAGGGAAGATCCGATGGCTGCAGCGGCAGCAAGGAGCGTGGAAGATCGCATCCTGGCGAAGAACGAATGGAGGCGATGCAGGAAGAACGAGGTCCCGCAGCTTTTAATAGACGGCCGTGTTGGCCGGCGACGCAGGAACGACGTGCATGTCACCAAGCAAGAGCCGAGATAAGCTCACGCAAGCAATGGACAAGGACTCGGCGCCACCGATGCACACCAGTGAGGATGACGGCCAAAGCCTACGGACCTTCCTGATCGGGTGTTAGTCAGCCGCCGTCGGCACGCACGACCCCCGCGGTCGACGAACTCACCCAATCTTCACCGACGCCCGCCTAGGCATGTGCCGCCTTGTCACAACCTCTTTTGCGGCTTTCGAATCGCAGGGAGCCATGGTGGCTGACGACCGGCCGACTCCAAGCCAGTTCCGTCGAACTGTTTTCTCTTAGCGCACGAGCGCCTCTTGTTCGGCTAGGTAGTAGGTGACATGAAGTGGATGAAGGAGAGATGAAGGGAGGAGCCTGGAATTTATACGACGCTCGCTTCAGCTGGGCTTCACATCATTGGCCGAGCACGACATCAAGGTCCTCAGAGAGAAGCAGCTTCCTTCCCGACGAGGACTGATTATATAAGCGTTCAAAAAGCCGTCAACCGCCCATTCAACTGTCGAATCCTCGGTGAGAAGAGTTGTTTGTATGTCGAGTTTCGCGACAAATCGCTTTCTTCGCCGCTGCATATTTCTGTTCCATTATTCCTTCCAACAGCCATTTTCATCATGTTTTCACAGTCATCCCTCATGCATACCGAACAAGTCCGAGTGCGCGGCCACTCCAGTCACTTTGCAACATCGTGACCGCAAACACGTTATGACAGTGAATACATTATCAAATTTCCCCCAACAATACAGGAAACAGCATGCCAACCGAAATAATGAGTAAGCCATACAAGCTCAAGGCCTCTGCGGCACCAGTAGCCTCGTACAAAGTCTGTCTTCATTCGGCACTGGCGAGCGCAACCGCAACCGCACTCAACGGACATCAACCTCCTCAGCTGGGCGGCGGCACCCCTGCCTTGGCCTTCCCGGCCTCCGACTTCCGGCCACAGCAAGTAAACAGCGCGGACCCGGCGGGACAGCGGAGAAGTTGCTGTACGGATCTCGGTCAGGATATCGTCTCGAGTCTCCTATGTCGAGCCCCTCTGCGCATATTCGACTCCCAGGCCAACGATCCGTGACGTTTTCTGATCACCGCCGCGAGCACTACCGCTCCTGCCCGCCTAGCCCCCTGCCCGCCTTTCGCATCAATAGCGAAGATCACTTCGTAAACTCGTTCCATCGCCAACCGGTGAACAAATTCCACCGCCACCAGAAGGGAGCTCATCGACGCCCACCCTCTCCATATCCGCTACACGACCGGAACCACTCCTCGAGGCCAATTTGTGGGGACCTGGGAATGGATTCTCCTACCCACGAGCGCGGTACATGTCCGTACTGCCACGAAAACCACAGCTATCCTCTATTTCCGGAGCATGTGATGCAAATGCCAGTTACAGAGCGTATGAAGCGCTGGTGGAAGGGTAAGAAGAATCAGGTGGTGGATGCTACTGTCGAGGCTTGGTACCGCACGAAAGATCGGCTTGGGAAGAAAGGCTGAAGGTAAGTATCTAATTGCCCGGAGGGATTCGGCTAGCTTTGTGAAGGTATGGTTGCTAAGGTAGGGCATTTGGAAGACCATTTAGGTAGGAACATCATTCAATGGTAACAGTTCTATATTATGGGTTAAATGAGGAAAGTGAAAGGAGGGATCTCCCTCACCAAAAGAATGATCCAACGCAAAAGGATATTGAAAAAGAGGTTAGCTCCCAGGACCGAAATACAATTTGAAGAAAATATCATGCGCCAAAAGCTGGCACACCACTTCTCAGGCAGTCACCAGGTCAAAGCCACCGCTCCGCCAGCTACCGCTCATATTCTCCCTCCGCCCCTGCGGCTTGTCCACACCAGACATCTCCGCCGGGTGCGCGAACCCACACGTCGCTCTACTCTTGCACTCGCCCCGCTTCCAGTATCGGCAAACCGGCTTCCTCTCTTCCCTCTTTCTGTCCTTAGCCTCGTTCTTCTTTGCCTGCTCCTCCCTCAGATTCAGCGGCACAAAAGGCGCTGCATCCCCCGCAGTGTGGGATCGGTCAGCACCAGCCTTCTCGTGCACGATCCACGCACTATGCTCCGCTTGCCCCTGTCCAGCCCGAAGACGCTCGAGTTCGGCTTCCATGCGGTCGTAAGAGAGGATTTCAGCCCAGGACGGTAGGTGTGTGGGGTTGAGCTGCAATTCGGGTGAGGTGGAAGCATCGACGCTGGGCTTTGAAACGCCGCTGGCGACCGTGGCACGTGAAGGTGCTGAGTGACGTGGAACGCGATTGCTGGTTGAAGAGCCGGCCTTCGTAGTGGGCGTCTCCTGCGCGACCTTCTTCTTGCGGGAAGAGGAGCTCTGGAGTTTCACAAACATTTGTTTGCGGAGGGGGCTCATGCTTACCTACCTGCGAGGGAAGATGTTATGAATCGTGTAATACAGAGACAAATGATGGACTGCAGTCGGCACTTTGATCTATGACAGCGTCGTGGTCTGGGGATGGTGGAAGGTAGGTGTGGAGGTTTATGTATTCGCAAAGCTTCACGAGTTCATTGTGAAGTGTGACTGCGAGCTCACAGCGGCTATGCTGGGCTGGGCATCTTTCCAGGGGTGCAGAACACTGTGAAGACACGATGTTGAAGTTTTTGAGGGACGAAGAGGAACAATGGACATATGCGGCCTGTTTGAGAAAGAGATATGCACGAAGAAGCGAATATATACAATGAAGTGTAAACGTTCATGAGATAGCCTCGCTGAAGAGAGCTGGCTAGCAGGTGAAAACCGCCGGACCAGGAACAGTGTACGTAGTAGCTAAAATTGTCAGCTAAGCCTTCCCCCGGAGTATACCACATACCTTTGTAAGCATCATATGTGATACCAGCATCACTGCCCTTGTAGGCACCGGGAAACGCGACGAGGCTGCTGGGCGTGGTGGTTCCAGATCCGGACACTTTAAGCTGATGGCACCCGGGATAGAACTGCGCGCCGGGATACTCATACGCGGAATGCAGCGCAATGATCTCGTGGCGGACTAGATAGTAGCCCGGCTTGAGGCAATTCGGGATGGTGTAGGTTGCCGCATGTCCGGCGGTCATGAGTGGAGTATCGCCCCAGGTGTTCGATGTACCGGTTCGCCCTTCTTGCTTGACTTTGAACCACACAGCTCTGCGTCTCATATCAGCTTAGCTTTCCGTAGTGGGGAGGAGAGCGTACGCAGTCCCTGGCATGTAGCTATTGCAGCCTGCATCAGGGCACCTGGCCATGTACGTCACGACAGGCCCCACATGGCTATCGGGCCACAGCGTCCACCGGAGCTGGACCTCAGACCCGGCAGCAGCGGCGGCATGAAGAGCAGCAGGCGAAGACCCGCTGATGCCGCCTGCAGTATATCCGCCGCACTGCAGATCCGAAAGCGTGACGTCGGTGACGGGGCCATTGCCCTGGATAGGACGAGATATGCGCTGGGGAACCGGGCTCATGTAAGGGTCCTGGTATGGCTGGTAGAACGTGTAGACTTGGCCGCCAATCGTAGCGTTGTCAACGTAGCCATGGGCTGCGACGGCAGCGGCGAGGCCGAGGGTGCCGAGGAGGTACTTCATCGTGTGGAGGATAACGACCGGTACTCGAGTGAAGAAGAGAATGGAAAAGTAGAAATAGCGAAATATAGGCTGAAAATCCTGGTGCTGGATGGCCCGAAGGGTGAAGATAGGCGGGTAAATTCATCTTATATATCGATGCCGGCATCAATAGGCGTTGATTGAAGGGCAGCGCCATGTGGTACAGGTACCACCGCATCGAAACATCCACGGCAAAATTCCTTGTAGGTGATCATGAAGGATAGTGAATAGATTAAACGAAACGCGCTAGAACAGGATGGTGCGGATCTTGGAATCTCCACACACTTCCAGACGGAGGAAATCAACGGCTTGCGAGGCATGAGCAAGGAGCGGGCAGGGCGCCGGTTGGTGGTTTTATGAGTCGGGTGACAGTTCTATAGCAAGCATTGAAAGTAGGTGTAGGGCTGAAGACGTGTAGCCGAGGAAAAAAAGCGTTAGAAACTACGCTGGCGGTGACGACGCATGGTGGTTCTGTGAAACGAAAGTCTGATTGGCGGCTGGAGGATGTTTGAAGGTGGTGTGATTGGTGGAGATAGATATCGCATGTATCAAAAGGTAGATCCCACGTGATCTCATTTACAACCCGGGTCGACCTTTCTCCAGACTTCGGCTTCGGCACGTACAACGTATTATAGATTAAAAGGCGCTTGCGGAACCCGGTCTGCCGTAGACGCTCATCTAAGAAGCCTGGAGATAGTTCCTCAGCACAATGTAACCAGATGTACCTCGATACGTCATCAGCAGCTTCACCACACCAGCACTAAACGATAGGAAGGCCTGCACTTACATGATCCAAGGCTCTTCGAAAGGTTTCACTTCCCATATTTGGCAAAGTCCGGCTCAGCTTCCCACCTTTCCACTCCCTCAGGAATCGGCACCACCGCAGTCCTGCAGAAGATATGCTTTCCGCCAGACCAGTCCAAGCCCTCGAGTACACCCCCTTTCACAGCAACGACTTTTGGGTCTCCGTCGTCGAACACGTGCGCATGCAGGATTCTGCTCCCGCACTTGCTGCAGAAATAGCACTTCTGTCGCCGCCCGCTGTCACACACGCGGGAGAAGTAGGTAACGTCGGGGTGGTCTTCGATGCTGAAGAATGGAAAGATTGCGGAGGTGCCGAAGGCAGAAGCAGATTGCTTGCGGCAGTCGATACAGTGGCAATGGTACAGGTTGAGAGGTTTCTTCGAGGGGGTGGTAAACTTGACCGCGCCGCAAGCGCAGGAGCCGTCCATGGCGATTGAACTTGCGAGTACAGATTGAGTGATGTAGCAGAAGAAAGAGCGGAACAAGTAGACGAAGCTGGCTCCTCCAAGGCTCGAATGCCCCGCAACGCGTACGACCCCACGTTGCGGGGTGCTGCTTGCGGCATCGAACACGAGCTATGCGAGGCTAAGCGCAGTATCAAGCAGAGCACATGGGAAAGTGAATTCCGGTCGGGAAATGCCGTCGTTCATCGTGTTACTCGCCCGCAGTTCTCCTGCAAGGGATGCCGAAGGTTTGGGAACAGGCCGTTAGACAACGTTGTAGGCGGCAATAGGTCCAAACCGGGAATTATGAGGAGTAATAAATGCACTGTCAAGGCGTAGACAGCAAGATGGAACGAAACGAGTGGTGTGACTGGAGGAGGAAGGGTGTTGGAAGTTTCTCGAGGTGCACGGTCGCCACAGCCCACTACTACAACTGCCCCGCCATCACAGCTCCAACCTCCGGACACAGCGAGCTCACGATACCCTCACCGCACCATGGTGATCAACTACAGCAAGTGGGTAAGCTTCTGCCAGTCGCTCATACTCTCCCCACGTATACTGATGCATGTCCAGGACGCCCTCGAGCTCTCCGACGACAGCGACATCGAGGTGCACCCCAACGTCGACAAGAAGTCCTTCATCCGCGCCAAACAAGCCCAGATCCACCAGGAGCGCGACCGCCGCCGCCACCAGATCAAGACGCTCAAGTACGAGCGCATCATCAACGATGGCCTCACCGAGCGCATCGGCCTGCTCCTCACCTCGCTCAAATCGCACAAGGACAGGGCGGGAGACGCGGGCCAGACGGACCAGCTGGTGTTCCAGAGCATGATGGAGGGCATGATGGCGAGCGGGGAGGATCGGCCGCCGCCGCCGCCGGAAGGCGTGCACGAGCATATCAAGGAGAAGCCGACGTATCCGCAGATGATGGCCAGCTTGGTGGACCAGGTGAAGAAGGAGGTGGACGAGAAGAAGGGAGAGGGCAACCGACTGGACCAGTTCATCGCCGGGCTGGAATCGCACAGGGCGCGCGTGCAGAGCCTGCAGAAGGAGCTGTTGGCGAAGCTGGACGAGCTGGAGAAGGAAGAGAAGCGGCACATAACAAGCGATGATATCCACGAAGGCTTCAACTACTCCAGCGTGCAGCATTCGCATAAGCCCGCCGCCGCCTCATCAGCAACGGCAGCGAAAGAAACCGTAGAGCTGCTCAACCCACCCAAACGCCCCGGCGCTCAGCGCGCCGACACAGGCCAGTCCTCCGGCGCAGACGGCGACATCGAAGAAGGCACCGCCGTCGACGACGACAGCGTAGAAGCTTCGCCGCTCGCCAAGCAGTTCGCAAAGATCAAGCGCGGCGACTGGGGCGCGTGTCTAAACTTCATATCGCAGCACCCACAAATCCTGAGCGAGAAGGAAACAGACGGCCTGCTGGTGGAAGCATTCAACTCGGAGCTAGAGGGCAAGCACAAGCACGCGAAGCAGTGCGTGCACCAGGGACTGCTGCTGCAGTACTGCCGGCAACTGGGTGGCCGTGACGGCGTAGCCATGTTCTTCAAGCGGGTGCAGACCAAGGACCACCAGGCCAGTAAACTGTTCAACGACGACGTCGACTCGACATACCGCCGCATCCACGACCGCGCCGCTGAGATCAAGAAAGAGCGCGACGAGAACCCGCAGTCGCAGGAAGGCGTCGAGCAGATCCAGCTGCACGCCGTAGACCCGAACACCACCATCAACATCGTCGTGCCTCCCAAGGAGTCGACGGCCGAGGACCCGGAGGTGCGCGCAGCCGAAGAAGGCTCACGGCAGCTATTCGAGACCTTCCCGCCGGGCCTGCAGAGGGCGCTGGAAACCAGCAAGCTGGATGAGGTGAACAAAGTGCTAGCCAAGATGAGCGTTGAAGAAGCGGAAGAAATTGTGGGCAAGCTGGGCGATGGCGGCATGCTGAGTCTGGAGCAGGGTGTCATCGATGCAACGACTGACGAGGGCAAGAAGGCCATGGAGGAGATTGAGAGGACGCACAAGATGCCGGGCCAGTCATAGCGCTAGTTACTACAGCAGGGAAGGATTGGTGCTGTACATGAATGGCCGTACGGGTGGATGAGTAGAAAATGAGTATGGAACTGTACTATAGGCTACACGCCGGTAATAGTATCTATGATCGTGTACTACATCTGAAAGTCGCCTTGAACTTCGTATGAGCTCCCCCGTAGTGAGACTTGATTCTCCTCGACATCTGGCATCCTGAGTATCCTCCATAATTGTCACCGACCCGGAATTTAGAAAGAAGTAAAGCTCAGATCATCTTGTCGAGCGTCGATTCAATACCATTCATGTCGAGGTCGCCAGCAAACGCCGCAAACTCATCCTCTGCTGCACTACGACTCATCTTCCTCTTCTTATAAGTTCCCTGCCCGTATACTCCATTGTGCTCGTCCGGCCGGGCGTGCTGTAAGGCGCGTAGCAAGTCTGCACCCGCAGCCTCATTCACGGGGCCGATAGCGGTGGCTGGGGCGGAGACAGCTGATGCCTCTGGAGGGGCTTCGGCGGCCACCGGTTCCATGGGATTCGCTGGCGGCGCCCTGTAGACATCGTCCGGGACGTCCGGTATATCCGGCCTTGGGGAGCCGACGGGGGTGAAGGATTCCATGGGCGGCGGGGTTAGCTCCTCGACATTTGGTCGGTCAGGCTCGGCCTGGGAAAGCCCCGGGAGTGGTGCGGCAGAGATCTTGTTTGTCTCCGCGGCAGAGAGACCTCTCAAGATGGCATCCTCAACCTCTCGCTTGCGGCTTTCGATAGCATCCTTCCGTGTCCTCAGGTCTGCAAGTTGCGCTTCCTCTTTGCCAAGCTTGATCTTGTTCTCCTCCAACAGTTTCTCCAGTCCATCCACAAGAGCTTGTCGCGCCTTGATGCTTTCAGCAACAGCTCCCTCAGCCACCGCAAGCTTCTTGACGAGCGCCGCGAGGCCGGCCGCGTGCATCGGTGGAGTCGGGATTGCATTGTTCGGGTTGGTGAGCTTCTCGTAGTCTTGGTTTGCGGTTGCGATGGCCGGTTTTGCGGTCAGGTCGGCTTTCTGGAGGGAAGTGGCAAGGGGTGCGACAGACGTGAGCTCTGGCGGTACGGAGGAGTTGGAGAAGAGTGAGCCACCAAGCGCGGGCTTGCGGTTTGAGCGCGACCGATCGATTTCTGTGTGCGTCAGCCGAGGGCCCATACGAGGAGCTTATGCACCTACCATCGAGGGACCGCTCCACCTCCTCTTGAATAGGCAGCCTGAAGACCTGTCGCTGTCGCCATACCTCCACCACGCGTCGAATTTTGTTCTGGATATCGGGGTTGGAACCCTTGTAAGCGGCAGAGGTGCCTTCGGCGATGAGCGGGTCGTAGGCCTTGAGAAACTCGTCCTTTCTGCGGATTTTGGACTGTTGGACGATTTCTACAGGCGCAGTCAGCAATGACAACAGCTGGAATAGACGGTACCGCTCACCATTCGCGAGATAGACAAGAGTTAACTTCTTGTTCGGCGGTGATTCCTTGACCCGCTGGCTCCAGAGCTGGGCAATCTTGTCGGCGTGTCTCCTACAGGCATGATTAGTCGCGGGCATGGGGTATATGGGAGGGAGTTCCATAGAGGGAAGAGCTGGCTGCATGCGGGAGGTGAACCATGGGGGCATTACCTGTGGAAGAGGATCCACTGACCGACAGTCGAGATGGAGTCCTGGGTCTCGTTCAGAGACGACAGCTTCGCCCTCAGACTGTCTTCGGTGAAAGCCATTTGAATTAGATCACAGGGCGATGAGAGTCAACAGTCGACGCGCGGTCAATGCTCTCACGCGAGCGTTCGGCTTCGAAACCGCTTGCACGAGCTGAGAGCGCACCGCTTGGGCAGGGCAGCTAGACAACACTATAATGCCCCCACTGACGTATATACCAGCTGATGCGAGACTACTTGGCGGGTTGCTGATGTTGTGTTGGTGACTGTGGGAAGTCCGCGTCGAGGTGGAGCATTTTACTTGCGACAAGCTCCGCTCCGACCGGCGTTACATTTATCCGTGCCAGCCCCGATCGCTCCTCCTGGTGCTGCACCGCAACTTATATCCACTGCAACAGCCAACCAACCAATCGCCCAGACTCAGCTTCTATCACCCCCGCCTCCCTCCACATCTCGTCCTACACACAATGGCAGACAGGTTCCCTTCATTAGACGAGTTCGACGCCGGTAAGCCAGTCAACCAACCCCGGAAACAGCGCCAGCTTGCTGAACTATCCCAGGCCACACCGAGGCACGCGGTGACGCCAACATCGATCTTGTAGGCGACGCGGCCGGCGCGGACGACTTCCTCTCCCGCGAGCGGGCAGTACTTGGCGACGACGCAGACCAATTCGCGTCGGCAAACGACAAGCTAGCCACAGTCGAGGACGGCGACGATGACCTGCTAGGCGGCGACTCGGCCTTCCAGGACAACACCGGCGGCGAGGAGATGGCCGGGTTCGAGAGCTCTTTCCCAGCGATTGACACCACCAACGAGGTAAGCCGTGCGGTGCTTTCGTTGCGTTCCTGCGATCTCGGGCACGGTCTGGCCAGCTCAGAACCCGCGCCTCACATTAGGCTGTTCTGAAATACAGAGCGAGCTGGAATCCCGCATTCGTTCTAGGAGCGCACGAGAGCCTTTTGAGATTGGTCCTAACCAGAACAGCACATGGCACCGGGGGGCACCATCACCGGCTCAACACTCCCGTTCCTCCCCGGCCAGCCGCAGCCCTCCTTCACTCCCCTGCGGTCAGATTCGCCCGAGCCTGAGGTCATCCGCGAGTGGCGCGAGCGGCGCGATCTGGCGATCCAGCACCGCGACGAGGTATCCCACGAGCGCAAGGCGCAGACAATGGAGGAGGCGCGGCAGAACATTGACGATTTCTACGACAACTACAACAACAAGAAGGAGAAGGAGATTGCCAAGACAAGGAGGGAGGCCGAGGAGTTCCTCGCGAACCGGGACGACACCACGGCGGGTGGCACGAGCTGGGAGCGCATCGCGAAGCTGGTGGATCTGAGCGGAAAGGGCGTGAAGGGCGGAGCCTCTGGAAGCGAGAAGCAGCGGTTCAGAGAGCTGCTCCTGAGCCTGAGGAAGGACGAGAATGCACCTGGGGCGACCGGATACTAGGCGCGAGCTGGCGAGGGTGGAGGAAGAGCGGCGATACGGTGCAGCCATTGCAGCAAGACTTTTTGGCATGAGGCTCTTGCTGGAAGACAACCGGGCTTGCCGGCGTACCCTGGGTTGGCATACAGTCAGTGGGAGTTAATGGATAGGTCATAGGTGATCTTTTCATGCAATTGCCTTAACATCTCGCTTTCTTGCTCCATCTCCATGTTCTCATTGCGCCATGGTGATTTACGTCGTCGCACAAGTCATACAAGTCCATGGAAGGGAGATGTTATATTTCAGTGTCTGTTCGCTACGGTCTCGCGTTTGGGTATGTATTCTCGCCACTATATGATCGCGCTGATGGATTTAGACGCTTCCTTTTCATATCCCCTGATTTTCACAGTCGCTCTGACATAGATGCTCCGATCACCAGACAAACGTATGTATCAAACTCATTCCTTCTCCCGAAGATGGTCGTTTATCATGTGCATTGTAACCGGCATTGCTAACTATGCTCTAAGAACGCATCCAATCAGTCGTAGGATCGCCGTCGTCTAGATGTCCATCGCTCACCTTCTTTTACATAACGCCTCGCTTACTCCCTTAAGTACCTAAACAAGCGTGGGTGTCAAATATGCTCCTCGCGGCTTCGAAAGACGTTCTGAGTTCGGACGGGACCTATTCGTCAAGCCCCGAATCGAAAAGCCCATTGCTATCCTCGAAGAGAGGCCTTGTCCTAGTTGCAGCGAGTCAGAGTACTGGAAGCCGGAAGACTATACTCTCGGTGCCAGCTGTCACACTTCGAGATCAGACGACTCTACGGGCAGCTCGGATTAGACCAACCGCTTCCCCAAGCCTTTGCTTAGGGAGGTCTCTGTTGGCGATGCAGCCGGCACGGATACTCAACAATGGAACGAATGAACAGAAAGCAAAAGGGGCATAGAATTCGTGTGGATCCTCCTGCAGCGAGCTTTACATATGTCCTCGGGTCGCCGCTTACGCAAGAATCCAGCCCTCCCGTGCCGTCGACGCCTGCAAAGTGACTCGAGTATGTCTCAAGTTTTGACAGCAGAAAGCTCTACCTAGGCCCTTTCAGCAGGTAAAGACCGGAGTACCGCGACCCGCTACCTTGGCCGTCAGCGATACGGATTCGTCACCGTGCCCCCCGTCGCGCACTCGTCGCTCCCCAACTGCACATTGACACAAACATGCGGCGCGATCCCCACGACCGTACTCCCGTGGGTGTACGTCTTCTCCGGGCATATGATCTCGTTCCCCGCGCCGTTGTTGTTGTTGCATCGCAGCACGTACTTGGCGCGGTCGTTGATGTCGTAGACGGTCGTCTCGATGTAGACCGGGTGGCTGTCCGCTTTGGTGTCCTTGAGGCGGTAGGAGGCGCCGAATTTCGTCCTGGAGATCCAGCGGTAAGTGAGCGTGCCCGAGGCGCCGAGGGCGCGCTTGGCCATGAGCGAGCTGGGGAGGTCGACGGATACTTCGATAGTGCCGTTGAGTGGGGCTTCTGCAGCGTCGAGGGGGAGGGCAATCGCGGTTGCGGTGGCTGCAAGAGCGAGGAGGGACGAGATGGTGAGGAAGCGCATGTTGAGGGCCGAGGTGGCGAGATGGAAGTAATGCTAGTTCGGGGAAGCTACTGATTTTGGCTGCTTGACTTGATGTCTTCACGAAGGCGGAGTCTTCATTTTATATCCATTCTTTGGTTACCTACACATCTACTTGAGTCTCGATATCTCCATCGTATTTCGCATTCATGGAGAAGAAGATGGAAATCGTGAGGTTACTAGCCCGAAGGCGCTTTGCAATATCTCGTATTCAATCAATAGCAATCAAGGTAGGGCTACACAGTTGCACCACGTGATTTCGATGTCTCAGAATAGTATCTCAGCTGAATAGTAGGATCATGTGAATAGCCAGTCGTTTCGAGGACACGGCATCAAGGAACTAACACCTACGAAAGCCAAGGAACCCAGAATAAGTGACTGTCTACCATCTTGAGATTGACAACACCATATCACCTCCTGGGCCCCTGCTAACGTTAGGGGGGATACTGTTCTAGGCGTCTACCGTACTTTTCAACGGACCTAAAATATCAATGTGCTTCGTGCTAACGGGTGAAA
Source organism: Trematosphaeria pertusa (assembly GCF_010094035.1). Classification (NCBI taxonomy): domain Eukaryota; kingdom Fungi; phylum Ascomycota; class Dothideomycetes; order Pleosporales; family Trematosphaeriaceae; genus Trematosphaeria; species Trematosphaeria pertusa. Next base: position 415,087 of record NW_022987215.1, on the reverse strand, counting down.
TTATTTTGCGCGGCGACTTTCAAGATGCCTGAAGGCCGTCCGGGCCTTAACGCAATATTCTTGCCTCCTTATGTGCGGGTGGTGGATGCGTTGTTCCAGATAGCGCCTCCAGGAACTGACCTCGGGACCTAGTTCTGAGGGGCGACGCCTAGCGCGCGTGTGGATGCCTGATTGGTCGAACAGAGATCTAGATCCTCCGGCCGAGGGACGAGACTGTGTCCACCGCCGTAGTAGATCTGGACAAAGTAACACGCCAATCCCTTGTTTTCGTCGATTGGATAGGAGGGGAATTTGTAGCGAGCCATGCAAGACGCTACTGCCCAAATATAGCCCTCTTGTTATGGAGCTAATTTCCGTGTTCCCCAATTAGCGTAGTCCCATGCTAATGCGGCATATTATTGGAGCTTGTTGCGCTCATAGTTTCAGCCCCCATGGAATGACTTGCAGGAATCTATTCCTACATTCGAACGCTGCTCTCCCTAGCACCCAGATGGTTGCATACTCTGGAAGCCACGTTTTAAGATCGAACATGGAAATTTCACAAAATTGGTAGGCACAAAGAAGGGCTAAGGGACTGACGTGTATGGTTCCTTGCACGCGCTGAATAGTCGCATCACGTGACCGTGTCTCCAGACAGACGCGAGCTACTCTGTGCCGCCTTTCCACCACAACTCAGCCTTGACCTACACGAGACATAATCCTGCGCATGTGCACACGACGTATACCCCCAAACAGCACCATAACGACCACCCACTCGTCGTGGCAGATAGGAAATGAGCTGGAGATGGTATTGAGCATTTAGTCTATCAAGCCCTGTCAATGCGGTGCCTAATGCTCCGCCCATATCGGTTGTATGCGGGTTTTGTCGACTGCAGAATGCCACTCCTGAAAGCCTTAACAGGAAAGCCCAGCTGGGTAATCTCAAGACCTGCCGCTTGGCCTCGAAGTACTTGATTTCTGCAAGGGAAAGGACGGGCTGGCCCATACAGCATTGAGGCTGCGCAGTTTGATGCTGCCGTCTTTGCCGTGTTGAACAGTGACGACTGTCTCAGGTCTTATGACTATAACAAGCCAACATTTATCGGGTTGCCGGCGCCTCAAACCCTCCGAGCTAGCCTGTGCAAGATTCTTGTTCAGACACTGCCGTGCTCATATACGATCAGGCGCGCGTACTTCTCGCATTCCACGTGCGCATTCACGGCCAACATCCTCTATTGCGCCAGTTTATCCTCCTGCTTCTCTTCATCCCGCAGCATATGATCGAGCAGCTCTTGAGCGAACTCGGCATGCTGCTTAGCCACACAGCGCAACATCACAGCCGTGGAGCTCCACAAACTGCGGGTACACATCACACAGTCGAAGAACTGGATTCGCACCTTTGATGCAAGCGTAGGAGGCAGGTCGTAAATCTCGCGGACCACTTCGAGGAAGCCGGGAGTGCACGCCGTATGGCATGCGGCTAAGGTCGTGTAGTCGTCCAGCTCGTGCCCCGCATACTCTTGCAAGCGGGCTTGCATGTCTGCGAAGTCGTACTTGTCCGCGACGCGGAGGCAGCGCAGCCAGAAGAGCGCGAGTTTGTTCGCACTCGAGATGTCCTCCGGCTGCGCGTCATTAGCGGGGGTGGCGTGCTTTTGGTCGGGATCCCAGCCCTCGGGGAGGGGCGGGAGGTAGGCGGCTTCGAGGACGTATTGGAGCGCGTCATCGTTGTCGTCGTGGAGTTGGATTTCCGTGGAGACGCTCTCCTGGGGATTTTTTAGCTTACTAGCATCCCTTTTGATCAAGAAGGGGTACTCACAATGAAGCGTCCGTTCAGGGCAGCTTGGAACCAGTAGGAGCGAGCGCAAAGCACGACCTTGTGGCCGTAGAACATGCGCTCGCCTGAGGAGCCGAAGCGGATAATGATGTCGGACATGGTGGGCGAGTTGCAGTACCTTTAGCAGGCAGGTTAGCGCGTAGCGGTGGGTAGATGGATGACTAGGGCTTTGGGACTTACTGCTTGAGGCCGAGTTGTTTTCCGAAGTGGGCTCCGCTCACGCCAGATGGTGGGGCGGGCTCAGACATGGAGGGTGCGGGTGAGGTTGCCATGGTTTAGGGAGTTGCGGGCTTAAAGAGTAGGGTAAAGGATTCATATAGGGGAGAGCCCTGGGTCGTTATTTAGTCACCCATTTTCTACGTCCAGTGGATGTTGCAGTTACTTGAGCTGCTTCACAGGTTTGTGTGAAAGTATCACTCGGGCGCTCTAGGTCATACTGCACTCGCACAATTTCCATGGCCAAGCCGCAACCGCAAGACGAGCCCGTAGCTCACCGTCAGCACCATCAATCCGTAGGGGGTACAGGCTCCAGTATGTCTCAGCTTTCGACTACGAAAGCCTCTTCCTGGAGGCATTTAGCGGAGAAAGACTTGAGACTTGCTAGAACGTAGACTTTCCCTTTCAAGATATCTACTGAGTGTATCGCCAGTGATGGCAATGCGCCCAGCCTGGAGGCCCTACGATCGGAATCTCATAGTAAGCTAAGCATTGGCGGTACAGCATGGGCCTTCCACCGACGGAAGCAGATGTCCAACAAAGCTTCTATCTCCAACGTCTCTGCAATCACAATGTAAAGGGACGACCTCAGGAGGAGGATACACTACAGAGACCTAAGAGCTCAACCAATACGCCAGGAACCGAGTCTCCGAACTGATAAACGTGGATCTTCTCTTGCCAAAGAGTACGAGAGACGGCCGTGACCCTTGGAAGTGACTAAGGGAATGCCTTGCCTCGACATCAAGACTTCAGAAGCTCAAAGAAACAAAATGGCTTGACAAAAAGCAACGTCTGAGTGAAGGAAACTGACGGCTGTTCGGGGAGCTAGCACAGCTCAAACGCATAGGGACAAGAGCTCGGGCTTGATACTCACGCTTGGCTGCAAATTTTGCTACTGGGACCAGACATTGGCGTTCCCATACGAAGCCGCCGAGCTATAGAACGTGCGTTCTCGCAGATATACATGCAGAGTGAATACGCCCTGTAACGGGGACGCCGAGCCAGGAATCCGGTCTCGACCCGGACTGGGATCTGGGGAGGCATGGATGGGTCGCTGGCATATCGGAGAAAAAGCAACGATGTAGATCTGCAGACGATGAGCAGCATCTCTGATACTGCTGCAGGTGGATGTAGGAGGCTGGCTTGGATAGCGTGTTGGTCACGATAAGGCATTCATTATTCCTCAAGGCGCAGTGGGCGCCTGACGAGGCAAGCTGCGCCGTTGAGCCTGACGCTCTCTCCATACTACACGAAAAGGGCAATTGGATCCGCGCAAGTTGCCGCCGAAGAACTAGTCGAGGTCGTAGAAGGTTCGCATGATAGATGAAGTTTTGCAGGCTGCCATCTGCTGTTTGATATTCGCGCTGCCCTGGGGTTACTCGATGCGATCGAGTAAATGACGCTCTGGCGGCCGTGAGTGGCCTCTCCCGGCGCCGGCCAAGTACCCCACAGCGCTTTATCTGGCCACCAGGCCGCTTTAGCCGTAGCGCGCCGGCCCAAGCGAGACATGCATGGCTGGGAATGCAACATCACGCGCGTTGGGCCTGCGTTTCGTTCGGGTCAAGAGATAAAGAGCCTCCTGCTGCGATGCGCCGCTCGGTTACAAGTTTCTATCGAGTCAAAATCGAGCAGCAAAACGCGCTCCGACATCGTATCTGAGCAGGCATAATTTGGCATCTTGTGGTTGCGGCGGCGAGGACTTGGCTGGCGCCGCCGACCGTTGCGATCTATTCGCGTGCCCGCGCTCCACCACGATCTGATGAGTTCCCTCGTGCGCCTCTCTGCTCCGCGCATCTGCATCGATAAGGCCGCTTGTCGCAGATGCTCGTCACAGGGTCCACCCACCGGACCCGTCCTCCCAGCTCAGCCAGAGCCAGCGGAAATTTTGATTGCTGGAGCCGCTATCACAGGGTACGATAAGCTGGACGGGTGCCTCCCGCGATGCGCGCCCGCCTACTCTGTACTGTAGTCGGTGCATACCGAAGCCTCCCATATGTTTCATGCCTCGTCTGCGTAGTATATGGGGGTCGATAGCCCCGTGCATCCAGTGTAGCTAGCATACATAAGAGTAGCAAATATTCCTCGTTATCAGCCCAAGTCTGGACGTGACATCACGGCGACCCGTCCCACAAGAGCTCTCACCAACGGGTAAAGCAGAAGCTAGCGGCAGCAACCACAGAAAGCCCTTCATCCAGCAAATCTCTGCTCGGTGACTCGTTCCCGGGCTGTTCTAGCTGCCGCCACCCTGGATCCCGAGCGCAAACCGCTGCTGGACGAGCCAGCCTCACGACGCACAGGCGCACCCAGACCTGGACATGCTTCCTTGCCCCCACGTCATACAGGCGGGGATGCTGCTAACCGCAACTACCAAGCCGTCGCCTCAAGCTCGCGCTCCCACAGCTTCATAAACGCCCCTCTCGCTACCTCGAGACAGGTCCACTCCAGCGACGACGCTCCTCTTTTCAACAGCGCACTCATGGAGAAGGTCAAGCAGTCCAAGGCCGCCCTCTGGGCCGACAAGCTCGCCGTCGAGAGCGAGCCGGGCCTTACTACCGCCCAGCTCATGCTCTTGTAAGTTGCTCTCGTCGACGTCAGCCCTCAATTGATCAATTGACGGCTAATCTCCTCTCAGCAATCACGACTTGAAGCCCGTCGAGCAGGCGCGCCGCCAGTGGGGAGCATGGAACTTTGTAGGCTTCTGGGTCGGTATGTCCCAACGTTACACACCCGATGTGGTAATTTTCGAGGACGCATTCAGCTAACCCATGCATCCCGCGACCAGCTGACTCGTTCAACATCAACACTTGGATGATTTCCTCGTCCAACATCGCCGATGGCCTGTCCTGGTGGCAATCGTGGATATGCGTTTGGGTAGGCACTCCGCTTCTCACGCGACCAGCGCAGGGGTGTGAATTGAATTGACGCGAGAACAGCTCGGCTACTCCATCGCCGCGTGCTTCGTCTGCCTTACCGGCCGCATTGGCGCCATGTACCACATCTCCTTCCCCGTCGTCTCGCGCTCCTCCTTCGGCATCTGGGGCGCGCTATGGCCCGTCTTCAATCGAGCGGCCATGGCCTGCATCTGGTACGGCGTACAGGCTTGGATTGGAGGCACCTGCGTGTACCTGATGATCCGCAGCATCTGGAACAGCTGGCGCGATGTAAGCCTGCCCTCTCCATCCATCGAGCAAGAACTCCATTCTAATGCTGTTCTACAGGAAGACACCCAAGGCCCTGGCGGCATTAAGAACGGCATCCCCGGCTCTGGCACTAACACCGTCGCCTTCGCCTCCTTCTTCCTCTTCTGGCTCGGCTCGCTCCCTGCCATCTGGTTCCCCGTGCACAAGATCCGCCACCTCTTCACCGTGAAGGCGTACTTCGTGCCGACCGCCGGCGTCGCCTTCTTCATCTGGGCCGTCGTGCGCGCAAAGGGCATCGGCCCCATCGTCAAGCAGCCCGGCTTCGCAAAAGGCTCCACCCTCGCCTGGCTCATGGTCCGCGGCGTCATGAGCGCCATCGCCAACTTCGCTACCCTCATCGTCAACGACCCCGATTTCGCGCGTTTCGCGCGCAAGCCCCGCGACGCGCTGTGGTCGCAGCTGTTCACCATTCCGCTGGGCTTCGCCATCACCTCCTTCATCGGCATCATCGTCTCCTCGTCCTCAACCGTCATCTTCGGCGGAGAACCAATCTGGAACCCGCTGGATCTCCTCGAAAGCTTCCTAAACGAAGACAACGGCCGCGGCCAACGCTTCGGCGTCTTCATGATCGCGGCAGCCTTCACGCTCGCCCAGCTCGGCACAAACATCGCCGCCAACAGCGTCTCCGCGGGCACCGACATGACAGCCCTCGCGCCCCGCTGGATCAACATCCGCCGCGGCGGCTACGTCTGCGCGCTTGTCGGCCTCGTCATGTGCCCCTGGAACCTGCTGTCAACCACCAACAACTTCACGACGTATCTCTCCGCGTACTCTGTCTTCCTGTCCTCCATCGCCGGTGTCATGATCTGCGACTACTACTTCGTGCGCAAGGGGTACCTGCAGATCCGGGACCTGTACTCGGGCAAGAAGACGGGGCCGTATTTCTTCACGTGGGGCTTTGGCCTGCGCGCATACGCCGCCTACATCGCGGGCATTCTCATCAACGTCGTGGGTTTCGCTGGCGCAATCGGACGTGAAGTCCCCGTTGGCGCGCGCCACATCTACGATCTCAATTTCTTCGCCGGCTTCATTGTCGCCGCGTCCGTTTATTATGTGCTGTGCAGGATTTGGCCCCTCGATGCGGTTAGCAAGACGTGGCTCGAGGTAGGCGGTGAGATCGACGATATCCACGTTGCGTACGACGCGAGCGATAACGAGGCTAACTACGACGAGGAGGTCATGGCCGGCGGGAACGGGAAGGATCCTGTTGATGAGGTTCAGTCCAAGCACTTTTGACAGCGTCTCGGCTCGCTGTTTGGCTTTGGCAGGCGTGATGCGTCGTACACATACCGCCGGATTGGGGACGACTCGTATGCGCTGCATGAATTGGAGAGGGAATTGTGATTGTACGCATGTGACTTGCTTTGGCCATGTTAGATTAGAGATACCAGGCCCTTCCTTGGGCCAGCTGCTGCGCTGTCGCTACTCGCAATTGATCTTCTACGACCGCATTGATGTTGTCATGGTTCTAGTAAAGGTACTGTTGATATCATCCGGGTTCTCATCCTTATCATGTTGAAGCGCAATATTAGTGAGAGATAGCAGGTACCACGGCACAACAAATGAGCCATCCCGTGGCTGGGAGAAACGTGATCCGGATGATTGGAAGTTGGGAACGGTCGCTTGCCGAATTCGTAATCGTGGATTGTCTTCTTTCAGACTGGTTGTCCGATTTCAACATCACATGCTTCGCAACACCTCGACATCGTAACGTTCCTCTCCGCCATCAACGTGGTAAAGGTTGAGGCTGGTTCGGATATGCGCCGCAGAAGAAACATGCTTAGGTACGACGTCTCCGCGCACCGGCGCCAGCTCAGAGCGTCGTATCCGATGTTTCGGTAACAGGCCAGGTGCGTGCCGAGTAAGATCCCATGGCTGCAGGCCGGAATGCGTACTCCAGTCTGTGCAGGATGCCAAGGATCGTGAAAACTTGAAGGGTGGGATAGGAGCGCCAAGAATAGTGACAATCTTGTTACGATGCAGGGCCAAGCTGGTGTGCGGGCGTGAGCGAGGCTGTAAAAGAAGATATCGCCGGAGGCGGACTGCAAGAGTGGCGAGAAGCAATGTTTTCTGAGATTCGCGAGAAGAAGCAAATTTTAGCGGCTGCGGTCTGCTAACGTTGGCGAGCGTGTTGTCCCTGCTGAACTCAGACTCAAAGGGCTGTCGGATAGTGTTAAGTCGGGCACGTATGTGCGAATATCTGCGGTTGCTTCTTCCTGTTGAGAATTCCTGTCCCAATACGGGCTGCGTTCGCTCCTGTCTCCCATTGTGACCTCCTCCGCGCCTTTCAGCGTCCCGCATCGTCTTAAAGATCTGTCAAATCAATGACCTCTATGTCTGTGGTCTCCTGAGTGACTTTTGCAGGTGCGTCTTGTTTCGACAGAGTATGGCGATTTTGGACGCATTTTAAAGGACTTGCAGTAAGGGATGCAGACGGAGAATCAATAGGCGCTGCCCTGTTAGAGTTGAAGAATTGCAGGCGCGCTGCCCGAAGCTGTGCGACGCTCTTGGGGCTCGGCACGCCGCCCTCGTCTACGATGTCAAGCTGGGACCTTGAAGCTGTCAAAGTTTCCTTCGGCATCGAAGATGCCGGTCGAAGAGACGGGCTCGCGTAATTTGATGCCATAGGCTGGTGCAACGTGGAGGTAAAGCGTGGCGATGAGAGGGCCTGATTTGGGGGTTCTTCGAGCGCGGCGCGCAGAGGCTTCTTCCCAGTATGCTTCACAGGCTCTTTCGATTGCCGGTCAGGACTTAGTGCTGACGCCGTTGCGGGGAAGCTAGGCATAATCGTGGCTCTCTTGGTCCCCATCTGAATTGGAGATTCGGTAGGGACAAATAGGCTTTCTGGGTCTTCCTCCCAATCCACCCAGGCAATATCGTCTTTGGGAGCTGGTCGCCTGCTGCGGTTCGTCGGCGTGGACTCGATGAATGGGCTTTTCCCAACTAGACTAAGTCGTATAGCTCTGTTCAGCTGTTCCATCTCATCCTCTGAGTCCTCAGATTCCGAGCCCAGGTCGATAACCTCTCCCCCGTAAGATTCTGTCGGCCGAGGGGCCTCGTCATCCGACGACAATAGATTGATATAGTCGTTCCCTTGAATTGGTCGAAGAGGTGCGGCGGAACTCTGCCCCTGAGCGTTTGCTGAGTGTGCAGGAGGGGTCCTTCCTGGCCTCGGCTGGCTAGTATTGGGTGGAGAATTCTCTTTTCGCGGTTTAGTTCTAACCGTCCGTTTGCTCTTAGGCACCGTGGCGCCCGTCTCATCATCATCCGCATTGGAGTGCGCCTTCCTCTTACGCTTCTGCGGTGTCTTCTTCGCCGCGGGCGGTGGATTAAGAACTTCAGGAGGGAGTACCTTCTGCAGCAGGTATTCCGGAATCTCCCACTCTACGCGGTGATCTGGATCAAATGGGTCGCTTATAGCACTTGTCCAATATCCAGCTCGCTCACCTTCGAAGTCTTTCTTTTGGAGGGTAGTGAGACCAAAGGGGGAGAACGTGAGATTTCGCTCGAGAGGTGGAACGGCTTGCTCATCGTTCTTCTTTACGCGCCGCTTGGTGAGCCGGATTTCGTGGATATGCTCACGTGGTAGGGATGCGTCTCTCGCCACCAAATACTTAGTGAGAAGGACCGGTCCTACCCAGTTCATATACAGCCGCCCCCAAATATTGAAGCGCGAACTAGTCAGCTCGAGAAGCTTTGTTTCGTCGATTGGTCCATCCCACCCATTTCGGAGCATGTGTAGGTTGCGTAGCTGTTCGTCGGTGGAGATGGTAGGGCGGTAGTACTTGTTCAGCGTCCTGGTGTCGGGGAAAGTGTAAGGGACGAAACCATGAAATCTGGCCTTCTGCAGGCAGTCCACGAGCTCATCCCTCCAGCTAAGACAGTCCGCTTTCGTTCGGCATTGACATAGAGTCTTCCCGAGCCCAGCCTTGACTGCGCCCATGGCCGCCGCAGGGCCGCACTGTGGGAGACCTTTCAGGTCGTAGTCTCCACCGCACAGCATGGCGAACAGTACCAGCCCCTCGCGGTCCAAGCTATGCTCATCGCGTATCTCACGCCCACGAATAACTCTGACACTCTTCCCGCTCTTCTTGGTGTTCTCCTTCGAGCGGTCGTTGTTTCCCCTGTCTTTCGCCACGCGGTCGTCGCGAATGTGGAAATCGCAACCAAACATGAGTGTGTCGGAATCCTGCGACCACACCGCATCCACCACGCCCAGAATTTGTAGACGTGCGCATTCTGCTTCGGCCTCTGCCGGCGCCTCATGGTATGGTATTCGAAAGTAGCGAAGCAGCTCCTTGAGTAACTTCAGCTTCTCGTAATCGATCTTTCCGCTGGGCCGTCCGCGCTTCCAAGGGCGTTTGGGGCCATCGAAGATGAATAGCAGTTGTACGTTGAGTGCGAGGAGGCGGCATAGGCGGTAGAAGATGGACTTTTCGATGCCCTGGAAGGCCGGCTCGTTCGATTCTGCAGCCTTCAACTCAGCAAGGGCGCTTGTGCAAGAACTAGGGACTTACTCTCGCGGATGATGTACACTTGTTGCGCGGTCAGATTGTTGAACCTCCAGTCGGCTTCGTCTACGGCGATCCTCAGGGGTCGACCATGCTTCCTGTAGTGCTCTTCGGCGAGCTGGGCAATTGGGAAGCTGCGATCCTGCTCCTTGATGACATTCCACAGCCTTCGGCCCCGGTTAGGATAGAATAATCTGGGTGCATGGCATTGACAGGGGGGTCGTACTCTGGAATACCCATTGTGTGGGGTGCAGGCTCGGAGAATTACTACCACTTAGCGACGCGTCTTCGCGCCAGCTGCAGAAGCGCGATGGGTCCAACGAAATCAAGACACCAATGGTAATTAAGCATTTGGGTGCAGCAGGAGTGAATTTGCTAATGAAAAATTGGCGTTGGAGTGGGTTGGAAACCATTGTAGAGATGGAGGAGGTTGAGACATGTCTAAAGCCAACCGTAAGCTCGGGCTTTCATCCGAACCCTGCTGAGACGCGTGTTCACGTGAAGGCTTGGTAGGTCGCGCCTTCTACGCTGAGTTCGCCCTTCCACTCGACGCCCCTTCACCACCACTCTTCACAATCAATCGCAGGACTGCCATGCATCAAGATTGCATTGCTTGGGAGTTGGAAGAGATCGTAATTCACTTTTCCGCGCCCATCACACGCATTCAACGCCGAACGCCCCATTCATTTCGTCGAATCCTTCCCACAGCTCGGCCTCAAGGAAAGAGCTCATATCAGTCACCTTCTCCTCTAGTCCCTTCCGTCTCTGTTTGAGTGCGTCCCCGAGGATCCTAGCCGCCGAAAGAGCCATGTCCGACTTCCGGCCGAGGTACCAGAGCGCCCTCACACAGTCATCGGCTCGACGGAACGCATCCTCTTGATCATGTACATCTTGCCCGTCCTCGCGAGGGGTCGCTGCGGAGTCGAGCAGGATGACGCCCGCTGTAGCGAAGGCCCGGATCAGCACGGCAGTCCAAGGCTCCGTCAGGAGCGCTCCTTGGTTGACGGCGAAGTGGAATTCGCGTGAATGAGGGAACGAAGCGTCTTCCCGTGGACACGCGCATCTCGCAATATCTGACAATGAACGGCAGTTCTTCTCCCTGAATGTTGCAATAAAGTTGGACCATGTCCGCTGGCGACGCTTCGATTCAAGGCTCAGCTCCGCATCGTCGATGATCTCGATCAGGTCCGCCAGCAGCAGCGTCGCAAGATGCCAGTGGCCGGTCAAGCAGATGTACCACGACTGCACTCGGCACGGGAGTCGATCGTGGTTCTCGATGCAGTCGCGGATGAAGGGCGCATACAATTTCTGCCAGTGCTCGTAGACTTCCAGTGCTGCTTGGACTGCCCTCTCAATTCTTTCGCCGTGGGCGTTGCGTGAGAGTAGCGTCTGTATGCGCGTCACTTTCCGGAAAAGAAGAACTTTGACGGGAGCTGCGTCGCATAGAATGGAAGCCGCGGCGTCGTGCGAGCAAGGCCACCTGACGGGCCTTCCCTGGAGTCGCTTTCGTTGCCGACTAAACAAATAGTCGTCCCAGAGATCATCCGTCTTCGCGATGAGGTTCAGCGCCCTTTCCGGAGGCGAGGAATCCTGAGAGGCCTCTCTTGCTGCCGGCAAATCGCTGTCTTCTAACGACACTACCAATGGCCGCTTATGCATCGCTGAGGACAGCGTATCGAACATGATACCCAGCCAGAACAGAAGATCGACGGTAGCCCGGTCCGCGGCATCCAGGCGATTCGACGCAAAGCGAGACTGCTTCCAACAGCGTGGCGTCTTCTTCGGTCGAGCCATGGTTCCCGACATCGTCATGCGCGATCTGAGGGAGTGGATGAGCCGCAGTCCTTGCTCGAGATGAATGGGAGGACCTTCGCCATCCATGGTGAGATTTAACTTGGAGAGCAAGTCTTCGCACTCGTTCACGTCTTTATCCCCCACCTGGCTTGACTCCGCGCTCAAGGTCGCCTTCTCCTCGTTTTCTGCATGGGGCAGCGAAGCGTGAGGGTCCTCATTATTGGATTTCTGCTTACCCTGTTCGTCCTTCTCCACCGGTTTTTGCGTCAAGGAAAACACGATCTGCGCAAGCACGACCCGGAAGGACTCGATCTCGGCAGCCTCCTGCAGCGCCATCCTAGCTTGATGCCATGCCGATACTTGGAGAGCGCGGTCGAAACTTCCGGGCTCAGTCTCTTCAGTGTTTGTGAACAAGTTGCTTCTGCCGTCCACTTTATCACTATGAAACGGGTACTTGGCGTTGGTCCTTTGGCTGGCCTGAGCCCATTGCGAAGCAAATGCGAATATAGACAGGTTTACGGCTTTCGATGAGGCTTTGTCTTCGGCGAACGAGAGGTTCCTTCCTCTGATTGAGGATGCCAAGCGATCCAGTCTGAACACCCGATGGTATATGCGATTCCAGTCCGGACCGGTATCGTTGGGAAGAGAGAGGTCGGAGTCCTTACTATACGGACATGTCCTTTCAGTCAGCCAACATGAGAGGGCATGCTCGAATGTGTCGTGGTAGATTTTGAGAAGACCCTCAGTGAGGAAGGCGCTATTCGCGGAAGAGAGCAAACGAGTCGCGAACGGCACCGGCGGGTAAAGAACCCCAACAGCGGATATGGTACTCGAGGAGCTGCGACGTCTTCTCTTGCGCGGTATCCGTATCATGGTCCCCGTGCTCTTTGTTGCGCTTCCCTCCTCGCTGGTTGTCACGCTCGGGCTTCCCTCTCCAATGCTTTCGGCGACATCCTCTGGAGAGGTGTCAATGGAGGAGCCTTGACCGGAATCACGATCGACACGAGCCTCCTCCTCGTCTTCAAGCACGTCTTCCAAATAGCTTGTCTCCGATATTGCCGCGCCATCTCCGTTCCACGAATTTGCGACATTCTCGAAGGGAAAAGTTGACTGCGAACGCAGTGATACATTAGCGCATGGCTTGAAGCGCAAAGCAAGACAAGATGGGAATGAGAGCGTTAACGACTAGCATTTCTTCCGCAGTCGATCGAGATATGCCAGTTGCGTACCGCGACTTACCGAGAGTGACATGTCGAACGCAGAAATGGCACCGGGGAAATCAGCAAACGTCACTCCGAACTCGGTGGGCTCGTTGTGCGAAGCGAAGTCTGCCGCTTGTGGCGTATCCGACGGCACGGTCGGCTGCGGGGCTCGTCCCGCCCGCGGTCGCATAGGTTCGTCGCCCTTCGACTGCGAAGAACCGCTCTGTGTCCGACGTTTCTTCGCTGGCGGCGCGGAGCTCGGCTGGGGTGTCGCTTGCGAAATTCGCTGTGATCGCAGCCATTCAAACGTGCAGCTCTTTTTCGTTTTCTCGCAATTGCCGCATTGCGCTAGGGGACCAAAGACATCTGCAAAGTCAATTGCCTGCGCCATCGCCGTTTCTCGCCTGTGCGAGACCTACCGCTGTAATGGAAGACCGTTGGATTGCTGTAAGACGAAGCGTTCGCGTCGAGCAATGTATCCTCAAGAATGGCCGCGTCGCACGCCCGCTTTCCTTTCCGACACTGGTCGCAGCATCGATTCTGCTTCCTGCTCGTCTTGGAAGCCTTTGCGGTATTCGCTGGAGCTGGCGAGGGCGTGGTCCAGGCATAATCTAGAAACGACTTGGGCTGAACGTCGACGAAATTCATGACTACGACCCAGGATTCGATGGCGAGATTGGGAAAAGAAGTGAGAAATGTGGCACGAAGCTACGAAGGAGGAGCTTCCATGTATGCAGACCCCGCACGTGTTAAGCTTTAGCTCCACATACAGCTCTAGCCCGCGTTAGCCTTCCCCGCATTTCCGAATCCTGCCTCTTGTCAACCACGAATCCTTCCACTGGCGCGTCAGCCCTCGCGCTCTGGGTCCTGATCTGCATTTATAGCTCAAGAATGGACGAGCTCAAGTCGTGTGTGGATCACGAAAGAGCTCGCTCGCCAATTAAAGCAACAATGTCGGCCCTACTCTGCCTCGACCCGTTGTGTCGGCATATTTCAAGAGACCGAAGACGCGTTTGCATGAGAACAATCCTGGAGCGAGACCCGTCGGACCTCAAACATACCTTCTAGTCTTACCGATCAGCGGCCAGGTGATCAACCAACAACCAGTTATGGTTCCCTTCCCCTATTACCCGAGAGCCTGACGGAAACTCCATTTCAGCATCGAACAAACGCGCATCCGCAGACCGCGGAATACATATCGAATCCTCGACTGCTTTGCCACGAACACCTACGCTTCAGCTTTGCCACTCTGGGATTCCCCTCTTCTCTAGCGCACGGGTCTTCCGGAGCACCGTTTCCGACGAGCGTTTATTTCCCTAGGGTCATACACCTTCACGTCCGAGCAAGACCATTCCTCCCGAAACCCCATTCACGAGCACGGCACGTTTCAGACAGCGCGTAACGAGGATACCCGAAGATTCGTACTGCATAGTAACCTTGCTTTGGGGTGGTTGGAAACAAGATGCACATTTCTTCTTTCTCCAACTTCACGTCCAGATGAAGCTCCATCGACTCTCACCGGAGAGCAGCCCCACTAGCGCTGACACGCTGCGGATTTCGTCGGTCCAACGACCATCGTTCGACAATTCGTCCGCATCCAGTCGAGTGACAGGTTTCATGAGCGGATCCGCATGTGCGGCGTATCCACGGATGCGTGCGGGGAAATCTCCTACGCCTTACCCCTTTCAGATCCCTGGCCATTCCCGAGTCATTGCCAAGCGAGAGCCTCACCATTTGCACAACTTTCGAAGTGTCAGAAAGCTGTCCAACTTGTCATAAAGCATGCAACCCTTGGCATTCATAAGGAGGCTTCGCTCATCGATTTTCTTTCAAGCAACGGGGTCCACGCCGGCAGCATGCTGTGTCATGTTTGGGCTCGCTTCAGTCCCAATCGTCCACATTCGGTACCCGAGTAACGAGACTTACCGTCAAGAGAAGCTGCTTAACATCCTCGCCTGCGATACGCCTCGCTCTTGTCTAAGACGCATCGTGAGGATTCGATTCTCATGAAGGCTGAGCCATTACGGAGATAAATAGGAATCTGCACAAAGAGCAAGTCGCATCACTTGCGTTGACCTGCAGGCGAGCAAGCTGAGCCTTTCGATAAGAGTCAGGGCAATGGGTATTCAAGGGTTTCCCGTTCCATTTGGTATTGCGGAGACTTATTCGACCAGGTGCACCAGCATCTTGCTTGACACATTTCTAAGATTGCCGTCCCTCCTCGGATCTGGCGAGGACGGCATCCTCTAGCATCACGGCAGCGCCGGCCCGATTCCGGGCTTCAGTCTTCTTGCAAACGCGTCGGAGAACCTTCCTTGAGCGAGCCATCCCAGGAGCGTGTTGTGCCGATTGAGGAGTCTCCCGGATCGAAAGAGATATGGTATTTCAACGGTGACGAGAAATACCCACACAATATTAGGCGCCATCATGATCCATGCTCTTGGATGCTACTTTCGGCGCCGACATTGCGTTTACCAGGCACGACCTAGAACAGAGCCCCTTCTCGTCTGGTTCTTTATGCATGCTTACCGTTCAAGCAGAAAGAAAATCATTGCCACGCGCGTGGAAAGGCTCGCATCTATACATGAGCACCCGGGAAGTATTGCTGATACGACCAACATCCATCAAAGAGCTTTATGGTAAGCATATCTAAAGCTTTCATTTCACACGCGCATGCATGGCGGAAAGACAGCTTCGACGCGAGTGCCTTGGACTCCGCCGAACTTTTCACGAAGTCTGACGCTATCACGCCCTTGAGGAATATCCACTTTGTAGAGGACTGGGACAACCTGGCTCGACTCTGTGTAATCGATTGCTAATATTACTGCATACAATGTGGACGAAAATCCGACACGTCTACACGCCTGCCAAACCTCAGCGCTCTAATCATCGATCTCGATCGTCGGCCCTTGGTACATGTTACGCCCGCGGAAAATGTAATAGACGATTGAGAAAATCATGACGCCGCCGGTAACCACGGAGGAGTAGTTCATCGTCATTTTGTCCACCGGTGTGACTGCTGGGAAGCATGAGAACGCGAAGATAATTGTCGCAAACGCGCAGGCGATGCAGTTTACGATGATACCGATGATAGTAGGCATCCTCCACGGTCCCCAGATGAGCTTCCTTGAGCCCGGAGTGTTCTTGAATCCGGAGTCGGCAGGAGTCGGCAGCTTGATGGAGCCGGTTACACGGCGCCAGAGAAGCAGGTAGCATGGGAGCAAGAATGATAGGTAGAAGCTGCTGACGAGCAGTGAAATAACTGCGTTGAATCCGGTGGGCGAGCCGATATAGATCAGGGGGACTAGGAGGTTGATCGCTATAGTGACAGCAATTGCGTACAGCGGGAGAGCGGTGTTGGGCTCGACCTGTGCGAGCAATTAGCGTCGCAGCGCTTTGACCCTGAAACACCTGGACTCACCCTTGAGAGAAAGCTCGACCCCGGAAGGCCGTTATCGCGCGAAAACGCCCAGATCTGGCGCGAAGCAGTCGCGAGAAGCGCCCATGAACCGAAGGTACCGAGACAAACGATGGTGCATGCCATTACCGTTCCTCCCTTGACCCCGGCGGCTGCTTCGAAAATGTACATGAAGGGATATCCGGTGGGACTCATCAGCGCATTTTCGACATCCGACAAGCTGAAGAGGAGGGCCATGAGAGCAGCGAATCCGAAGACGCCATTGATAAGAACGGATGTGACCATGGATCGCGGAACAATGATTGAGGCATTGTGGATTTCTTCAGCCATGTGCGTGGCTCCGTCTGCACCGGCAAAAGCTCCCGCAAAGGAACTCAGACTGACGAACCACGCGAGACCCATGCTCGACCACCCGCCGCCGTTGTTCCAAGAGTTGAAGACCTGTTCGGTTGTGACGTGGGTAGCCAATGCTGAGAGCGCAATGACGACGCCGAAGAACCCGATAATGTAGAGAATGAGGATGATGCCCTCCAGCTTGGCGAAGTGCTTGTTAAGGTAGGTGTTGACAAAGAGCGCGAGGGCCATGAAGGCATATGTCATCAGCGTCGCGTGCCATCGCTCAGCCGGATAGTTGGGGTTGTTCATGATAATGAGGCCTTGAACAATGGTCGCCAAAGGTAGGCAGACGGCGCTGACGGTAGCTTGCCATGCGCAGACGGTGGCCCAGCCCGCGATGTAGGACAGAAGCTTCTGGACGCTTGATGGTGCTAACATGGCTACGTAGTGGTACTGCGGCGCGTTAGTAAACGTCTCCACTAAGACCTCAGAGACGTACCTGTCCGCCGGCCGTAGGTGCCATACTAGCCAGTTCCGACAAGCTCAGCATAACCGTCAGGACGCCAAACCATGCGAATATGAATCCATACACCGAACCCGCAGAGCCACCATTTGTCAACGGCCCAGCGAAGTACGTGAGCAGACCGGCCCATGTGCCCATGAGCGTGCAAGAGAAACCAATCATGGACATGAAGCCAAAGCGACGCTTTAGCACTTGCTTCTTTCCGATGTTCGCGAGATCGGTGCGGTCCATGTCGTGTGAGAGCTCGCTCTGGCGCGTCCGATTCCGGACGGTGCTCTTGCCGTGCACCTCGATTTCCTCCATGTCGTAGTGGTTGACCATCTTGGCGGTTCCAGTGGAACAACTGAAGGTGAAAGAAGGAATTGAAGGCGGAGAAAGTAGCAGAGTCACCAAACTTGGTGAATGGTAAGAAGTAGCAAGGAAGGGTCCAACTGCTCCCGACGATCTAACTCAATGCCTCGTGCTACAACTCGTTTTCCCACGTTTTCAGGCCCGCAGGATATTGTCTCCCTCCATATACCGGCCTCTCGCATGACGCCGACCTCGCCGCAGTTCTAGACGAGCTGAATGCAGGGACGCTCATTTCGCGCCGTCTCGGCATGCAAGCCTAACCTCCTCATCCGAACTCGGCTGGGAAGCTCGGGACGGCAGGAACTGTGGATAGGTACCGGTGGGGCGGAACGCGTACGTCTTTGTTCCCTATAAAGGCGCTTGATACGCAATAATGTTGTACAGCATACGCCCGGATGCGGAGGGGCGCACTCCGGACCAATCATTACTATTTGGCTTCGCGAACACGAATGTATCCCTGTATACAGGACGAGCCTCGACGTCTTGATCATGCAACAATATACGCATCTCCGTGCCTAATAGAGAGCGAGGAGGATGAAGCGCGAGGGGAGTGCATACACGCGGTGCAAAGGCTCTTCTCGCGGCGTTCTGTCGCAGATGCCGGGTGAAAGACGGCAGGTATTTCTCGTACTCAACAACAAGCCCTGCAACGCCAAGTAGGTCTTACTCCGGTATGAATCCCTTTTAATTTATGGATCTATGGAGGGTGGCATGGATTCCATGGAAGGGTTCCGCTTGTTCTCCCGACATTCGAAACAGTGCAACATGCAGGAAACACGGCGAATCGGACTTCGAAGCACCTTGCGCATTTCCAGTCCCTTGTGATATCACTTCATCCGAGCAAAGTTTCAGCTCGGCGCGTATCCCCTTCACGGGGCACTTTCTCCCTGTGTACTTCAAGTCTAGTCGCCAGCCTCAACAACGCCATCGCCGTTCCTTACGTACCTGCCTCCCTTTTCTTTTGTCGATCTCCCGCTCCGAGGAAGAGTCTAGCGCATAGAGCCGTCATGGACGCTGTGGAGCTGCCGCCTACGCCAGATCCGTATGTTTCGCCGCCACAGGTGGTGATTGTGGTGGGATGGCTGTTGGTGAGCGCGTTTGTGGTTGCGACGGGCGTGAGGCTAGGGACGAAAGTTTCGATGAAGAGGTTGTTGGGAGTGGATGATGGGCTGATTGTGCTTGCGATGGTAAGCCTGAGGATAGAACTGAAAAGGGGCAGTGCGCTAATAGTGTGAAGGTCCTTGGTATTGGCCAGATGGTCGCTACTTTTGTGCAGGCGCGTCTTGCGAAGGTGGAAATGCCTACGGGAGAGGACTGGATCAGCTTCCAGCAGGTGGGTTCGAGAACATGTTCAATTGCGTGCTGGTGGAAGACTGACTGGGGTAGGCGTTCTACGCTTCGCAATTGCTGTTCGTTCCGACGATTTGCATCGCAAAACTTTCGGTCCTCCACTCACTGCATCAAATCACGCCTGTGCGAGAACACAAGGCGCCGATCATTGCTTTCGCGGTCATTGTCAGCGTGATATTGCTCGCGTTTGAGTTTGCAACCGGGTTCCAGTGTGGGACGAGCTCGACCATATTGTCGAGCAAATGCTTCGATCAGGTATGGCTTGATAGTGATACGTCTTTTCGTTCACTGACGCCGTGCACTCTAGACTGCCTTCTGGGAAGCCTTTGGGGCGCTTGATATCGTGACCGATGCCTTCATCGTCATCTTCCCCATCTATATCGTTTCAACTCTGCAAATGGGTTTGAAGTTCAAGATGGTCGTAGCCGGAGTATTCGTCACGCGGATAGCGTAAGCCGCATCCCATCCACTGTTCTCCAAGCCTCGCTCTAACCTATCAGCGCCATCGCCGCCTCCACATCCCGCCTCGTCTACCTCTCCCGCTCCCGCGCCACCGTCCTCTTCTCCCCTTATCCCTTCTGGATTTTCACCGTCTGCACCTGCATCGAGTCCGGCCTCTCCATAATCACCGCCTGCATCCCCTTCCTGAAGCCCTTCTTCGAGTCGCTCGAAACCGGCATGCTGGCGCCTAGCCACGGGCTCGCCTCAACTTTTGGCACCACGGCCGGCGGGTCCGGCAACCGCAGCAAGAAGAGCCAGAATAGCAATAATAGCTTTAAGCTGAGTAACCGGGGAGGCGAGGGGCTCAATGTGGGGATTAGTGTTAGTAGGAGAATCAGCACGCATAGCGAAGATCGGGCGGGGTTGATTAAGGAGGGAGGTGAGGCTTGGGTGCATCAGGTGCCGAGTCCGCCGAATAGCTCCAAGCATGAAGTTTGAGGGGCGTGTAAGGGGATGGTTGTTTGCGTGTATACCTTGCTTCTTGGGGCCTGCTGTAGATAAACTCTGTATCTCGTGCATATACTATTCTGCCACAGCCCCGCGTGCACTATAGTTGATACAGATCGTGGTGATAGTACCCTTCACTCATTCTGCTCAGCAACAAATCATGATGCCGAGTTCTATTTAGGGATTCTCATATCGAAGGGATATAACCCTGGTGGGCTTTACTGCCGAGGTGTAAATTGTTCTCCTGCGGGTATTGGCACTTCCCAACGAAGAAGCCCAATGAGGTAAAAGCGCACGTGCTTCCTGTCTCTCTGTCTTTTCTCCATTTGAGGAA
Source organism: Trematosphaeria pertusa (assembly GCF_010094035.1). Classification (NCBI taxonomy): domain Eukaryota; kingdom Fungi; phylum Ascomycota; class Dothideomycetes; order Pleosporales; family Trematosphaeriaceae; genus Trematosphaeria; species Trematosphaeria pertusa. Next base: position 395,091 of record NW_022987215.1, on the reverse strand, counting down.
GCTGGGGTTTCGGACCGCGGCAAGAACAATGTCTTCGGAAAGCGAAACAGCTGCATTTCACAAGCAGAACTGCGGCCTATCACAAGAAGAAACGATAACACCACAAGCAGAACCGGTTACCGATACCCAGCCGCCTCAGACAGGTCAGTCATGGAAACCCAACAACCGACCCTGCTCTTCCCTGTCGACCCGCTATTACGAGCTCGCAGGGCTTCGAAATTGTAGGACTCGGGAACTATGCATATGAATGTGCCAGGCGAAGCGACATCGGTACTCAACAGTCGCACAAGGGACCGGGGACCCAGCCTCACACTAGGAAAAGAGTATAATGGTCCCAGAGCTTTCGTCGGCAAACGCCCGAGATTTCGTGGGAGATCTACGAGGCTAATCTACCCTCGCTTTCATTGATTGAATACGAGGCGAAGATTCTGTGCATAACCGAACTCCGTTGCGTAGGTGTCAGTCTGGGTGCGTACATGGAGTACCAGCCGTCACATCTCTCTCTAGCCTAACTGGCACTGAGCGGCATTATCATTTCGGACGCAGTTTTCAATTATCTCTAAGGTTGATCAGCTTGGAAAGGTTCTTCACACCTTGAAAAAACACATCGGTACCCAACAGCTGCAATCTGTGCGCGCCAAGCCCAATTAGGCAAAATGGCTACAGATCGTACCGCAAGGGTCCCCAAATCACTGCCGACGTCGCACGGAAGCGTCCGAGAGATCCTTCCCGTCTTGCTTCGAATGCCCTCGTATAAGCACGTTCTATCACAGACACTGCATGGAAGCTTGAGCACCAGTTGAGTCGGGCTTAGAATGAAGAGGGTTTGAGGATTCTAGAAGGAGAAGGACGCGCAACATGTTGCAACTGTGGTGCGGTAGATCACGCCAGCAGGATTAGCGTTGAGATGGTTATGCTTGTAAATGTTTTATTGCATTCAGGAGTAAGGACTGTTTTCGCGAATCATGTGGCGTTGCCCTGTTCTACCATGGTCGGATTCTCACTGCCTAACCACGACCTCCATCACCTTCCATATCCCCCGCCGCTATTGGAACCGAGACTCTCCCGCCCAGATCCCCTGCTGTGGGCCTATCTCCCCCTAAAATTCACATGCTTCATGCCTCGCCCCTCCCGACCCTTAGTGCACGTCGCCCTCTACGTCCGCATAATGATGAATGATAGTATCAAGAGCTTTGTAGAGATCAGCCGCATTCTTTTGAGAGAAAGTGCGTGGCCAGGACTTACTCCCAACTGGTGGCGAGACTTTCTCCGGCTCTGCTGGGGTGGGCTCATCCTTCGTGGTCAAGCTCCGGCGCTCAGCATCTGCGTAGTTGCTGATGACGGTGTTGAGTGCTGGAACAAGTCAGCTTTAACTCCTCTGGATAGGGTCACTCCTCGGCCTACGCACTGTGCGAGCCTTCTACGTCGGCGTACGAGCCAATGACCGTGTCCAATTCTTCTGGGCGTCAGTGCTTCGTCTCTTCGAAGGGGGGTGTCGTCTTACGGTTCTTCTGAGCCAGCGGAGCAGCCTGTGCCACCGCGGCGAGCAGTCCAAGGGCGAGAGCGACGAGGCTGCGCATCTTGGTAGATTCTCAGATTTCGTGGACCTGGTGGCTGGGAGGAGGGCGAAGAGATACTGAGAAATGATGACCCTTGGCGCTGGAAGTTGGGGATCTCTTGTTTCCAAAGGGGTGGGTGGCGAGGAGCTGAATCGGTATATATGTCGGCCGTCCGGCTGCCGTGCAATGTCGCTGTTACTGGGTACTCCGCTTGCTAGCACGGCATGGAGCGCATCCGGAGTCAGGGTCGGTTGGATGTGACTCAACGGAGCGATATAGAATCATATTCGATATGTGATGAAATCCCGCTCCCTTGACTGTGGATGAAGACAGCGCCGTGGAAGCAATCGTCACGGTACTTCACCGGGTACTTTGCTCATGCAGAGGGATTTCAACCCCACTCGTCATTCGCCAGCAGTACGAGGGCTGATTCTCCGGCGGTGTCCGTCTCAGCCAAGCGACAACCGAGCGCGCGGCGAGATCAACGTCCATATTGCATCTTGACGCAAGCCTCGTACCCCATATTGGCTGCGGCCCGTACGCTGGCGCCTGCATTCTCCGATTGGTGTACAGGGTGATACTGCGATCGACGATTTGATAAGAGTCTCTATGAATAGTGAATAGCGGTAGCCCTGCAGAGATACTCATATGGGCTCGACGAAACTCCGGAGACATTACCCAGCGTCTGGATCGGACGCCTTGATCGGACCGCGATTCGACCTTGTTACGTCGTGCAACGTCAATATAGCGGGTCGCTTGCACGATCCTGCCCTTTGGAATAATATGGTGGGAATATCAGCGTTGGATAAGGTGACAGCCTGCAGATGAGCCATTATCGTGACGGGATGGCTTAACGGCTGGTAAGATCGGGTCGTCAGCCGAAGGACAGTGAAGGGGAATCTGCCCAGTTCCAGCTTCTGCGACATTCTTTTCATTCGTTGGGTTGTCGCCTTTGGGTACTTTCGATCTATTTCGGGTCCTTTCTTTTGATATTCTGAGATAAGGGCAGCAACATGTGGAAAGTCCGTCCTTCGGAGAAAGCGCAGTACCTCCCGGTGGTGGAAGAAACCGAGAGCGATGGGATGCTTTCAGGAAGACCAAGCGACGTCCAAATCCAAGAAGATTGCAATGGTTCGGGCAGAGGCCTGCTATGGTCGCCGTGGATGCTGCATATCATAGCCTTCATCTGCTACAGCTTCGTCTTCGGCATGATGTACCGGAATCCACAAAGTAACGAGCGCTGCGTGGAGAAGCACTCATTATACTGTCAGTAACTTTCCAAATATGTAGACACAGACTAACCTTCCGCCAGCGCCCGCCCTCGAAGCTGTATCCGACGACTACAAGCTCGTCCGCTTCAATCTCAGCGCCATCTCGCCGTCGCCCTGGGCCGGCCCGCCCTCGGCGTCCGTCGACGCCGCCTGGCAAAAATACACCAATCTCGGCGCGCTCGTGCTCTCGGAAGAAGACCTAATCCGCACCAATGGATCGCGATATAGTGCGAAGGTGCCGAAGGAAGTAGGCGACGGGTACATCGCGCATGTCGAATGGTACCATCAGCTGCATTGTGTGTATATGCTCTGGCAGCAAACGTATCCGGAGTGGTACACCGAGGAGGCGAAAATGAGAGAGGAGGAGCCAGAGCTGTGGCATGAGCATCTAGGTACACCCGACACCGCCCTATCCCCATGGCCATCCATCCCACTTACATGCCGCTAGACCACTGCGCCGAGACTCTCCGCGCGGCAATCATGTGCCACGCAGACGCCAACGTGGTGCCCTCAAACTGGGTCAAGGGCCGACACTGGCCGCATCCCAACTACAATCTCGACCACAAGTGTCGCGATTTCGATGCTGCGTATCAGTGGTACTACGAGCATCAGGCGAATCCACCGCCGGGGTTTGAGATGTTTGCGAGGCCGGAGGAGGGTGGGTATAGCGAGTACGATGATCTGCCGTTCGACCCGTTTGATAAGGGAACGGTGGTGCCGCTGAAGGAGAAGGCACCGAAGACGGAGTAGGTAACGGAGTTCGCGTCGACTGTATATAAGCATAGTTGAAGATTATGACCTCGCACTCTTCTTCTCCCTCTCCATCCACCGATACTTCAGCGGGTACTCCCTCTCCAAACTCTTCCACTCCTCATCCCCTTCCACCTCCTTGCCATCCCTCTTCAGGTCCACAACCTCCACCGTGCGAAACCCAAACCTCTCATACAATTGGGCGCCCTCCACAGTCGCCTCAATGAAAGCCTCAACATCCATTTCGTCAGCCTTGTCGACGCCCCATTGGAGTGACATGCTTGCTGCGCCACGCCGGCGCGCCGCGGGCAGAGTGATGCAGATATCAAGCCCTGTCGAAGTGAGTAAGAGGAAAAAGCAAAGGAAAGGGGGAAGGGGTTCAAGGACGCACAAACATGAGGACACTGGCAACGAGCCGCAGCCTGACCATATCGCGTGTTGATCAACCACTCAGCGTACTTCCTCAATTTCGTATCCGCGGGGAGCCACGTAGCGTCGATACGCGGCAAGCCCTCCGCGTACGGATTATGATCGAAGATCTCCCACTTCGACGCACTGCCTCTGTTAGCCTACCATCGCAGGCCCCTCCCCTCTCCAAGTATCATCTAAGCTCGTGATACATACCTCACGATCTGCCCAGTCTCCTCATCCACAACCTTCATCCAGTGCTGCGTCTTGCTCGCCTGCCAGTCAGCCAGATAATTCTTGCGTACTTCCTCCATGCCCTCCTCGACGGTGGAGGTCGACCATGCGCCGATGCCGGGGAGACACAGGTCGACGAAGGGGTCGTGCGGGTCCGAGTTCGCGGAGTAGAGGACTTGCACGAGTCCAGGCATGTCGGAGTAGGAGGCGGGGAGGAGTTTGAGGCCCATTGTAGCGAATTGACGAACTTACTTCAAAGGGTGGGGAAGGAAAGGAAAGGAAAGGAGAGGCGAGGTGGTAGGTCTCGGTTAAATAGATTAAAGAGGGGATACTGGACGCCGCACGGCCAACCATGCGTAGGAACAAAGATGACGGTGCAAGTTTAGAGGACTCGCACGAGAGATAAGAAAAAGGAACTAGCAACGCCGCAGTAAGTGAGACGAGAGAGCTCGCTAATACCCGCCGCCGTACGCCGCCATAAACCCATATGGCGCTTTCACGTGATCCGGACCAATATGGCTCAGCTCATCCAGCCTCTTCTCCATTCTCTTTCCGATCTCTTCGTCCACTTTCGCAAACATCTTGACGGCTTCCTTCTGCACCTCCGGCAGTGCCTTGCTCAGATGCCCACACAGGTTGTTGATGAAGTTCTCATCGTCTTTCGTATCAAGGTAGATCTTCCACAGGTCGCGCGCTTGCTCGAAGTCTTCGTCCGTGACCTCTGAGGAGTAGGCGGAGACTCTGCCGACCCATTCGTCGTGCGCGACATCTGCGGGGCCTGACTTGATCTTGCGGAAGGAGGAGCGGACTACATCTGCGTCAGCTTCTGGACGGTGGAGGGGAGAGGAAGTTGCGCACCGTAGTCCGGATCGCTGCCATAGTTCCCGTTGATGCACCCCGGTCCATCACGCTGATACGGTGAGTACACATACTTGGCCTTATTGCACGGAATCTGCTGGTAGTTCGGTCCGACACGATACCGCGCAGCATCGGGGTAGCTGAACATCCTCGCCTGGAGCATGATGTCCGCGGACGGCCCAATGCCAGGAATCATAGTCGATGGCGAAAATGCAGCTTGCTCAATGTCCTGAAAGTAGTTATCGGGATTCTTGTTCAGCGTGAGCTTGCCGACCGGAACGAGCGGATAGTCCTTGTGCGGCCAGATCTTCGTCGCATCGAAGATATTCCAGCGGTAGTTCTCAGCTTCCTTCGGATCCATGATCTGGAGATACATCGTCCAGGTAGGGTAGTCGCCCTTCTCGATGGCGTTGTAGAGATCCTTGACGTGGAAGTCGGGTTCTTCGCCCGCTAAGCGCACACTCTCTTCGTCAGTGAGGTTCTCAACGCCGGCATCGGGCTTGAAGTGGATCTTGACGTATTTAAAGGTGCCGTCCTCGGGATTGCCAAATTTGAAGGTATGGACACCATATCCGTTGATGTGGCGGAGGGAAGCGGGAACACCGCGCTGGCCAAAGAGCTGCATGAGGCAATGCACGCCTTCTTGATTGCTGTTGTGGAAATCCCAGAACATGGAGGCGTCCGCAACATTGGTCTGCGGATGGCGCTTGTGGCTCCTGTTCAGCGAGGGGAACTTGATTGGATCGCGGATGAAGAAGACGGGCAGATCGTTGCCGACGATGTCGTAGTTGCCCTCGTCAGTGAAGAACTTCATAGCCCAGCCGCGAATGTCGCGCACTGTATCAGGGGATCCTTTCTCTCCCGCGACTGTGGAGATGCGCATCAGGACTTTGGTCTTTTTGCCGACTTCCGAGAAAATGTTGGCTGAAGTGATGTCGGTGATGTCTTTCGTGCATTCAAATTCGGCCCACGCGCCTGCGGCTTTGGCGTGCACTACGCTTCGATGTGTTAGTACGTAATAAACACGTTGGACTGTACTACTCGCCGTTCGGGAATCCGTTCTCGCGGAAAGTGGGCAAGCGTCTCGATCAACTGCGTATCTTCCAGAAGCGCAAGGCCACCACCGCGCACCGTAGGTCCCCGAAGGACCGTGGATGTAGTTGGATCCTGGACTGGGCGTCCTATTCACAACTCCGTTACCCAACGCTCAAGCCCGACAACAGCGTAGCGTACCTTCGGCAAGGGTGTAGACGGCCGCGGCTTGATCCTGATTGCGTAGCTACTTTCATTAGCCACACAGCTTAAATCTTCCCATAATTGCATACATACCGAAGTCATGGCTTAAGATTTGAGACGCAATGGGTTGCTGCTTCAGAGCTTGCCATTCTCCTCGGCGTCTCCTCTCCTTATATTCTCCCATATACCCCAGCACTACGCTCAACGATGAAGTCATAAGAGCCTCATTGTCCATTAGGACGATGATAAATGCTGCCTGTAGCCTATCATTCAGTCTCTTTCCGCTGTAGCACCTCGATTGCAGGGTCGCGGAGACGGGCGGGATGCGCTCATCCCGGATAGGACATGCGCGGCGAACAGTGTGCTGACGTTTTCAGGGAGGTGCGTAGAAAGCTCCCTGGTATTTTGCTCGACATGATGCTGAAGGCTTGATGAGCAGTTGATGACGAACCCCGCGGATGCCGTTGGTGGGGCGGAGATGGTTCGGGGCGTTACAGCCGATAGGCCGAGCTTCGGAAGGCGGCCGGGGTTAAAAGTACAGACACTTTGTATTTCACGGAACGTCTTTATAGGTCTTTCAAGTAGTCGAATTATAGTCGCGTAGTGGCATTGACGTGGTGGAATGGCTTGCTCGGTGTATAGTGATGATAATCCAGCATCTTCGTAGGTTCTGATAGCAAAGACAGAATGTGGAATTCCACCTGCGGGAGCACGAAGCTATGATACGACAGGTTAATTCGCCGGATGCGAAAGACATCCAAGTGCTCACGGATGTGGATTTCTGTCCACCAGACTCTGTGGAGGTAGGCATTCTGTGTCTTTTTCGATCTTCAGTAATAGAAACACCGTAGACAGTCTTCCCCATAATTCCTCCAGATCAACGAGCCTGATCCTCTCCCCGAGCTGGAACCCACTGTGAAGCACCTGTACAACCATTATTAGTAAATATGCCAGGGACATACGGCAAGGTCTACGTACCGGTTTCAGCCAGACCTTCCAAGACCTTGGGATCGAGCCCTTCACCAACTCTTTCCCCAACGATAGCGAGGCTTCCGTCTCTGCGCGTCTCTACTCTCAGCCTGCAAAGCTCGGCGGCGATCCCAGTTATTACATAACCCCACAGTTCCCGATGCTCCCTCATTACCTCGCCCTCGAGCCGAAACTTGTCTCTTCCCTCCAGCTTTCCGCGCCGCATTGCCGTGATCTCATCCATTATATAGAGGAGTTCAGGTTCACTGCAACGCGTACGATCGAGTGCGTGTCGGTAGGATCGTACGTAGCGGCGAGTTACGTCAACGGCTCCTTCGGACGAAAAGGCAATACAGTAGGCGAGTTTCTTGCCCCACCCTGAGTAGTTGGTTAATAGAGGCATCATGGCATAGAGTTGAGACAACGTACCTTCCGTATAGAGCCGAGGCTTGTCCCATGCTTCCTCGCAAGGGTCAGCTTGAACCCAACGCCGCCGGTGCGTAGAGTACACCTCCGTCCAAACATGATCCTCCGAGTTCCACACCCATCGGACCCTACACCCGATAGCGCGACAGAGCATGCCAAAGCAATTCGCCCATTCTCCATTCCGCCCGCACCGTCTTTGAAGAAGGACGAAAGCATCGTTGTAACGCGGGAATCGTTCATAGTTGCCGCAGGCTTCGTGGGAGCATTTGTAAAGCTCCACTTGCTGCGCACCAAATGCGAATTCTTCCGGAGTAGGTTCCGCTAAGCCCACGGGGACGGTAGGCGAATAGCACCTCTGACAGGCGGGATTATTCACCCAAGTGAAGAAAGTCCTCTTAAACCAGCGAAGCAGTGCTCGGACAACGCAATCTTGGTAGCCCCAGGCTGGTTTCTTATTCCGCCCTAGGCTCTCTGCTTCAGCGCGCAGTCTTTCGGACTCATCTTCGGCCTCGTTGTATATCTGTTCCAGAGGGACCGCCTGCAAAGCCTCATCTAATAGCCCGGGGTTTTCCCATCTGAGCGGTATGTTAGAGAGACGATGAAGCATGTTGCGAAACCTCCGAGAACGGGCATCCTGTGGCGGAGTTGGCACAAGAGGAATATTGCGCAGGGATGAATAAGAAGGGGGGGCGTCGGGCTTCGCAGTTGGTTGTATCTGGGTGCGTTCTCTTGGAGAACTCGAGACTGGGGCATGGACTCTTGACGCCGACAGATCGTTCATGCGCTTCAGACTGAGGACCTGCCGGAACCGTTCAGTCATTTCTTGTGCTAAAGTGGCTTCGGCTGAATGGTCCTGCGTGGGCGTAATCGGTGACATCCGTCGAGGCGGGGTCGTAGCGTTGACAAGCTTGGGCGGTCCACTATCGATCGGCGCATTGTGCCGCTCTTTTTCGTTGTTGAGCCCTTCTACTCGTGGAGTTTTATTCTCGGATTTGAGACTCCTAGTGCCGACGACGGGCGCAGACAGGTCCGCCGAACCGGCCTGGCATTGATCTTTTCCTAGGCATACGGTGGGCTCATGATGTAAGCGCTGCCGGATGTCTTCAAAAACCTGGTCTGCTGGAACTATATAGGCGGAGCCTACTTCTGGGGAGCCTGCAATGATATGACCGTGGAGCACACCGGTCCTGGGATCAATCACCCAAGATCCGCAATCGCCTTTGGCGAGGGGTCGACCGAAAAATCGAACAGAAGATACCTCCTGGTACCTCGAGATACATGGCGGTCGCACATATACCGGGGTTCCAAGTTTGGAGCAGGCCATGAAGCCGCCCGATGCGGTGAATGAGACGAGCTCCGAGTCCACTGAACTGGGAAGATTTCTTGAGAAGCGCCCTAAGGCAGCCAGGTAGGATCCAGGAAGTGAAATGTGGCCGTCATCTAGAAGATTGCAGTCCGTTACCTCGATTAGCGCGTAGTCCAGCTCCGGTCGTGGCCCATCGCTGGATGTGAGGACGAGTTTACCGATCGGTGACGCAGTCGCAGGTAGAGCGGAAGATGGCGGCTTATACTCATCGGAAGACGCAACCTCGCATTGGGTGCTAGAAGCATAGTTTGTCCCCTCAAGCATCGTGGCAGACGCATGGTCGCTCGTCGAACTTGTGCTTGAGGACCTGCTAGAGCGTATGGACCTAGAAGCTTTACTCCCCGCATCCGACGGCTCCGGAGTGCAACTGCCCCTGCTCGTCATTTCCACATCATAATCGTCGTCGCTGCCGTCGGTAAAGTAGAGCTCCTCGTCGTCAATAGCAGTGGTGGCAGCTGACCCTGCTGCGAATGCGTGAGCAGCGGTCATAAGGTAATGCTTGCCACCAATACGAAGAAGGCCACCAGCCGTCGCTTTCTGTATGGAACTGGTGGGCCCCGAGGTTTGAATGAACAGCTCTGTGCCTGGCGTGATGCGTTTCGCAGTGCAGTATACCACCGGCTCCGAGGCTAACATTTCGGGATTCGGTACAGCCGCACCTTCGCTCTGCGATGCTAGCTGAACGAGTTGGTTGTAGTCTGGGGCACGCGGAAGGTGTTTGAGCGCGATACCGGGATAATCGGCGAGGATGTTGCTGTCCCTAATGGTGTTCCGCACGGCTTTGCGATGAGCCACCTCCTCGCAGCAAAAGACAATTGTAGGCACCGCTGTCTCCGGTGCAGTCCCGACCATGTAGATAGACCACGTTACCCACCTGGGGAGCGGCTCGCTGAAATCGTTGAGATAGTCCTTCATCGCTCTGCCAACGCACTGGAAGGCGGACCGCGCCGGGCCCACAGCTTCCCAGCAGCTCTGGGCTCCGATTTTGGTGATGAAGCGTCCGATTGAGTCTTGAGGGTCTGGCCAGGATGCTTTGGAGGAGCTGTTCCTCTCAATCGTGCTGCGGGAGGTCCGGCTGCGTCGTATTCTGGCGAGGGCATTCATGGCTGGGATTGGTCGGGAAAGCGCAAGCAAGGAAGACATCAATACCGGAGTCTACTGCGAGAAAGCCATGGAGCCGGTGATGATGTCGATACTTGGGAACAGCAAAGTGCCGACGATGGCGGCGCTGCGGTTTTCATTTTGATCATGCATTCTGTGGCGGTGCGGCTGAGCTGCGCGACGCGTCAGTCAGGCGGCTGCGCCCACGAGCATGCAGAGCCAAGGAAACGATGACGATGCCGATGGAGTGATGGAAGTGATGGATATAAGCGGAGGATGCGCCGTGATGAGTTTCGTGGGAGCGACCGAATGGTGTTGAGTTGAAAGCCATCCGCTGCCCCACGCCGTCTTCATCACTTCCCCTCTGTGGCTGGTGCGCTTCCGAATGGCTTCCGTCGCCGCCTCCCTCCTCGAGCCGCTGTCCGCCTCCACCAAATCCGCCGTCATCGACGCCTTCTGGGGCCCCATCCCCGCCCGGCTCTCGCGCAGCTGCGACGACTGCCAGCTCGAGCAATTCTGGGAATTCTACACCAAAGAATGCGAGCACGCGCTCCACGACGGCGGGCGGCACGTCTTCGTGCGGACCCATCAGGACATCCTCGACATCGTCGCCCTCCTGAAGAAGCAGCGGTCGCGCGATGAGATCCGCGATTTCCTGCGCTGGAAGCTGACCAACGTATACCCGAACGAGGACGAGCTCCTCGACTGCTCAATTGACCTCGCCGCCGGCCTTCTGCTGATGATCGACTTCGGCCATCTGCACTACGGCTTCTCCGGCAGGCTCCGGCTGAACTGGACCAAGGGGCCCCTCAAAGACTGCCTCGAGCGCCACTTCTGTGAAGCGCCGGTCCTGGGCCATCAAGGCGTCAAGCTGCAGCGAGTCTTCAACGCGCTCAACCTGCAAAGGATCGCGGGGGTAGACATTATTCCCACGGACAACCTTGCGGACCACCTGCGTCTGACGGACGACGACACGAAGCTGTACATATTTCACCATGCGTCCGTTCTCAAGTGCCAGTCTGCCAGGTATGAGCGCTCCCGGACAATTAGCGTTTGGGAGCTCCAGACTGACAACAGCAGCTCCATCTTGCCTGCCGACCTCGCCGAAGAAACCCTCCGCACGCTCGCGCTCCTCTTTCCCCAAACCGATACCCCGACGAGGAAATGGCTGCGCCGAGTGATCCCGATGCTTTCCCTCGACCCTCAATTGCTGCTGTGCGGACACCTGAAGACTGACGACCGGCAAATCGAAAACTTCACATACTGGCATGATCGCCTGGTAGTGTTGAAGCAGGTGTTCGATGAGGCGACACCACAGAACATGTCTCAATGGTGGCACGACAGGCGGAACGGCGTGCAGTGGTACACGTTCTGGGTGGCGATAACCGTGCTTGGCTTGACGCTGCTGTTTGGGCTGATACAGAGCGTGGAGGGTGCCATGCAAGTCTATGGGACCTTCTACAGCGGTGCGAAATGATTCACGACGTGCGCCATAGCTAGACACGCCCGTGTCCATTTCACGGTCCACGGATTCCAGGCACCGCCGTTACCAGCACTTACCCATCGGCCTCGTGCTCCCGATGAGGCAGTCATGTACGCGAGTTGCAATACCCGTTGCACCCGATCAAGCCTTGCCAGCATGAGCGTTCCCGCAGATGCAGTCCTCTCCATTGGAGAACCAGTCTTATTCAGCCAGCCGGGTGAGCTGGAGAGACTGCTTTGTACAGGCTGGACGAAAAGAGAGGCTCTCTTCTAAGCAGAGCCACTGTCCTTGCTAGGAACTCCTGATCCGGCATTGTCCCTTGCCGCTTGCGCACCCTCTGGGTCCGTCTGTCCCATGATCAAACGATGCTGACAATGATTGGAAGCCTCCAGGGTGTCCTCTCAAGCAAGTCCACGAGGCGAAGAAGCGCAAGCATTCATGTTCTAACTATCGAGGAAGCTAGGCTTAGGGTTTCGTAGCCACAGGAAGCTGAGATAGAAATAAATAGATTAGGCAGATAAGCAATCGTAGAGCGGTTCATACAGCATTGCAAGTCGGAGCAAGCGTCTCCATCGATATTCCGAATGGCGATAGAAGACCTAGTTCGCAGAAGACCGATGATTTTGATCTTGGAAATGGACAAATCTTTACTAAAAGCTAGTGAAACGGGGCTACCTTCGTGTTCGCCGCAATGCCGGAATCTGTCGAGCTCCATTGCCCGAGACCTACAGGGTCCTGTTGAGAACGCCCGGCACGCCAACTCACAATCACGCGCCGTCTCTCCCAGGCTCCCTTCTCCCATTCGCCCTCAGCCACTCCGCCCAGAGCCCTCTCCAAACATCCCTCGTGCTAGTATCCAGCCCCGCAAACATCGCATCCAAGCCCGCTCTATCCATCGCCCCAACACCCACAACCTCCCGGATCCCCGGCATCAACTTCTCCCTGACCTGTGGGTCTAGCCTGCCGTTCAACTGGAAGCGGCAGAAGGAGCTTAGAAGCGGATATACGTACTGCGAGGCGTATTCGCGCGCCGCCTTGACAGGGTCGTTGAGTTCTTTCTTCGAGCCGGCGGAGCGAGAATGGTGCGATGGTCGCTGGACAGACGACTGGGTGGGCGAGCAGAGCGTGCTCAGGACGCGCGTGTATTGGGATGCGTTTGCGGGAGTAAGTCTGGTGGATTGGAGCCACGGCGGCAGGGCGGCGTGTCGACCTGCGTTCGGGATGAAGAGGCAGAAGAGGAGATTCTGCAGGAGCGGGAGAAGGAGGTGAAAGCGGCCACCTAGTCGTCCGCGATGGAGAAGGAGAAGCATGCGGCTCGTTTCACAGAGGCGTCCAAAGATGGTTGGCGCATGTTCCGTGGATAGGCGAGAACTGTGCCGTGAGACGAGCTTGACCAGGACTGTGAGCACGCACTCGATGCTGTACTGTGTTGTGAGAGAGGGTTTGTCTCGGATGATCGTATTGACGCCGTCGAGCAATGCGTTGCAAGCTGCGTGATTTGGACTCTTGCCTAGGAGAGTGCATACTTTGGGGAGCAGCGCAAGTTGTTGCTCTCTGATGGTTGCATCATCGCCTTGCTTGTCTTCAAAGGTTGCCAAAATAGTAGCCAGTATACGATACGGAGATGCTGGATCACTACCAGGGCCGCTCTGGGTGCATACGGTCGCTAGAGCTAGCTTCTCCAGATGAGGAAGAGGAAGCAATACCTCTCTCACGGCATTGAGGATGGCGACCTTATCTTTGGCAGTGAGGGGCTCGTGGAGTAGGCTCACAGAAAAATGTATGAACTGTTTCGTGTCGGGATAGAGTCGATACCTCGCAAGAGTGGTATGAAGGCAGGGCCAGAGCGTTGATGGGACGGCGGGGAGGGTGGCATCGCAGGGTGTGCTTAGAAGATGCCGCAGAGGTTCTCTGGATTCAATCCACGCCCGGAGCGAGGCCTGAGCGTTCTGGAAAATGTCTTCATGACTGCGTAAAGTCTGAAAGGGAATATCGTTGAAAGCTTCTAGGATGTGTTCGTGCGACGCGGTCTCTTCCTCCAGGCAAGCAACTAACAAGGACACAAACTGACCAGCCGTGAGCAGCATGCCCTCCTTGTGTGTGGCGAGGAGTGTGCCTCTAAGGACAGCGAGCCTGGCCGGGAAGCACCTGCGCGTCTTCTTGGTAACCGACACGATTTTGCTTCCGTATGTCTCCAGAAACCGCTTGTTCTGTTCCTGGTCCTTGTTCGGAATGATATGCCGAAGCGTAAGTCGAGCCAGATTCAGGAGGAGCGATAACGAGGAAGGTGTTTCAAGCTGGCCGTCGTGCAGTCTTTGAGCCACGTCAAATAGAATAGAGCCTTCCGAAGAAACCTTGGCTGTCGCGTTGGGCACTTCCATGAGATGGACCATGATACTGAGGAGGGCGTTGACGTCTTCAGGTCCCGAGGCTAGCATGTCTGTGATCTTGTCTAAAGCAGCTTCTCGTAGTTCCCGGGATATCGACGAAGGTGTGAGTTGGAGGAAAGCGTCGATTACAAGTGTACGCAGTCGCTTGTCATCCTGCGTAAGAGCCTTCAGAAGTGCTGTCATATAGGAGGCCTGAAGAGAAACACTTCCGTATGCAAACACGCACTGAGACAGAGCCTGGCTGGTCTGCTCCGAGAAACCGTTATCGAACTTGGATATACTCGAGAGAAGGCCAGATAATGACGCTTGGCAAGCATCTCGCTCGAAGCATTCTAGGAGCTGCGCATATTCGGCGCAGAAGATCTCGGTCATTTTGATGAGCTCAGTATCCCTGAGCTGGCCTGGTGAGAGGGATTTGAGAGCCTTGCGCAACTTCTTGCGGATCAGTTCCTTGGTATCGGGAAGAGCCCGCAGACAGTCACAAGCAGTGAACATAAATGCCAAGGCGGTGGAACGACTGTACGAATCAACAGAAACTTCGGTCTGGTCCTTTCGACCTCCGACAACGTCTCTGGACGCCTGGTCAATAAGCGGATAGAGAAGCTCTTGTTGGGAAGAGGAGGACCCGTGAAAGTGAGTTGGCCAAAGGGCGATTAGAAGCTGGCTTAGGGTCATCCATGATAGCCCAAGACTAGACGCTGAACCGCGGTGCTCATATTGGACCCGCAGAGCGTACGATTTCCATAGAGATAGAAGTTCGGCGTGGACTGCTTCAATCGTTTCGTCCGCCCTGACTGATCCCAGCATAGCTTGTATAAGAACAGCGCTACTGAAAGCCTCCGCGGAGAAATCGGGTGCTGCCGACTCTTGCTCGTCCGCTTGTATTTCAGGTTCGAGCCGCTTGCTGTGCTCGCGAAAGAGCTTTGAAATCTGCGTTGGCGTCAAAGACTGCTCAAAAAAGCCAGCCAAAGCATTAGCGAGGCCGCGGTCTTGCCAAATTGGTGGTGTTAGTTCTTTCAGTGGACGGCGGTCGTCCTGTGCAATCTTGCACAGCTGGGTATCCCATTTCCCGAGGAATCCAGTGAGATTCCGGTTTCGCGCGAACGCAGACATGATTGGAATGACGATCTTCCCAGCTACTGCCTCTCGTCCAAAATGCTCTTCCTTCCCATGAGTCTCGGCCAAGGTCGGTCGATCTTTAGGGCCGTCAACGACCATTTTGTCGTCATCCATACGATTGCCGTCGTTGAATGTAGTTGCCGAAATCTGCTCAAAGAGGAACTCGGCTAGATCGTTGGGCCTGCCGCCGGAGGTAGACGGTGAGGATCTACTGTCCGGTACGAAAATTCCAGCGTCAAGGTCGATTAAGGCCGCAACGAGCGACCAGTGAACGACACGTTTCTGCTTGAGCGGAAATTCGAGGCCGGAATGGAACCAGAGAAGGTCTTTTATTATTTCAGAGTCGATACTGATGTCGTGAGAAGCAAGAACCTGGAGCGATCTTTCAACCACGACGATGGACGCTCTAGGTGTCACGAATTCTGGCGGCTCAAGCGAGCAGCCCGCGCACTCGACGAGCGCAACAAACACGGCCTGTATCCATGGCTTCTCCGCGATCCTGCTCCTGGGAGTGCGCGCCGGCGATGATCGAATTGCTAGATCGAGTAATTGCGGGATAGCGGCAAAAAGCGGATTGAAATATGTCGGCATAGGCTGACCGGCATCCTCGATCTGGGCGGCTTGTAAAAGTTTCGCACGGAGCGGTGCAAGGTTGGTTGAGAGCAGCTCCGCTTTGAATCGTTTTGCTCCACCCTCTTTAGCAGTTTCTGTACTTGCGTCATTGAAGAAAGCAGCTCTTGATGGTGCAAGTATATGCCTTGCGAATAATCTGTCGAGAGCCTGGCTCGCATACTGAAGGGACTCAGGTGTGTTCTGTTGTTCAAGAGCGAATGCTCGAAGCGTTTCCGATAGTATTAATGCTGGGATCAAGCATTCCGTCGAGAACTGTTCTGTAGATGGTCCCGAACCGTCCTTGTCGATGGAGCGCAAGTCCCAAATGTCCATGACCGGTGTCAGATCTAAAAAGCCCGCAGAATTAGATCCAATCTGGCCTGCTAGCACTTGCACAAGCTTTTGCGTAGCATTTAGCCAGTACTTGAGAATCCTTGCTACTTGGGCAGTCTCCGTCTTCAAAACCATTTTCATATGTTCTCCCTGGACGGCTTTCTCGCCCGACTCATGCGAGCTGGCCCTATCTCTTACAGACCTGACTACCGCGGTGGCCGCTTCGAAGAGTTCCGCCTGAGGAGGCTCTTCCCCGGCCGCCCTCTTTGAAGGAGTGCTTGTGCCCGAGGAGCCTCGCTTCCGTTTCCGCGAGGGTTGTGGATCCTCATATACGGTCTCGCTCGAGTCAGACACATCTCGGGGGTGTCTATCATGTGGAACAGGTACAGGCTGGATGGTGGCATCGGTGCCAAAACTCTCTTCCAGCGTTTTCTCGAAGATTGTGAGAAAGTCGGCATCTCGGAGATATGGTGCGCAGCGGGATACCGGGAGAACATGAATCATCCAGTCTGTGAGCCTCCATGTCTTCACATTCGCTCTCGCCTGGGCGCCAACATCCTCTGTATTCTTGAGCTTGTCCAGGAGCCATCGCAGAACCCATTCTGCTCGTGCACGAACAAGGCTCTGAATGACAGCCAAGCGGCTATCACCTCGTAGCGTCTCCCAGTCATCGGGAAGGCCTATTATGCGTGCAGCCCGGTGGATTTGCTCGTTTATGTCGCTAAAGTCCTGGTTGATGGCTTGCAGTCGTGGGCGAGTAGGCGCCGGGACTGTCTCTGGGGGCTAGCATCCTGGTTAGCTTCGTTTTGCAAGCTCTGGACGCGTTCTATATACCTGGATCATGGTCGCCATGTTGTCGTCCGCTCGTGGTCAGCGCGAAGGCGAGCGACAGCGGGGAGCGTTCGAGGTCGAAAAAAGTTTGGATGACATAAGCATTTTAGCGTGCGCAACTCCGAAGCTCTTCCGCCTCCGCATCGCCAGAGGCACATCAAGTACCACCCCCAATCCCGCCCCATCTCGCCGCTCGCGGTCAATACCGACTCCCAATAGCTCAATTGATCGCATATCGCTTCGACATGGCCGACGAGTCCCCCAAGCCCACAGCGCCGGTGCCGCGAACAACCCGCCCCATGAGCGAAGCTCTGCTCAACGAGAAGGTACTGTCCTCGGACCTATCGCCGGCCAAACTATTGGCATGCGCTTCGGAGACGGGTTCCTGAGCTGCATGTCTGCATTGATGGAGCTTTGCCGCTCAATTGCTGCTCCAGCCGGCTCACGCGACTGCCCTCTTCGACCTCGGTTGCCCCTGCCGGATAGGCTTCAGCTGTGTTTTCGGCTCTTCAAATGCTAACATACATTTCACAGTGGGATCGCTGCCTCTCCTCGATGCTCATCCGTTCCGGCCTCGGCGTATCTTTCGGCGTTGTCTTCTCCGTCCTTCTGTTCAAACGACGCGCATGGCCGGCCTGGGTTGGTCTCGGGTTCGGGGCTGGACGTGCTTGGGAAGAATGCGATAATGTCAGTAACCCTACACTGTGGAGGAAGGTTGTATGCTGATGAATGACAGTCGTTCAAGCGCACGGCGGCACCCTCGAAAGACGGACTGCGAGTGATGAGGCCATAAGAGTGATAGAAGGAATTGGTGCTTCAGCTTTCGGCGATGACGTGCCGGAGCATTGGTCGAATTTCTGTGCAAAATATGCTGTACAGTAGGGCATGGTTATAGACGCTTTGAGGAATCCATCACTGTATATTTGGGCTCTGGAGGATGCGAACCTACTACGTTGAATGGTCTACGAGCTTTCGTCATTACAACTCAACGGACAGGAGATTGCTCTCGCACCTCTGGATCCGTTGACTTTGTGTAGCAGGCGTTGTTCGAACAAATCACGGTCGCAGGTCTCGCTGGTACGCAGTTGATTTCTCCACAATGTTCGCGCTAAACATGCGCACGGACTACCCAAAGTCGAAACGCGTCGCCGTTCACGTCGTCTTAATCTCTGCATCACCGCGACACTGACCCAACGGCATGGGCTCTTCCTCTCCGATCTCTTCTTGGAGCTATCACTTCAGCGAATGAGCACCGTCTTCGTCTCACACTGGCGAAACTATGCGCGAAGGTTCCCAGCGCGCTTCTTGTAGCGTGTGACGAGCTATTAATCAGTTCCGAGAATCTAAGCACGGTCGCAGAGGGCTCTGATACAGTCGATGATATCAGCAAGACCGCAGGCCAAGGGGAAGAGAAGAAGGCCAGCGCAAAAAAAGCGAGTTGAACCTGGGTTGAAGCGCAAACGAGCGGACTACTGTGGAAGGCGGTAAGCAATTTGCGTCAACTGCGAGAAAGAGTTTGATACCACGGGGAATGGATCTACGACGTCCGCGGACTCGATTTCAGAAATCTCGTAGTCTAATACGAGACGGATATTCTTTAGCTCAAAGAGGACGCTTGCGGTTAGTTTAACTACAACTACGGTTGGGGGCCCATGAACTCAGAGTTCAACCGGCTGCGGATAACATTGGCAAGGATCTGGATTGCAGTGTGATGTTATGATATTAGGGGTGGATCGACCGCCGGGGTCGCTCATCGAGCACAATACTTGAGACAACAACTGGAAAACGTATTGAGGGCGACAAGAAAAACTGCAAATCAGCGCACCGCCCTGTGAGTTACAGATGCCTCCAGGGCACCCGGAGTCATCGACATCATGCCTAGCATGGAAGACAGGGAAAGATACTAACCGTTATGGGCGGCTGTGGCGACGGTGGAGCCATGCGCGCTGGAGCGAGCGGGACCGCTTGCATCCTCGCGCTACGGATATGCGATTGCTCAGACTCGAGCGGTTCTAGAGATCCCGTCTCGACTACCTGCTCAGCAGGTACGTCCGGAATGGGAATATGTTCGGCGTCCGGCAGATTCTCGCACGGTGGTGGCGGGAGGATGAGGATAGGCGCCGGGCGCTCCTTGCGCCTATGCAGAGGCAGAGAAGAAGGTATAAACACATTTTGATCCGTCTGAGAACTCCCCGACACCGTGGAACCCGTGGGCGAGGTCGGAACCCTGAAGTGGCTCAACTCATACACGCCCTCCTTACGCTCTTCCACTTCAGAGTGCTCGGATACCAGGGAATCCGTAGGCGAATCAGGCACGCTGAAGTGACTGAACTCATAGCCACGGCTAGGCAGCGACCTAGGTCGCGGCCTTCTAAACCCGGGCGGCATCCTAAAGCCTTTTTTGAGATATTCAAAGCCCTCCGGTACTCCATCCGGCTTACCTTGCACTAACTCTTGTAGCTGGTCAGCATTGTGGCTGATGATCTCCTGGTAGAATCCAGTCTCTGGCTCGAAGTCGACCAACAGGTCAACAATAGTTCGGAAAATTCCGAGCTTTTCTAGCGCATTATTGCTCTTCTCGAGGAAGAACTCCAGCACCCGCCGATACGTCTCCACCGGCACATTTTGCGTGATATAAGTGCGAAGATGTGGGAGCCACTGTAGGCATTCGGGGAAGTCCTTCAGGAAGAGATACCCATACTTCTCCGGACCGTCCGGCCGCAACACCTGTCGCAGCCATTCATGCTCCAGATACGGCACTCTACCCCGCATATATGCATTCCGCTCAAAATCCTCGCAGATGAGCATTCCATGCTCTAGCTCCTCCTCCAGCTGCACTTCATACGCACTAAGCTGATCCCAGTGCTCGTCCGAGTACTCTGATTCGGTAGACTCGTCTGCACCACCAGTGAGCCCCAGAAGGCCACGTCGGACCCGACAGTCACCGCAGTACCCTAGATCCCAGTTGTGTAAGAAAATAATGTCCTCATCGTCGACGTCTCGTGCGGGGAGGGGAAAGCAGCTCGGAGGCGCCATGTCGATGCCTTGGCGGCATGCGAACATTCGCGCGGTGGAGCAGAGCGCAGTGCCAGAGGGCGTGGTGAGGAGTTTTCCGTGGCCGCATTGGTAGGCTATGCGGATGAATTTGCACATTGTGGGCGAAGAGAGCGGGCAGTTACGAACTTTCGAGGTGGGTTAGGGTTTACAGGAGTGCCCTGCAGAGTTGTTGACGGAGGTATTGGTGCGGAACGGCGCGAGTTTCGGTTGGCCTGAAGGGAGCTAAATATAAGGGAGGAATACTAACGTTCTTATGCTGTAGCATACTAGCACAATGCTGCCTCTACGGACCTACCAGGCAGTGAGAACTCTACATTGTGGATCCTAGATCGGCGATCATGCACAATGTGCATTCAGAGCACCTTGAAGGTACCGGATGAAGAGCTTAGTGCTATAAAGACTCCGGTGTTACATATTATCTTGAACGCTTTCCAGTGGACATCTGGCACGTGTTAGACACAGTTCTGGCATGTACGCGGGGTTTGGTAGGTGTTCCGAATTAAGCTTAGCGCAATACTTAAACTTGGAAACCTTGGAAAAGTCTGCTCTTTGGGCTGCTCTTCGAGTCCACCACGGCATCTATCCAACACAGCGGGCGCGATCTTTATCTTGCTCGTATCGTATCGGCCCCAATTTTTTGGGGAATCATGTTGGCGAACAGCGATAGCAAAGCGCGCATCCGACGCAGCCCTTTTGTGTGGAGCCCCTGGTCCCTCGAGGTCCCCGTCAGGTTCCATATGCCATAATTTCCCGGTCTTGGAGCGTGGCAAAGGTCCCAGTATCTTCTAGGCGAACAATGGCGGGTAGCGTCGGGCTCCACAATCCTGGTCTTCGGTTGGGGAGCGACAGCAGGAGGAAGATCCGCATGGCGTAGGCATTCTTGAGCGCTGCGACGTTATCACTTAGCATACGCAGGTGGAGTCCGGAGAGCGCGACAGCCCAGAGCGCATCCCCGCCTTTGCGTTTCTAGCCAAGCCCGTATTGTTCTTGGAAAGTGGAACGACTCGCGCTCCGCTCCGCCCGCCAACAAAGCCAAGTCGCCGCATTCTAGCCCGCCCAATCAAGGCTGTTCTAGTGTATACATTGGATTTCCAAGACTTCATACCAAGCACACCACAAGCACACCACGGAAGACCGGCACACGACCTCGTCTCCATATCACCTTCCTGTCTTGGAGAAGATGCCGAATGCTGAGAATTCCTGTGCCATGTCCTTCTCGTTCAAGATAGAGTAATGGGCTGAGGCAGCTGGGCGGCGAGCTGGTGGTCGCATTCTTATCTCTTGGGCCTGGCTGCTGGGCCCAGTATAAGATGGAGGGCATGCCCTGTTGAGCGCCGGGACGCATTTATCCTGGGAACACAAACCCGGCACAATGGAAGAGAAGACGATCAAGCAGGACGCTCGCGAGAGCTCTCCCATCTCCCCGCAAAACGCTGTGGAGCAAGGCCAAACGGAGAAGAAGACGCTGTGGCAGCGCGTCAAAGAGCCTGGCTCGGTATGGCAGATCATCATCGCGGCGCTGCTCGCCATCATCATCGGCCTGGCTGTGACGACTTCTGTCGAGGAAGTACCTGAGGCTGCTATTGCTCTCCTTGCCATCCCCGGTGACCTCTGGCTGCGCGCGTTGAGGGCTGTCGGTGAGTCAACAATAGCCTTCAACCCTTGCCGTCGCTGACGAGTGTAGTTCTCCCTATGATCGTGACGGCTATGATCCTCGCCGTGCAGCGCCTGCGCAACATGTCCTCTGGTGGCGCTGGTCCTCTCGCTCGGTGGACCATTGGATACTACGTCGTCACGACTCTTATCGCCGTCATGCACTCCGCACTCCTCGTCGGCCTCGTCTGGTCCAAGCAAATGGACACCGTGTCCGGCGACGCGCTTGCACTTTCCGAAGAAGACCAGGAGACCGTCGACGAGCGTGAGGCCTTCACCGTCCACGAAGTCGTTGTCGACATGTTCTACTCGCTCATCCCCCAGAATATCGTCGATGCGCTGGCGACGGATGCGCTGCTCTCGGTCCTCATCACGAGCATCGTCGTGGGTTATTGCATCCGTCCCGGCTCCGCACTGCTGAGAGCTGTGGAAGAGGTCGAGCAGATTGTTATCAAGATCATCGGCATCTTGATTAAGCTCGCGCCCATCGGCGTCTTTTTCCTTATCATGCCCAACCTCTTCAAGCTCGACATCAAAGAGATTGGCGAGAACCTGGGCATCCTGATCGGAGGAACGCTTTGCGGAATGGCAATCCACCTCTTCATTATCATACCCATCATCTTCTTCGCCGTCACGCGTCGCAACCCGTATACCTTCTGGCTCAAGAACTCGCCGGCCTGGATCACCGCGTGGGGTACTGCTAGCTCTGCAGCTACTCTCCCGGTTACCATCCGCTGCGTATTGGCTCGGGGAGTTCCTCTCACCGTAACGGAGTTTGCCGTACCTTTGGGCTGTCTGATCAACATGGATGGAACGGCCATCTACTTCCCCATCGTAGTCGTGTTCCTCGCAGCCACGCAAGGCATAACGCTGACCGGCGCAGACTACGTGGTCGTGTGTTTGCTCTCGACACTAGCATCCATCGGCACGACACCCATTCCTTCCTCTTCTCTGGTCCTAACAGTCATGATTGCCGGCAGCGTCAACGTGCCGATCACCGGAATGTATGCAGTGGTCGTCGCGATCGATTGGTTCTTGGACCGCTTTAGGACCGCCGTCAACGTGAGTGGGGATATGTTCGCTGCTATGGTTATAACGAAGATTACTGGCATCAAAGATGAGGAGGGTACTGTGAGTGATGATGCTCTTGCCATGCAGGAGAGGGATTTGCGGGACGGAGAGCGTGTATAGCGCAGCGTCCGATCGAGCGTAACATGGTATTTGACAATCTTGGAGGATGACAGTCCTTGAACGGCTTGAATGAATGTAAAGTTTTTGCAGCCTAATCCTAAGTGGTTTATTTGCCTGCGTTATAGCCCAGGTTTTTGCCTGTGCTCTTCTGGATCATGGGTTGATTAGGCTTTCAGCCCCAAGACAGACGCACGATGACGTAGCTTCCGCTTATCGACACCGCTCTGTGCGCGTCTCGACGAGAACCCTATACACTTCCAATTCTTGGCCACCCAGGCTCATTGAGCTCGGTCTCACTCCTTTCCCATGATGAGTATAAAGTTAAAGGAAGGTTAGGTGGGACGCTGACGAGCATGTGGAGAAGTCAAGATTGTAGGCAGTGCAATTCCGATCCCATTACAGCTTCTATTGTTTCCGCTAGCTGCGTCTAGGTTCCACGTTTCCTTCCCGCAAAACCCCTCACGCTTACTCCGTCGTACACCGATAGCTGCTCAACTTATCCTCAAAGTTCCTTGTGCTTCCGGCAGGCCCGTTGACTGGTGTAACCGAGAGGTCAGGGTATCCAGGGTAGCCAACGTGGAAGAAGTCACCATTGGTATCGCAATTCGGGTTGCTATGTCTCCATCAGTTTCATGTCGCTTCCGACAGGGATTAGAGACCTTACACGAAGAAGTAGCAGAAGCTGCCCTGGTCAGGCCCAGCCGCGCTGACCTTGTCGTTGAGGTCAGAAGCGAGGGGAACGCAGGTACCGCTGGGCGAGTTGATGTGCACGCAGTAGCCCTCGAAGTTGCGGTCGTTGCAGAGGTAGACGCCGGTGTCGGCGCGCTTTTCGACGTTGATAGCTGGGGCGGCGAGGGCGATTCCGGAGGCGAGGATGGCGATGGCGGCGGAGAGCTTCATGTCGATGGGTGGATTCGGGGGTGAAATCTTCGGAGGCTTGAGAGAGAAGATGTACTGGGTTGGGGTTGGCAGTGAACGAGAAGTATGAATGAGACTTTATAGATCTCGAGTTTTGGCTCGTCTGCTGGAAGTTCAGCTTGCTGATTCTGTCACTCCGCTTCCATGGCCGGATTGGGAGCCATATTCGCGGTGGCCGAAGTTCGTTGTGACTCCGCGACCGCAACAATATTGGATGTACGACAATTCTTTCCCACTATCCTAGTAAAAGAAGGATGAGGGGAACGGTAAGGACGCACAGCCTCACGATTCTACCTGCCAGCTGACCCAGGGATCTCACGGTCGTAGGCGGACCGGGCGATGGTGCTTCAGTTTACGTAAATGTCATGCTCAATGCACTGATCCGTCGAACCGTCGGTCGCCGAACTCTACTTCTCTGGTATAGCAGGATGGTATTTATTTTATTGTGGTCAACTGGTTTCTCGAATGTGGAAGGTCGCAGGCGTTTCTGTGGAGTCTCAGGCACAGATGTAAACGTCAGCACGATTTACACCCATGCCCGCTGATGCATCAGCATCGCTCACGAGCTGATTTGCAAGAATAATTTATTGGATGCAGCAATGCCAAAATGAGTAAGCAGACATTCGATATTCAGCGCTGAATAACCAAGTGGACTTGAGCGAAAGGTGCGGTGAACTGGAGCGTGAGGCGCTGGACGGTGTACGGGCGTTACTAATTCTGCGCCGCTGCTTTCTGAGCATCTAAGGGCAAACTCGCGGCTCACTCAATCCATGAACGCTATAGTCCCTGAAAGACATCTAAGCTAAGTTGTCCAACGTTGCAGCCACTCGGCCTCCATTTCTTTGTAGATCTGGCGACAGGACGAGAACAGCCCACTGGATAAACGAAGCAATGCGTGAGAGGTAGTAATGCCGACCGCTTTGTAGGTTTTGATGCGAAGCTCACTAGGTAGCGAGAGTAGGGGCGATTGCGGAGCCGCCATGATCCGAAGAGCGGCTTGCTTCGTAGCAACTAAAATGTCAGCAGCACTGACAAGTTGTGCGCTCCTTATATTATGGGCTTTGTTTGGACGTTGTTTCTTCTATGTTACCTCGCAAGTGGGAGTATTTTCGCAGTATCCGCCTGGCAGTTACTAGAATAGTTTCGAAAGTGTGAATGAAGCCACAAGAAGAAATGGAAGATTCCCTATAACTACTTCCCGCAGATAGCCAAAAAATCTGCTTCGTGACGGAATTGAACCGTCGATCTTCCCATGATGCACAATACGAGTGGGACGCTGTACCACTTAGCCAACGAAGCCTTTGTTTAGATATTTCCGAATTTTGGCGCTAACGAGGTCTTAAACGCCGCTCAAATCCGCCTCATACGAGTGCAACTGCCTTATTACCTTCGCCCAGGTCTCCTGTTCTCTTCTGTACGTCGGAAGAACGGCAGGGTAGTGGACTGCCATGGTATTAATGGAAATTGGTGCACAAGGCGTGGCAATGTGCATGTATTACTTAGGTTCAAATTACTACACGGGATTGAAAGGAGATAGGCAGATGTTGGGGACAGCATAGAAGTCATGGCGTTCAATATCAGCTAATACATATTTGACGTAGGGTGGAAAGCAGAAAGAGTCGTGGAAAGAAGGTGTTTGACCGGTACCGTGAGCTGCGAGGAAGGTACAAGTGAACATCATAAGAATCCTTTGCGAAAGATGATCGCGCAATCCATGAAAAACGGAGAACTGCCGGTATTCTGGTTTCTCTGCATCTCTGGGGTACTGGCAAGATGATGGTTAGCAATTAGGGTAAAGGTCAGCACGGGCACCCACCACATCACCGCTTTAATGAAAGGCAAATTCTTTCGATTGTCTTTTGTAAATCTGATGTGCCTCGTAGTGCATATCTATATACATCGCGCTGAGCACCTCGTCGTACGATTCGCTCCCACCTGTCCTGGATTCAATTTCCATCCCCATGTCTCCACCAAAACTGCTAGCTACCGTGTCAAAAGCGGGCTTTTAATGCCTTAGACTGATAGAAAATTTATAAGGTACTCTATGCGGCTTCCCTACTGCGCCGTTGTCTATTCCTTCCAGAAACCACATCATCTTAAATAAACGGCCAGCCAGCGGCCGCACTCGATCATCAACACCTTCTTACAGAGAGGATCTCGTCCGAGATATACTCCACAGTGAAGAATTCTTTGCCTCCAGAGAAAAATAGAGGATTGGTTTTCGGATGGTCTGATTGAAGAATTCCAAAGTACATGGCTCGGCTCTGCCAAGTGGCTAAAGGACGCCGTATCGGCGTATCTACACCATCGTGATTTAGAGTGAAGGTGAACCGTGGCAATGTCTCTGATAGACTAGCAAAGAAGTCCTTCAGGCTGGTATAGGTGTCGGGTTGCCTGTCGCCAAAGGATTAGGGACATCCGATATCGATACATGCAGAAGCACACAGCCGAGCCACAGGAGGCATTACCAGAGGACTGTCAAATGGCCAGGCTTCCTTGATACCGTCGAGTAAGTAGTTGAACTCCGTCGCCCATTCGGACTCGAACTCGGCGTAGATCCGTTTGCTAGAGAGGAGAAAGCCTTTACAGTCGTTCAGTGCGTAGGACGTGGGCGCATTAGGCAGTGTCGACTGAATAGTATGGTGGTAGACCTCAAAGCGCAGCTCGGATGGTAGGCGGAGAAAAAGGGTTGCGGGAGCGACCGCCATATTGGACAGATGAGGCAAGTCGATTCCTGAGTAGGCTATATGCAACCAGTGCCCCGATGTTGCGGGATGCGAGCGTGGGGTGAACAAGCTTTCCTGACCCAGGAAGGGCTTATATATTTTGAAGAACCATCTCGCCGTGAATGGCTTTTAATACAGTGACGGAAAGCTACTCTTGGCAAATAATACCTTCATTCAGTATCCGCTCCAACGCGTTCGCTAGCGTACGTGCAACCATCCCACATTGGGGTGGTGAAAGCCCCACTTATTGATAGCCCGCCTGATCTGTAGGCGCACTGAACTAACTTGTCTTCTCCATCGTTCATCTTCTTCGTAAGGCTAAGGTGAAGGCGAAAGAGAGAAGTTTGTTGGTTTGTAGGCGTACAAATGGAGCAAAAATACGGAATGGGGGTTACTGTAGATGCTCCCAAGAAACAACTGCGAAGAACGGTAGCGGAAGCTATGCAAGTAATTCTGCAATTGCCGCTTGACTCTCCGAAGTTTAGATGATCCAATGAAAGCGCGAAGCACCGATCGGCAGCAAACAGACAGACGACGAGCCCACTATCACGCCATCGCCCCCCTCCATCACATCATCGCTATCCATCCTAGAATCTTTTTCGATTCGCCCAGTCGTGTTGGTGTGGGGATCTCGGCATCCGGCTGAAACCGGAACGCGTGTTTGATCGCCTGGACGGTGTCTTGAAAGCCCTTCAACCATTCCGCTTCGAACTCGGTGTAGATTTGCTTGTTTGAAAGAATGAAGCCTTGGTACTGCCGGAATGACATTGAAGTTGGCGGAAACGAAGGCGCAGAGAGGATAACGTTTTCGTAGACTCGTACACGCAGCTCTGGCGGAAGGGCCAAGAATGACATCGTTTGCTGCTTTACCATCGTTGAGGTACTGATGGAGGTGAAGTGACGTGCGGAGAGGAACGAGGCCTCGGAAAAGACGAGCATTTGTAGCTAGGCATAGGCGGCATGTACGTTCTGACGTGATTTCGTTGGAAAAATCGTCTTGCGCGCTATCTGTGAAACTAGTGACCATAGAAGACAGACGCCTCGTCCCAAGACCCCTAACAAAGAGTTACCCGTTGTAGCTGGTGATCCGCTCGCGTGATAGGCCACTTCGCTTACCCGTTTCGTCGCACTTACATGCCATGGACTTAGGCGCCCAGCGCTTAAATGTGGCGCTCAAGGGTATCCAATTGTCTGTCCAGCTCTCAACGGTACATATACGCACACGGCGCACTTTCAATTTCAGGCCTCAGCATTGAAGACCTACACGATCGCGTTGTTGATGGGTTAGTAGGCATAGCCGAGGGTGTTATGTCAGGCCTCAGCATTAGGCGTATCCAAGGCGAGTCACCGTGCGTCGCGTTCACCTCATGAGGTCATGCCTTATATTTTTGATGGGCAAGCGCGTAAATGCAATGGCGGCAGGAGAAGGGAGACCTTGAAGGCTGTTGCGAACGGTGCTAGCCGATATCGATGGCTGGGCATGGATGAGGTGGTTGTATAGGACTAATCACAGCTCCAAATGCAATGGAGGAATACAAGTTGTTGAGCTGTGTTTGGAGATTTGAGCGCTGCGTGGAAAAGGATGGAGAGGACGCGATAATGTTGCAAGAGGGAATGCGAGGAAGCGGGGTAACCCGCAGGCTATTCGGACGCAATTGGACGAGAACTGGTGGTTCGCTTTCCAAAGTATTCTCTCCTGAGAGTCGGTGCTTCAAAAGCCACTAGTTGGTAGGATACCTACCTACCTAGGTAGGTATCGAGGTCTGCGGAAGGTCACGTGACGGCACGTGCTTGCGCCCGGCGTTCTTTCCTCGTCCAGGATTTCGTCCCTCGTCACATCACCCAAACCTCGTCTCACCTTAAGCACCACACCGCCCAGGTCCACATCACACCCCATTCGCACGGTTTCGCTCCGAGCCATCAGGCGGATTGGAGAGCAAATGGAGCCTGCCAGTGCAGCTTCCCACACTCTTTAGTTTGTCTGCAGCAGGAAGAAAACCTCTCGCTCGATTTGTATTTCTGCTCGAAAGTCCAGGAACAGTCTTCGAAACTATCTGTGTAAGTCCCATCCTCAGACGCCGGCACCTTGGCGTTTCCTCTTTCTTCGGATCCTCAATGTCCGCAGTAGGTTGATCGTAAACAACACTCCAAGTACGCCGAGGATCGCTGCTATGGCCACGAGAGGCGCTGCGATCGAAAACACCGAGAAGACGTACGATGCCATACCGAAAGCGTAGTCCTCGGCGAGGAACGATGTTGCCAGTCCGACTTGCATTGCCGAGAGCACTATGGTAGTGTACGCAAACAAGCTGATAAGTGAGTTGATGTTTTCGCGCACAAATGCACCGTATGTCGTGCATCCACTCCAATATCCCCGAGGATGGCCCAGAACCAGCCGGTAGATCCAGTTCAGTCGGCCCACACGCAGCTCGCCATAGAAGAAACGTGGGTTAACCGGCATATGCATTTCCAACGACGAAAGCGATGTTGTCGAAGGCTGGAATAGGTATGCCCTCGTCTGCGCCGACGTCAACATCACCTCCTCGGCGAACGCCAACCAGTCCGGCCACGTGATTTCCTTCGGTATCAGACCCTTTTCGATGGCAATATTATAGTCAATCTCTCGTTCAACGAGTGCGATATAAGACAGTAAGAAGCCATACGCCGTCCGATACAGGAGCTCGGACGGGCAAATGCTGGCTCGCCAGAACGCAGGGCACAGCAGGAATCTTGGAAGCGGCTTGATGAAGATGCGGGATGGCGACCAGACGAGGTGAAGATCGAGCTGCTCAGCGACGGCGATCTCCCTTTTCTTCAGGGCCTGATAATGTAGGGGTCGCGGAGCCGCGGGAAGGCCTACCAGCCAGAGCCACTTGTGGATCCGGTTCAAACGGTCGACATCCAGTTCGCATTCGAGGAAAGAGCGGATATCGACGTTGACGAGTCGAACCATATGATGTCTATTGCGATAAGTCGCGGGCAGGAGTGGCTTGGTGGGCGCATCGCTTCTCGACAAAACGTCTCTCCGAAACGGAGGCTCTCGCGGCGCTTCTTTCTAGCGGCAGGGGTCAGCGCTACAGTCCATCTCAACAACGGCATTCTTACAACGGCATAGTCCGACATATTTGCCCTTTTCGGACGGACGTGGCATAAGCAGACACCAGACGAAAGATAAGAAGACGCTGCTGGTTTTGCCCGCTCGAAAGGAGGAGAGCGGGAGATTTGGCGGGGCCGACCTCCAGCCTCAGTCGTGGCCGCATAGCCCACAGTCTAAACCCCATTCGGATAATGCAACACTAGCTGCATGCTGACACATCGTGCCGCAGCCGCCTCATTCCAAAATCGTATTCCGGCCCCCAATCCTTCGGAACACGACGTCAGGATGGAAGAAGAAAGGGGCGCAGGCGGCAGCACACTGTCTCCAAAATCTGTTCGGCCTCCTTGAGTGCTCGACGTCCTCAGACATGTCTTTCGCGACGCGTTGAAGCTGTGTCCTGTCCATCTGAAGCCGGGCGTGACGACGCAAGATGGCGGCTGCACCGGCGAAGAAGACGAAATATTCGAAGCTCGATCCCGTGGTAGGCTGCTCCACAAGCCGTTCTACGCGAAAACGAACGCTCATTCGTGGTCTAGCATATCAACATCGGTCTCCAAGTCCTATATCCCAATCCGGATGAACCTTCATCCTCCAAGGCCTCTACAAAGATCACACTAGAGCAAGTTACCGCTGCCAAAGCTTTTCGAAACTTCATCTCACTCGCGCAGTATTGTCGCGATTCCCGGCCTCGGCGCGAACCCAGAATGGACATGGGTCAGGGACAAGGTCCATTGGCTACGCGACAGCAACATGCTGGGCGCCAAAGTACCGAATGCGCGAATCTCGGTCCTTCAGTATCAGTCCCAATGGTTCGGCAAGGGCTCTATAGATCAGCGAGTGGAAAATGTAGCCGATCAACTACTCTACTATCTGGAGCGTTCCCGAGGTGTGAGTAAAATCTAAGCGCCATAGTTCTTTGCCCTGAACTCGAGGTTAACCCTCCTCAGGACAATAACAAGACGCCGATCATTTTCGTCTGCCACTGCTTAGGAGGCATCATACTGGAAAGGGCTCTCTTGACTGCCAGGCTCCGCCAGAATGACTTTCCTAGCATCTTCGCCTGTGTCGCTGGTTGTATTTTCCTAGGGACTCCTTTCCATGGAACGAAGACGCAGTCGAAAGCCATGGTGTTGGCCGAAATGGCGGAGACGATCGGCATGGGTGCTCCCTCGAGCCTCCTCAAGCTCCTAGAGAAGGACTCCGAAGTCTTGAATCGCATGCTCGATGAGTTTGTCCGGCTCTCTAACGATGCTCAGATCCGCGTCTTCTGCTTCTTTGAATCACAGAAGAGCGATGTCGCGGCGCTCCTGCTGAAGGGTCTCCCATTTAAGACTCAAGAACTCATCGTGGACAAAGAATCGGCAACATTTCCCGGAGTCGAGAGCCTTCAATTAGCTTCGGATCACTTCAGCTTGAACAAGTACACCGGCCCCAAGGACGGGAACTTTGTCTCGGTAATGAATGAGATTAAAGCTACTGCGCGGAAGGCGCCAGGCATCATCAAGTCAAGGCAGAATGCTCTGCGACAAGCCCTCATTAACGATCGCACATACCACGCCATTATTGATGCTTTGGGCAAAGGTTTCTCAGACCTTGATGTTACCGTCAAGGGGACTTACAAAGGTGTGAAGGGTACCAAGAAGTCTTGGGTCGCTGACGTCGATTGCTTCAAGCAGTGGAGGGAACATCAAACTCCGCAACTCCTCTGGGTCCACGGCAAAGCCGGCACTGGTCAGGGTTCGATCGCGTCGTCAGTCATCGAGACTCTCAACGAGACACAGGATCAAGGATCCATCGTCGCATCGTTCTTCTGCGATCAATCCGATGAGAATCGGAGATCTTTGCGGGGGATGCTTAAGATACTCATTCGTCAGATCATTGACTTGAACCAGGACCTTGCGGTCCACCTTCTCACTGATTCTAAGAAGGCTAAATCTGCCGGCAAGCAAGACTTTGATCCGGAAGGACTTTCTAAGGTACCTACTCTGTGGGACGCACTACAGTCAATGGCCAAGGACCTACCAGGAGGGTGCATCTACATCATCCTCTACGGGCTGGACCAGCTTGCCAAGGAATCGCTTGGAACTTTCCTTGAATACATGAAGGAAGTGTCGGATAAGGGCTCTTCAAATGACGACGACGATATTTCGCCCATCAAATGGATGCTACTGAGTAGGTCTGGCCGTCCCGATATCGAAAGAACATTGAAGCCCAGAGCCCACGAAATCAATATCGACGACTCCGAGAACTCGGGATACGTCAGCGATGCTTTACGGGCGGATATTTCTGCACGAGTGGACGACCTTGGCCTGTCAGCTCCTTTGACCTACTTTGTGAAGCGACACATTCATTCGCGTGCCGAGGATAACTACATCTACGTCAGTCTGGTCATACAAGAGCTTAAGAATGCGCAAGCCTCAGGTCTCACAAAGCATGCCGAGATCCGGGCTTTACTCGAATCCTTCCCTTACGGCTTGACAGACATGTTCGAACATACGCATAAGCGGGTCCTGAATCCCAGCGCTGATGGCATTGAATACACGAAGGAGATCCTTCGTTGTTTGACTCTCGCGCAGCGCGCGCCTACTATGCGCGAGCTTGCCATCATGGCTGATCTACCACATGAAGATCGAGACGATCTGGAGAAGCTGAAGGAGCACGTTAGACGCTGCGGAGCGTTCCTCACCCTCCGCGGAAACGAGCTGGATGAGAACAACATGACTGTAGAGTGGATCGACATTTCAGCCCAAGAGCATCTAGAGAAATTTGCGAAGGACGAGCTCGCTTTGGATCTCAAGGATATGCAGCACGGTATTATCGCTCTCCGCTGCCTCGAATACATTTACTCCGTTACCGAGCAATATGAGGCTGCTCAAGCCACAAAGGAGAAAGCGGAAGAGGATGCCGCAGGCGCGGACAACGAAGACCATGCCGAGGATGAAGAGCAGCATGAGACAGCCAGGCCCGAAGATCGTCAGGGCGATGAGGAGGAGAAACCGCCATCGCCACTTCCGGCGGAAGAAAAGCCCGTGGAGGACCCGGGTGATGATGATCAACCTGAGACTGAAGTCGTGCAAGTATCAGACGCAAGCAGTAACACGGACGAACACGAGTTTGATGACGACGATGCCCTTCAGTATCCTGTGCAGTACTGGATCGAGCACGCAAAGCTCGCTCCAGTGGATGTCATTGAAGAATTTCGTACTGGCCATGCATTCTGGAGAGACGAATCCCCGCCGCGACAGAACTGGTGGAGCGTGAACGACGCAATGCACCTTTTCCCCAACCAAACTAATGTTTCAGCGCTGCACGTGGCTACCATCGCTGAGTTTCCCGCCTTTGTTGATCACTGTAAGCTTTACGCCACCACCCAAGGTCAAGTCGCTAATGCAAAATATAGTATTGAATCACAGATGGGCCGAAGATATCAACAAAGAAGACTCGCTTGGTTACCAGCCTCTATACTATGCGTGTGCTTCAGGGAATTACGAGATAATGCAAACACTGCTCGGAGCTGGCGCGGATATTAACTTCGTGAGCGCGGAGGGCAAAGTACCTGCTCTTTACGCCGCTGCTGAGTATGGGCACCTCGAAATCGTGGAGTGCCTCCTCGAGCGGGATGCAGACATCAACGCACATTGCGAGCAGTACGGAAGCAGTCTGTATATTGCGACCCAGAGTGACCATATGCCGATCATCAAGCTTCTGCTAGACCGTGGGGCAAATGTTAATCTGATTGGCGGCGGGGGACGGAGAGCGCTCAACATCGCAGCTTGGAATGGTAATGTAGAAGCCGTTCGACTGCTCATTGAACACGGCGCAGATATCGACCCCGACGAAGAGTACTGGTACGGGTCTGCGGTAGGGACGGCTTCCCGCAGGTATGGATATTCCCGCGTTAATAGTATAGGCGTCGCTAAATTTGCGTCAGGGGTCATGCAGAGGTCGTCAAACTGCTGCTCTCAAAAGGGTGGAGTCCCAGCAAGTCCATGAGAACCTATGGATCGTTTTTAACCTGCGCGGCGACGTATGGTCATCTCAACGTCGTCGAGATACTTGCTCAGAAGGAGGCTCGTATTACTGTGCTGGAGCAAGCACTAGCGGGTAAGTGCACGGAATTTCTAGCATTTTCGCAACCTTCCAGGCTAATGAGCCGTAGCGGCTTCACAGAACGGGAAGGCGGCGGTGGTGAAGGCTATTCTCGACAAGACACCTACGCTGCGACATCAAAAGGCCTTCATGCTCGCAGCCGACTACGGGCGAGACGAAGTGCTGAAGATCCTTCAGCCAAGAGGCATGCCGCAGGACAAGCTGAATGAGGCACTGTATGTGAGTGCCGATCACGAACACGAATCAACCGTCGAACTGCTTCTTGGGTTCGGAGCAGATCCAAATGCGGAAGGACCTATGTGAGTATATTATATTCTGCGAGTCAATCCGCGCTGACCTTTACAGATACGGTTGTGCCCTCACTGCCAGTGCTTACGACGGCACTGAGGGCATTATGAAAGCGCTCATCGACAAAGGAGCGGACGTCAACAAACGCGGAGGTGACTACGGATGCCCACTCCAAGCGGCTGCATGGTTCGGCGACGCAGACAACGTAAAGATGCTGCTGGAACATGGTGCAGACGTTAACACTGAACCGTTTGGGATCTATGGATCTGCCCTCCAGGCAGCATGCGAGACTGGCGATGCCGATACAATACGCATCCTTATCGAGCATGGCGCAGATGTAGGTGCGCAAGGAGGAAAACATAATTATCCAATCATGTCAGTAAAGGTCTGTATGCCATCTGGAGCTTCTGCTAACGTGCCCTAGTGCGGCTGTCGACGAAGGAGATGGCGAGGTGCTGGGTATCCTTCTTGAACATAACGCCGATGTCAATGTCACTGGGGGAGAGGATAACATGCCCCTGATCGCGCTTGCCGGCGCTACCCTCCAGAAGGACGATATGAAAGCCATTCTGGACCACGGCGCCGACATTAACGCCGCCTGTGACCGCGGTACCACCGCGCTGATCAACTGTGCCGACGCAGGCGACACCGACGGCGTGGAATTTCTTCTTTCTCGTGGCGCTGATGTCCACATATCCAGTGAGAAGTGGGGCACCGCGTTACACGCCTGTGCAGCTGAAGGCGACGAAGACTGCTGCGAAATTCTTATAAAAGCTGGCGCGGATGTAAACACCGTGGGAGGCCCTTTTGGAACGCCCTTGCAGGCAGCCTGCGGTGTGCCTGATCTTGACACGGTGCAGGTGCTCTTGAAAGCGGGAGCGGACGCAACTGGGCTAGAGACCGTATCCGGCGAATATGGTAGCCCATTACAGGCTGCCTGCGCGAGCGGAGATATCGATGTTGTGCGCGCACTCATCGAAAACGGCGCCGTGATTGACTTGCAACCAGCAAATGGGAAGTACGGATACCCTCTCCACGCTGCCTGTGCAGAAAGCAACCACGATATCGTCGAACTTCTCCTGGAGCACGATGCGGACGTCAATTTGGAAGGTGGCCTCCACGGTTATGCACTCCTAGCCGCGGCGCAGACTGGTAGGCTCGATATCGTTCAACTGCTTTTGGATCACGGTGCTACGGCTTCGGTAGAAGGGGGAGTATTTGGTACAGCCGTAGCAGCCGCCGCTTTCGCTAACAACACGTCTTTGCTGGAGCTGCTTATCGATCGCGGAGCTGATGCCCATGCCCAGGGAGGCAAATACGGCAACGCTCTTTGCGCAGCGGCCGTCCGAGCTACCGACATGGGCTGCATTGATATCCTCCTTTCGCACGCGGTGAATGTCAACTATCGGGGCGGAAAATACCATACGGCGCTCATTGCAGCAGCATACTATGACCGGCTAGAAGTCGTTCAGAAATTACTCGATGCTGGAGCGGACTTCAGGTTCCGGGGAGGGAAATTCGGGACCGCCGTAACCGCTGCAGCAACTCGAGGGAACAAGACCATTTTGGAGCAGTTGCTAAAAATGGGGCCTCCGGAGCAGATGCTTGATGAAGCGCTGGTCGAAGCTTGTGCCCATCGTCAGTCGACAAGCGTGGAACTCCTTCTCAAGTCAGGAGCCAACGTACATGCACGACATCCAACGCTCGGTACTGCGCTTGAAGCGCTGAAAGCTGACCAAGCCGACGGTTACAATTCGGACGATGAGCCCGAGGATCCAGTTGAAGAGGACTCTAACGATGAAGATGAAGATGAAGACGAGGATGAGGATGATGATGCCGATGAAGATGACGAGTGGGAGGGCGATGGCGAATCCGTAGCTGCGGCGAGCGAGCAAGGCAGCGTAACTGATCTTCAATTGGAGGATGAAGAATCTGAAGAGGTCAAGATACAGAAGCTGCTGGACGATGCCACAGCCCGAGTGAAGCGCAATCCAAGTGTGCAGCGCTTCCGGACCGTCAAACGTCGTCCTCTTCCTGTGAGCCTCACCGCCGGGACCCCACCGCAATTGACCCCGCGTACGAGCTACCAACAGTTTGATTCTCGGGCAGCTGGCGACGCTTATGGGCAGCAATACCCCAATCCGAATAGGCAGTCATTCCAGGCATATCCCGGACCAAGCCAGCAAGGAAGTGGATATCCGCAGCAGGCTTATCCTCCTTCATCTGCTGCGGGATATGCACCATATCGTACGTCTGTCAGCGGACCTCCACCCACTCAGTTGCCTCAACGACCGTACGCCTCTCCTTCCGCCTCTCCACCAAGACAACAGCCTCTTTACCAGCAACCGCCGCCACATCAAGGTCAGTATTCAAGCGGCTCCACCATGGAGAACCCGCCGCCGCTACCGCCGCGTACTGGAAGCCAGGAGCAGGTGTCGCAAAGATACAGCATGCAATTACCCGGTCGAACGGGGCTTAACCCAGGCTCTGTTGGAAGGTATCAGCAGCGCCAACCAAGTTATCCCAGCCCCCAAGCAGGTCACAGTCAGACTCCGCCTCAGCAAAGTTATAACAAACCACCGACGCAGAACCCTTACGCTTCGCCTCCGCAGCAGTACGGCTTCCCCCCTCAACCACAGTATCAGTCACCTCCTCCACAGTACCAGCCATATTCAGGGCAAGAAACTGGGTACATCCCCTACGGTCAGCAGTCTGGTTCCTCTTCCCAAACGTCTTTCCAGAGCAGTCAGAATGCCAGTAGCACGCCGTACGGAGGAGGCGAGCAGGCGCCATACGAGACACCGAACTCGAGCCAGGCGAGCGGTTTCAGTAGTCAGGGACAAAAAAGCAGGTGGGGCGGCGGAGGCTATGATGGAGAGGGATACGGATAAGTGAGGTGGTTCCATCGTGAATCCCAAAAGGTGGAAAGTGCTGGGTAGACCGTAGCGGCGCAATGTAAGATTAGAATTCTTGATATGATCCCCAATGCGCAGCATGCGCCTCGCGGAGCGTGCCACACAGCACCCATTCCCCTCACGCAGGCTTCCCCGCCTTAATCAACTCGCTCAACGTCTCGTTCTTCTTCGTCGCCGCCTCAAACAACGCCCCATACTTCTCCACCAACAAATCAATCACGATACGCGCGAACACGACCCCGCCCCACTCATTCAAATGCGTCCAGTCATCGCTCGCTAGGTTATACTTGCTCGCTACCGTTTTGCCAATCGCATTCACGTAGTCTTCGCTCGCCATGTTCAGGTCGATCCATTTGACGTTGTTAGCTTGCGCCACGGAGATAGTGGCCGCGCGCTGCTCGGCGAGGTTTTCGGTTACCATGCCGCTGGAGTTGAAGTTACGCCGTGTGAGCGGCGTGAGCAGGATGGGGGTACCGCCGGCGGAGGTAGTTTCTTTGACGAAGTTGAGTAGGTTGGTTTTGTATTGGTCTAGGGTTACTCCTGAGGTGGCTTTTTGGTCGTTGTGGCCGAACTACTGCTGTCAGCTTGCGGCGCGGCGCGGGACTTAAGGGAAGGCCAGGGGATGTACTTGGATCGTGACGTAGACGTCGTATTGCGATTTGTATGTCCCGATGTCTTGGATTACTTGGCCCCAGTCGCCGCCTGCGCGGAAGGACGCGGTTGTTGCGCCGCTGTGGCCGTAGTTGTGGCCTGCGGAGCCGGGGGCTACGGTCGTCGCGAGGAAGCCGTCGCCCCAGCCGCCATTGGGAGCGGTGGTCGAGTCGCCGGCTAGCAGCCAGTATACTCCTTTTGCGGCTGTTGCAGAGTGTGATACGGGGGAGGCGAGGGCTGAGGAGAGGAGGAAGGGGAGGAGTGGAATGCGCATAGTAGGAACGGAACGAAGGGGAAGAATGGATGACGACCGAGAAAGTATCTTTACCTTTAGATTTCATTTCGGCGGCTACCTTGGGATATATATCTTGAGCTTCGATATTGTTGCACTGTCGGATCTTGGCTGGGCATAGTTATCCTAGGTAGGGCTGAGTGCCGGCGAAATAGTTAGGTACGTTAGCAAGATCCGGACAGCAGAAAGTGCGAATTTCCAGGAATAGGAAGCTTCTCCATATGCCTAGAGGGAAGGTCTAGAATGCTAACCGGTATATTTCATTTCGGATGGTATATCTGAGAACGTGGGATAGATGCGGGGATGAATTAATCGACAGGGTTCTCGCGATAATTCTGCCCGAGCTCGCTGTTCGGTTCCCCGGATTGAAACAGCGCCCTAGGGCTGACTCGATTTAGGTTTGATGCTTGAGAGCGGAAAATTGTGGTTGGGGTTTTAGGAAACGAAGGGAATAGGCAAGGGAATAGGCACGTGGACAGGGAGGGTAGGGTCACCCAAAAAATGGGCCCGGAATGCTGGCTTGGGCAGTTCTTGGGAACTTCTTTCGAACGTGAGGAATATAGGCACAGAGAAGCAATGCATTGGGTCTTCCTAGGCAATGTAGACGCCGGAGAATGGTACCGGGAAAGATTAACGTGATAGAAGCCATCCCTCCAGTGCGTGCATGCGTGTGCGCTGGCAGCAACTTAGGGAATCGGAATGCGAAAGAGAAGAAGGAACTTCAAAGATACTACTGCAGACCGTCAACTGCGGATGTTTAAAGGGTTTCAGCCAAAGTTTCATATCCCATCGGTAGACATGGCAGATCCAATGCCCCGAGTCGGATCGGATGCCAGACTGCGAGCCGATTCCCGGCCCGCTAGGCTGCAGCCAAGGTCATAAAGAGTTCAATGCAACATGGTTTCCACAGCACATCAGCATCATTCAAACACTTTCGCGAAGTCTAAGCCAATTTTGCCCATATCCAACATGCCCATCATGGCCGTCTTTTCCTCCTTTCTTGCGCCCTTCCATCTCTTCGCGTACTCTACGCTTCTCGGCACTCAGCTCTACCAAACCTTCGTCATGGTCAAGATCGCGCATCGAGCTCTTCCTCGTGATGCTTTCACAACCCTGCAGAAGCGTGTGTTTCCGGCCTACTTCCGCAGTCAGTCGCTTTTGTTAGCGTTGGTAGCGGTCACGCTTCCGCCTCACGGGCCGATGTCCTTGGCAAGAGAGAAGGCAGATTGGATCTCGTTCCTCGTCGCCGGCGTTACGGCTGCTTTGAACTTGGTGGTGTTTGGGCCGAGGACGAGCAGGATCATGATGGTGAGGAAGTACCAAGGTATGCCACTTACAATGCCTGGAGGGGTGCTTCGGAGTGGATGAGCTCTACGGCATGAGACTAACATGGTTCTAGAAAAGATTGATGCCCAGACTCCCGTCGATGGATTCGTCGGCGACGAGATGAAGAAGCTGAACCGGGCCTTCTCGTGGAACCATGCGATGTGCATGCATTTGAATCTCATTACTATTGGCGCGACGCTGTGGTATGGGTGGACGCTGGCTTCGAGACTGAGGTTCGATGCTGAGTAGGACACCGAGAGTCTCCCGTCGGGTCAGAATTGATTCGTTAAGTCCAGTTTCAGCGTACATATCGGGGGAATCCATTGTGACGTGCCCTGTGCGGTGCCGTTGTCCAAGAATAGGGGTGCTTCCGGGCCCCATCAAATCCATATGTAATTCCATCCACAAAAGGCTTTGCCCGGGCCCGGTTTTGATGTCTCTGGTGGTGGCAGCGATACGTTGTCGATGGAAAGGTCAGAGCAGGAGGCCTGACCGGCAAATCTCTGAGGGTTGCTATTATCTCCGTGGCTTAGTCATTAGCGTCGGTCGGATAGCTTTGTCTCTTCCGTCCCGAGCCACCCAACCTCATCTTCCACTTCCAACCTTACTGCCAGCGACCGCCGCCATCCGATCGTGGAATGGAAGACTCCAGCCATCCGGGAACTGAAAAGGCCGTTCCAGCCCGAACATCACACGCCTGCGAGCGCTGCCGTAGCCTCAAGACGCGGTGCCTGCCAAGCGAGCGACCCGGCACGTGCCAGAGGTATGTTATTTTCCAAGACTGCGAAGAGACTTAGTGGTTAGGAGTGGCGGAATTACTTTTGAATTTGAAGTGCACGATGTTTAATAACCCATAACAGATGTTTCACTGCGAAACGTGAGTGCGCTTGGTCGGATACTCCTCGACGAGCAAGGAGGGTGCGCGGACCCTCGTAAGCTTTCCCCGGAAGACGCCATAGCTGGGACTGACCTTGCAAAGGCGCATATTGCAGGTTGAGCAGAAGATCGATGGTCTGGTTGCTAGTCTCGTGAACCCGGATGCGCCTAGGGCCGCTTCAACACCAGCGCCCTCGCAACAGTCGCCGAGCGCTGCGAATGGTTCGCAGCCGAATGCAGCTGAATCCCAAAATTCTGCGGAATTCTCCGTGTTCCCAGGGGGCTGGCTGCCTTTTTCATCTTCCTTTGCACGGAAGAGCTCGGCTGGCCAGACAAACGAGGAGTCCCGGCGGGATGCGGAGCCCACACATCAATTCCTCGAGCAACTTCGTGAAATACACAACTTCGGTGACAACCATGACATGAGTAAGCCACCCGATGGTGTATTTAGGGTCTCACAGAGCACGGA
This sequence comes from Trematosphaeria pertusa, assembly GCF_010094035.1. Classification (NCBI taxonomy): domain Eukaryota; kingdom Fungi; phylum Ascomycota; class Dothideomycetes; order Pleosporales; family Trematosphaeriaceae; genus Trematosphaeria; species Trematosphaeria pertusa. The sequence continues at coordinate 354,576 of NW_022987215.1, read as the reverse complement.
GCCCGCTATTGAGAATGAAAAGGTCAAGAACCTACTCGCAAACGGAGACGCCGACGCTTTGCTAGAGGAGTATCGATCCATGTCCGCTTCATTCCCCTTCGTCCCTATTCCGTTAGCGACCACTGCGCGAGGTCTCCATGCTGCGAAACCCATGCTTTTCCTTGCTCTAATCACGGTCGCGTCTTGGAAGGATCACCAGCGGCAGCTGGCTCTCGACGAACTGTACCGGACGGAGTTGGCCAATCGCACCATTATTCGCCCGCGCAGGACCTTATCATTGTTGCAAAGCGTCCTTCTGTACTTATCCTGGTATCACTTCGTATTCAGCCACAAGACGCAACAGATCTACTTTATCCAGCAGCTTGCTATCGGCTTAGCTCTTGATTTGGGCCTACACCAGAGGTCAAAAAGGCCACCTATCGAATTCCCAGGCCGACCAAAACCCCAGCTTCCGTCACCAGGAGAGCAAAGAGAGCGGCAGCGGACGTATCTTGGCTGTTATTTCCTGTCCTCTATGTGAGTATCCGTGTGTGCAAAATCGAACTTTGCTGAAGCCTATAGGATTGCTGGAGGAGTCCAAAGGCCTAACCTTCTTAAGTACAATGATTACATGGCGGAGTGTAGCCGAAACCTGAAGTACGATCGCGAGTACCCTTCCGATGAAGTCATTGAACCCTTGATCGCCCTTCGTCGCCTCGATGACCAAATCCACGATTCCTTCTACACGGAAGAGACAATCGACTTGCCCATTACGGACTCGCGAATTTTCATGAATCTACGCTTCATGGAGACTCAGCTAGATGAGTTTAAACGGAGCACCTACAATGACGAATTTCAACGCAGTAGGTGATGCAGCGCGCTTTCTTTGTTGGTCGGCTGACACAGAATACAGCGCTCGAATTATCTTATTCCTTTACTGAAATGCAGCTGCACAGCATCGGGCTTCGCACGTCTGCGACACTGACGCAATCACCTATAGCTGATCCCACACAGTTGAACGCGCTGCTTGCCGCCCTTGAAGCGGGAAAACGATTCTTAGACGCGCTGCTCACCTTCCCTGTATCGGATTATCATCTCATCTCGTTTTCTGAGTGGATGCGACTCCCTTACGTCGTTATAACTGTGGCACGACTATGCATACCGAGCGATGCCCATGCCGCTGCCCAGTGGGATGTAAAGGCAGCCCAGGACCGAGTCCGACTAGATCTGTACCTCGAATCCCTTTGCTACCGCATGCAAGGCCTGAGCACATACGACAAAATCAAGCAACCGCACCTCGATTTTTGGCACGCGTTAAGGATGATCATGGACCTGACCAGGACCTGGTTCGTGCGGAAGATCAAACCCAAGACAACAGTGTCGACGAAAAACACGCCGGGTGGGCTACCAACGCCGGACACTCTGCAGAGTTCCAACCAAGGAGCTACTGAAGCTGGTCCTTCAGCCGCGCCATCCGCGGATGCGGCTGTCGAATTCCCTCACGCCAGATTAGGTGCCATGAACTTGGATATGAACATGGGCAACGGCGGCCACGACCCTTTCGCTTTCATGAGGGATATGGACTTCGAAATGGACAAATTCTTCGATATGGGTCTTTGGGGCGACGAGAGCTACGTAGGCATGGGCTTTGGTGGCGGTATGGGCTTCTGAACCACCTCTGTTCCCTTCGTTCCAGCTCGCTGTCGGCTGATGACCCCCTTCCGGTCTCACAGGGGAGTGCTTGTATTCGTTTCACCCTAGGATGTTTCAATGAATAGTTGCATCTTCGAACGTTGTGCGGCGTTGGGCGACCTTTTCGAAGCAGGGCTACAGGGCAGCTTTGCCACTCAAATGGCTCGGCCGGTGGTATTGGTCGCACAGCGTCAACATAGAAGGAAGCCGGACGGGAGTACTAAGCGCCGAGGTTGCAGATTGCAACCTACTAGCCGAACGCATTCATCGCCATCATGCAGCTGGTATGAAGCTGAGAATCTCGCGCTGGAGCTGTAGGGGCTTACCTAACCGGCTCATTCCGCTACCCACGTCGGTCCTCTTGCTGAACGGTTTGAGCTCTAGGCGTCCGCAACCTCCGAGGATGGGCTGTAACCACAAAAATTTCAGGTTGCGAGGAGATACATTCAACCCCAAGCCTTCGGCCTCTGCAACTCGCATCTGCTTAAGACGTCATGATGTGAAACAAAGCCATCTTCTGGAGCGTTAGACGCGGCACGGGCATGACCGTGGGCGCTGCACAGGCGATTAAAGAGAGTGACAACAAGTAGAAGAGGCTGATCTTGGTAACAGGTGAGGGCTCGATGTATCTGGCCATCCAGGCCATCGGATATGCTTGAATTGAATTTGAAGCCTGTCATGTGAGCATTGTTAGGACTTGACGGTGTCTTATGGATATGCTAATACCGATACAGCGTTGCCCTAAACAACGGCGATTGCACCATTGAGCGGCTCGCCCATGGAAAGGCCGCGTTCTACGGCGACGTCGCCATCTTGGATAACCTTTCGAGTCCAGGTATTATGGCCCGATTCAGACGCGCGGTGATCTAAACAAGCTGCTAAGCGATCCGGGATCCGGGAACGCTGGCTGCGTTGAAGTTTGCGGCGCCTCCTCCCTTCATGGTGGCGCAGGATTCCTAATGTTTAGTGTAGCTTGTCGAGCTTGGTTTGGAGCCGCTGGATGCACCAAGCGTGGTAGTTAAGACTGGTGCTGCTACTGATGAGTTTAACAGGGCGAAGGCGGAGAAAGTTGTCAGAGATGGGAAAGGGGTTCAGAGTGCTTGATTGCAATAGGGTGGGGGTGTTGGCGGCATCTTACGACTGAGTATTTTAATGCGCTTTTGAGTTCGTACCTGGGTATGTTTTACTCTCTCGAAGGTCTTTGGGTTTGAAGGATTGGGGACCTTTTATAATCTATGGATTGCGTGCTTTTACCTCATACCCCTATTGCATTGATACTGCGTTTGTCAATGATTAACTACGGGGCGCTTTTTCTACCTTCTTCTTGGTGTCTTGGAGGTGTTTCGTGTCGTCGTTTGTGGCGTGGCTCTTAAATTATCAATGTAACTTAGCAGCCGCCCGCCCACTTCCATCACGCAGCTTCCTCTAGATAGCTTGGCACATTATATGGAGTATAATACATAAGCTCACCCATACTGACCCTCAGATCTCTCCCGTGTGCAGAGCTCTCATTGGTCGATAAGCGTTATCGCTAGAATAGTATTAGCGCCTTGGCAGATGCCAGAATTCCTCGAGGTCTGTTCTCTTGGGTTCGAAAAACGACGCCCTGTCAACCTTAGCACCCGCCCTTTACTATGCCTTGCGAAAAAAAGTTTCGGTGAAAGGGTGGCAGTTTTACTTCCATCAATCGCTAAAGCGCTCGCAAAAGCCACGTCACGACAGCTGCATCGGATGACTACGCGGCAGACAGGGTGACTGGCTGTGAAGAGGAGGGACGATACGAGCATGGAAGCGAAGCAATGAGGGTGCGATATCCCACTAGGCTGCCGCCCTGTGCTACCATCGCTTTCAGCCTTGGAGTATGCCCGCAGGCGCCATTGTGGCGGGACTATGCAGCTGAAATCCCAACCCGCACCACCTTCTGCCTTCCCACGCCTTCAGCATTCCTGCATCTTCCCTTCTTCTCCATGATTCAATCTCATCGCGCCCATACCAACAGCCATGGAAGCCCTTGGTGCCGTAGCTAGCATTATCACTGTCGTTGAGCTCACCGCCAAAGTCATCAGCAAGTGCAAGCACCTTATAGAGACGACGCGCGATGCACCGAAGGACCTACGCCACATCTTGATCGAAATTTCGTCTCTCAAAGCGGCGCTCGAGAGTCTTCAGTTCCTTTCCGAGTCTGCCACGGACGTTTCGGCCACTTTGCGGACGACGAACGAGATCGATGGCGCAATCCAAGGCTGTCGCGATACCGTGGAGGAGCTAGCCTCGGAGCTCGACGGCCTTTCGATTTCGCAAAGTGCTCAAACGTCCTCTAGCAAGCGCCAGAAGCTCAAAGGCTCGTTAGGATGGTGTTTGAAGGAGAGTAAGGCTCGGAAGCTGCTCGATACGGCGATACAGCACAAATCTACAATCACGCTAGCCTTGTTGGGCGACGTAGCGTAAGTGGGCGGATATTTTTATAGAGGGAGGTTGGGTCTCAACACTCTAATGCGGTGTTTTACGACGCGTTTCGACCTTATCGGTCATCTCGGTCCTTTTGTGCTGGGACGTGGATAGTCTTGGGGTGAGAGCTGAGTCTGGCTAACGCTTGAAATAGCCGCGAACTGAAGGAGATCAAGCAGAATCTCTCAGATGCGAAGCTCAGGGAGGTCTGCAACTGGTTGGAACAGATCAATCCCACGCGCTCCCACAATGACGCCGTTAAAATACGTGAAGAAGAGACATGTCGCTGGATCCTCCGCCAACAAGAATGGCGAGATTGGCGTGGAGGGAATCGCCGCCCGATCTGGATATATGGCATTCCAGGAGCCGGAAAGACCATTCTCTCCTCGTATATCAACCAGCAGGTCCAGGCTCGGTGCGCAGGACAGTCCTCTAAGGCGTTCCATCTCTACTTCTACTTCTCATATCGGCATACGGACGATCAAACCGTGGCCTTCCTAAGGTGGATGCTGAGCCAGCTTTGCCGTCGTCTCTGCTACGTACCAGAAGAGATACAGGAACTGTACCGCCAAAATGCCGAGCCGACATCGTCCGAGTTACTCCACGCTTCCAAGATCCTACTCCAAGGGCTTGATATCGTTTACCTGGTCATTGACGCCATCGATGAATGTAACACGAGGGCCGATCTTCTCGACGCTCTAACAATCATGTTGACTGATCCGGAGTTCAACAAAATCCGTCTGCTTTCCACCAGCCGCGATTATATTGATATCCGAAGCCGGCTAGAGCCTCTCTCATTTTCCCTTCCTATGTCGAACTCTCTGGTGGATGAGGATATTCGCGTCTACGTGACTGCCGAGCTCCAGAGTAATCCTCGACTGAGCCGCTGGCCACCGGCTCTTGCAGATGACATTTTGGAGTCACTGGTCGAAGGCGCCAAGGGAATGTAAGTAAACA